>NW_020838012.1:7103458-7259761 GCF_003676395.1 Aethalodelphis obliquidens | reverse complement strand
AGAAAGAAAGAAAGAAAGAAAGAAAGAAAGAAAGAAAGAAAGAAAGAGAGAGAAAGAATAAAATAAAATAAAATATAGTTATTAAAATAAAAAATTAAAAATAATTATTAAAAATTAAAAAAAAAAGTAATACAAAGAGAAAAAAAGGAAAGAAAGATGAGAGCAACCAAAGCAAAAATCAAATCCACCCATGATAACAAGCACTAAAAATATACTAAAGCAAACAAACAAAAAAAAAAACCCTGACAGATAGACCACTAGGACAAATGGTAACAGCAAAGCTATACAGACAAAATCACACAAAGAAGCATACACCTACACAGTCACAAAAAGAGAAAAAGGAAAAAAAAAATCTATCTATCTACCTATATCTATCTATCTATCTATCTATCTATATATATATCGTTGCTCCCAAAGTCCACTGCCTCAATTTTGGAATGATTCATTGTCTATCCAGGAATTCCACAGATGCAGGGGACATCAAGTTGAGTGTGGAGATTTAATCCACTGCTCCTTAAGCTGCTGGGTGAGATTTCCCTTTCTCTTCTTTGTTCGCCCAGCTCCTGGGGTTTAGCTTTGGGTTTGGCCCCTCCTCTGCATGTAGGTCCCCTGAGGGTATCTGTTCTTCACTCAGGCAAGACAGCATTAAAGGAACAGCTGATTAGGGGGTTCTGGCTCACTCAGGCCGGGGGGAGAGAGGGGTATGGAATTCGGGGTTAGCCTGTGGCAGCAGAGGCCAACGTGATGGTTCCACAGCCTGAGACATGCCACGTGTTCTCCACAGGAAGTTGTCCCTGGATCACAGGACCCTGACAGTGGCAAGCTGCACAGGCTCCTGGGAGGAGAGGTGTGGATACAGGCTTGCACACAGGCTTCTTGGTTGCTGCAGCAGCAGCCTTAATGTTTCATGCCTGTCTCTGGTGTCTGCACTGGTAGCTGCAGCTCATGACCCTCTCTGGAGCTTGTTTAGGCAGTGCTCTGAATCTCTTCTCCTCGAGCACCCCAAGAGCACCCCAAGGCAAGAGCACCTTGCCTCTTCGGCAGGTCCAGACATTTCCCCACACTCTTTCCCAGCTAGCTGTGGCATAGTAGCCCCCTTCAGGCTGTTTTCATGCAACCAACCCCAGTCCTCTCCCTGGGATCTGACGTCGGAAAACCTGAGCCTCAGCTCCCAGCCCGCATCCCAGGCGGGTGAGCAGACGAGCAGCACTCTCAGGCTGGTGAGTGCCGGTCGGCACTGATCCTCTGTGTGGGAATCTCTCCACTTTGCCCTCTGCACCCCTGTTGCTGTGCTCTCCTCCATGGCTCTGAAGCTTCCTCCCTGCCACCCCCGTCCGTCTCTGCCAGTGAAGGGGCTTCCTAGTGTGTGGAAACTTTCCCTCCTTCACAGCTCCCTCCCACTGGTGCAGGTCCCATCCCTATCCTTTTGTCTCTGTTTATTCTTTTTTCTTTTGCCCTACCCAGGTAGTGGGGAATTTCTTGCCTTTTGGGAGGTCTGAGGTCTTCTGCCAGCGTTCAGTAGGTGTTCTGTAGGAGTTGTTCCACATGTAGATGTATTTCTGATGTATTTGTGGGGAGGAAGGTGATCTCCATGTCTTACTCTTCTGCCATCTTGAAGGTCTCCTTCTATTTTTCCTACTTTATATGTGTCACTCTGCTTCTCACTCTCTTTTTCATTGCTCTCCCAAGATTTTCTCATTTGAGGTCCCCAAAGATCAGCTCTGATAAGCTATATTGCCTTGGTGTCTTCTCTTGTCACTTTTGACACTGATTGGCCCTATCTAGCTGAGAGAAGTGGTAATACACTGCTTTAGTCTTACTCTTTTCCTTGCTTCCTTTGTGACAAAAGAAAAGATTATGAACCTCGATAGTTTGAACTCGTTTCTGTGTGGACAAAATACAAAAACTACAGAGAAATGTCTTTTCACACATTTTCAGGTGTTTTTCTCTTCCTAAAGGGTCATGTGCTTAAATGCAAGAATTTTGCTCCCTGGCACATAGAAGCATGATGTTTACCATTTTTCACTGCATAACCAGAGATATTTATATATGAATTTCCAGGAAATTTCTTCTGGGTCATATGAATAAAGAAATCTAATCAAAATGGACTGCTTTTTCAGAACACTGATAAATGCAAATTATGTGCTAAATAACATAAATTGTAGTATTTTTTGTCTATTAATGACATACTAGTTTCATGGGCAGTGTTTATCAAATGACTTTGCTTGTTGCAAAATACATAGGACAATTAAGTGCAATTTATTTGTAAATAATTTGTAAATTTGTAAATTGTCTTTAGAATTCTTTTTATGGATTAATTGCCAGAATTAAGAGAAGTCTCAAAGTAAAATAAATTTAGGGAGTTGAAGTCGGTCAAGGGGAGGAGAGGCAAATAGACAACAAGTATCAGGTTGGTTTTCCTACAGTTTGGCACTTTCCATCTTTCCTGGTCCTTCCTTTTCCAGTCTCTGACATTCTCTCAAGATCCTTTTAATCCTGGCTCCTGAATCCACTTTACTCCAACTTTAAACATACTCTAAGCAGCAGGATTATATGGATTCTTTTGCTCAGCTAATGCTCATCTTTGTTTTGCTGCTAGTCAGCCTTGGTGGGTGACTCAGTTGACCTTTCAGACTGTAGCTCCGTGGGGACTGATTGAATGCTTTCCTGAAATTCAGTTCTTTATTAACCAGCTACCTGATTTCTCAGCAACCTTCTTATGGTAAAACAATGTCAGGGTATCTTATTGGTCATCCTTGTCCTTATTGACTGAGTTACCTCGCTTTCACCGTGATTATGTTCCAAGGATTTCTAATTTCCAATTCTTCTCTGCTTCTCATGTAGACACACACACACACACACACACACACACACACACACACACACACAAACACACACATACTCTCTTTCTCTCCCTCTCTCTCTCTCTCTTTCTCTCAGTGGCTCCTACTTGTGTACACTAGTCTCATCCATACATAAAGATGAATATATTAGGGGCTTCCCTGGTGACGCAGTGGTTGAGAGTCCGCCTGCCAATGCAGGGGACACGGGTTCATGCCCCACTCCGGGAAGATCCCACATGCCGCAGAGCAGCTGGGTGCGTGAGCCATGGCTACTGAGCCTGCTGGTCTGGAGCCTGTGCTCCGCAATGGGAGAGGCCACGACAGTGAGAGGCCTGCGTACTGGAAAAAAAAAAAAAAAGATGAATATATTAAATTTCAGGAAAAAATTATCACTGTATCTAAGACCTCAGAATAATAATTGAAAAGAGAGTTATCTTTAGTTTGTCTGAAAAAAGAGGGAAAGAAATCCCCCAAACCTAAAATTATTTCTGTCATCTAAATTAAAGTCTGTATGATAAGTTTTGAAACCTGAAAATATTAATAACGTTCAATTCTTAGCAAAATAAGAATTCCTTAATTTAATTGATGTTTTTCTTCTAGAACTTGGGTCTTCAATGATTTAAGACCCTGCCATTTACATATTAATTTCATTTGTTTCTAAGTGTCTTTGTTTTTATTATAAAGAGTATATAATTAATTGTATTAGATTAACATCATCTCATTAGTTAGACATTTTGGTTTTTCCTCTTAAATACCATATTTGCTACTTCTTAACTAAATATTTCATCTATTTCATGTGTATAATGCAGTGGCTTTTTATGAAGAATATTTTTACAATAATATTATGGAGTTCTCACTCCTATTTCATTTAAATGTGAACTACTGTGCATTTTTCAACAGAACACATGAGGTCAAGGGCATGTTAGCAGTTGCCACACTGCCAAAAATATTCTTGACATACAATGGGCAAATCTCTCTCTCTCTTTGTATAACTTACCTTGATTTCACTTTTTGTTTGCTTGTTTATTTTGTTTGTTTTGTTTTGTTTTACCTTGTACTTAAACCTTCTAACATAGTATGTACTTACTTGTATTTATTTTTATTTACTGCTTTTTCTGCTATAATTTTCTGGGATCCAAGGCAAAATTAAAGAAATTGTTTAAACAGTTTGTCACATTTCAACTCAATTTATATGAATTTGTCATAAATAAGATGATAGAAATATTGACAACTTTGTAATGTCGGAACAATCAAGAATGAGGGAGCAGACGGGAGAGAGAACTTTATGTAAATTTATACAAAAGGCCACTCAAAATCAGCAAAACAAGTTAGGCTAGGAAAATTACATAGATGAATCATGTTAGAAAAAAAGTAATGGGAGGCAGAGAAACAGAAATTAGCTTGTTTTATAAAATACGTGTTTAAGAAAAAAATATTATGATGAGCATAATGTATTAAGCATATCCAACGTGACTGACCACAATATTCATAATCTTACTCTATTCAACATTTTTGTAAACTAACTTGGTTAAATAATGGAACTCAAAGAATGCTTTTTCAAAAAGTACCTAACTATACAGTCTCTAACTCTAGAAGTAACCATATGAAGATGAGAGAAAGATTAAAGTACTTTATTTGTATGAACAGTGTTTCATATGTCCAAGAGACATTACACTGGCCAAGTGAAACAGGCAAGGAAGACTTTATTCAAGGTTATTGCAATAAGGGAGAGAGATTGAATTGAACTCTATTGAAAGAAAAAGTGGGAGAACTTTCAAGCTCTGGGGTCATCTAATGGAAAAGTACTGGGACTTTAGGGAGGAAATTGGCTGATTGTACTGTGTTTGCTAATGTTGCCTATGGAAGTTAGGCTCCTACCCTCCCACAGAGACTGGTTGCTAGGGACTTTACCTTTCTTAAAGGTTACATTTCAAAGGGATGGCTTCCAGGGCTTTGAGAAAGACATTCCTGGGTTATAAAACTGGCAAGAGGCTAAGAAGATTTACATCTCAAAGGAGCAGTGAAAAAATCTATAATTTTAAGTGTTCTAGAGTAAGTGCTCTAAGAAAAGGGAGGTCAGGGGTCTATAGTTAGAAGGAAACTTGTCTAAAGTTTAGTCCAGCTGAGGGGCGTGTTCAGACTGTGCTCAGGTCTCCACAATGATCTCTCTCTCTTGCTCTGTCTCTTAGTCTGTCTCTCTGTCTGTCTCTCTCATTCTTTTATTTTTCTTCTAGTAGCAAATATTTGCAACCCAGAGAAAACTGTTTTTTGGTGTGGTCCATTACAGAGATGAGCAGGTGAATTTATGATTCCATTTTAAGACTTATATTCAAGGAACTTTTATTTTTTTCCTTGTGTTCAGAGTTGCAGCAAATGAACATGCCTGGTCTGAGTGCTCAAGATTAATAGAAGTCTTGATACAATTCTATAACACAGTATATTAACCATGTATAAAACTACATTATTTATGGTAGAAATTTAAATTACTTAGGTGTGTACTACTTGTTAGACATCAACATTCTGTTTTCTATTTCTAAATAGCTTGTAAATGTTAAAAACTAGTCAACATAAGAACTATATACAAGGGACTTGTTTACTTAGTGGCCACAATTGGCTATTAAGAACAACTTGGGTATACCTGCTTCAAGTGGACAAAAACAAGCAAATACATTATAGAAATCTATAACCTAGTGCACTGTAAAGTAGGTAAATCTTTCTATTAAACTATATATGTATAGATCTACCTATTTGTACAGTTATACACTGCTTATTATAAAAATAAGTATGTACGTATATTAGTATATATAATATTTTTTTAGCTATATTATTTGAGGAAGATATATATATTTTAATATTACATTTTTGCTTGCTCCAAATAACTTGGGAATATATTAATATATAACAAAAATCAATAGATATCTACTATTAAAATGTTATGATTTTGATTACTATTTAAATTACTACTAAATTATGATTTTAATTAAAAATTTACCTAATATAGTGGAAACACATGCATATCATATTTCATACTTTTGCTTTTATTACCATGAAGTTCAGAGTTAGACTTCATGTTTAATCATTAGTCTTAGAGGTCGATTTATTTACTTGTTCTGTATCACTGATTCTAAACAGCCAAGGAAAGACAAGCCTCCCCTAAGAAGGTGTTTTAGAGTTTGTGTTCATGAAATTTTTCATCATATTATTGCATGATTTATAAAAAATGTGAGAACTATGTGTTTTACTATCTACAAGTTTAATAACCTTTTTATGTACATGGCTTTTATTGATTTACTTCAAATTCTTTCCAGAAGAACAATTTATATTACATATTCTTTACTCCAATAAGTATATATTTTCCCCTTGAAAAGCTTTAAGTAATTAAAATACAGCATAATTTAAAAAATAAAGCATGATTAGGTTTAGCAAACATTTATTGAACACTATAACATATGATATGTTGTAGACAGAAATATGAATGACCTGATTTTTCTCCCCTGGTAAATCTTGGTAAGGAAATGAACTTTTGAGGAGACAATTCAGTGTTGTTTACAGGAAACAGTATCTGCGGAGAGGTTAAAGCTAATGGACTCTGGAGTCAGACTAACTGAATTTAGATTCTCAACTTTACAACTGACTAGCTGTGTGGTCTTTGGCAAGTTATTAACCTTTCTGTATTTATATTTCATTATGCATAAAAGGATAATAATATTAACTACTTCATATGCTTGTTGTCTGGATTACATAATTAATGTATGTGACATGCTTAGCCTAGAACTAAAGTTATATCATTAACCAAATATAATTTATAATTGTGACTAGTGGGGCTTAGATTAGGAAATGTTAATTTCCTAAACATTTCCAACTTCCTGAGGAAAGTTAGGGATGACTTCTTGGAAAGCTCTCTTGCAGAGATGATTCTGGCTCTTGAAGACTGAATACAAATTCTATAAATGAAGAAAAGGGTTGTAGAGAAGCCCAGGAATGGAGAGGGATGAGCAGTTGACAAAGACAAATCTTGAAATGTCATCAGTTTTATATAATTGTAAAGGGTAAGGTGGGGAGTGGAAGGAGCACTAGAGAGATAAGCAGAAGTTTACTCATGAAAAGAATTGTATGTCCCTCAAAAGAAATTTGACTTTACCTTGTAGGTGATAGATATAAATTAAAAGTATTTTTAAAAAAGGGAGCAAATTGGTCAGATTGGATTTTGCACAGGTCTCTTAGGATGCAATAGTTTGAGAGAAATAAGATGGGAGGCAGAAAAGAGCTTAGGAAACTATTGAAAATTGCACTGGATAATAAAGATTAAGTTGTTCTATAGTCCTAAGGATTAATTTACAGGATTTTGAAATAACACTATTTATTTTCCTTACTTATTTTATATTTTGAAATTTCAGTGAGAAGAAAACGTACTAGTCACAGGGGAACAAATTCTCATGAGAATAGCATAAATGGGAGAAGAAAGTTGACATCGTTGCTGATAATATTTCCCAGAAAGAAAAAGTTGGCTTCATATTATATTACCATTAAGATGATTTCTAAATGTTTTTGTAGGAAGTTTGTAAACATCCTATACCATAATTATATAGAGGCAGAATTAATAACATGATTTCTTCCCTTTTCTAATTTAAAAAAGTTGTAGTAGTAATAGCAGTGGTAGTAGTAGTGGTCTTATAACTTATTTGGTATGGAAAATTAGATTATATTTGAATTAAGATAATAAAATTAAAAAGCATTTAAGTTCATGTCTGCTCATTTGAGTAAGCTCTTGCATCAATAATTATTTTTCTTTCTACTGTTTACATCTTCCCTTGCATGTTGCTGAATATCCTTATTGTTTGAATTTTTAATATAAACATACTTTTGTTCAATAGGAAATACTGGTGTTCCTTCTCTCATGTATAATCTGTGCTCTTATTTTTTATTTTTTGTCTGTGTTGGGTCTTAGTTGCAGCACACAGGTTCTTCGTTGTGGCGTGCAGGATTCTCTCCAGTTGTGGGTGTGGGTTTTCTCTCTCTAGTTGTGGTGCGTGGGTTCCAGGACACGTGGGCTCTGTAGTTTGTGACATGTGGGCTCTCTTGTTGAGGCGTGCAAGCTCGGCAGTTGTGGTGTGCGGGCTTAGTTGCCCCACGGCATGTGGGATCTTAGTTCTCCAACCAGGGGTCGAACTAGCATCCCCTCCACTGGAAGGCAGGTTCTTTACCACTGGACCACCAGGGAAGTCCCCTATTATCTATGATCTTATTAAAGTAACTATGCAGATGTACAGTACTTCTGTAGAGTGCATGCTAAGCTCACAACACCCTGTGTGTGGTTCACCCAACCCCTTGCTGAGGTAGAAAGAGCAGTGCTCTCCTTTTTGTTAGTCTGAGGAGACTGTGACTTGGGCTGGTCAGATGACTTGCCCAAGGAGTAGCCTGATATTTATATCCAGGCTTTTTGACTTTGCATCCAATGCTTATTTTCTATTATAGCATTACTCCATGTCCTGGGAACAGTAGAAAAAGAAGTAATCTGATCTGTAGCCCAGATTCATAGATAACTAAATTTAAACCCTATTACTGAGGATGATAAAATGGTATTTGGGTCATTTGAGGATTTATTCTGAAGGAAGGGAGGTAGTGAACCTGTGAATTGAGTCAGAGAACAGCTTGCACAAACAACTACAAAAAAAGCAAAACCCAGGCATTGACATATGCTTAATTTCTCAGGCATATTATTTAATCTCTCCAATTCTCCCTTAAAATAATTTATCTAGTGAATTATAATAACTATTATCTCACAAAGAAGTTAAGGTTAAATAATGAATATATACAAAAAGCCAAGTATAGTATGTGGGAATTTAAGTTCTTAATACATATTAGGTCTTTTCATTAGTTAACTTTATAGACCTTTGATTGAATTCTTGAAAGAATAGTTCCTTGAGAAATGCTTGGCTTTTGACAAGGTTGTACCCCAAAGTAAAGTATGGTTTAGGGCCAGTAGGAGGCAGCAGAGCACCAGTCCCAAATCCACAAATCTGGGAGCTACCTCCTAAACATTTTACAGTGCAGGTGAGACAAGCCCTTGAACTTTCCCAGAGATCCAGACTAGTTGGGAAAGAACCGAAGAGCTAAAGCTGTAGTAAACGTGCTTACACAACTACAAGCTAAGGTTTGGCAAAGCAGACATCCAAACAAAGACTGGAAAGCCAACTGAAATAAAAAGTAGTGTCAGCTAAGCCACATCCAGTTGCACAACAAATCATAAAAATAGTTAATAAGGGGCGAGAATGAAATTGAAATGGGTGTGATCAGATCCTCAGTTTTGGGGCAGATGCATCTTGTGGTATTGGAAGAGGTTTTGCCTGCTTCTAAAACGGGGCTCCACTTTGCCCTATCGAGGACATGGCTATTGCATTGTTCTATGTCATTCCCTCAAGGCAACCTGCTCGTACAGTGCTTCAGGCTTGGAGTGGACATCGTACTTACTAAATCATTATCAGTAGAATTATCACTAAGTGAGAAGCTAAGAAACCTTGAAGAGAAGCATAGACTCCCAGGTCAGTTTTTAGGACTTTGCCTCCCCAATACATGAGATGTTAGAGATTTCACTGCTAGACAGGATAATCTAATATTATAACAATTTTAATTTACTCTGTTTCATCCATGAGTTCCCAGGCTAAATGGTCCTTTATTCACACAATGGAAATCTTAATAGTAGTATGTGCAAAGGGGATGAATAGGGCACAGCTGAGGATGTCCAACCTAAGGATGTACAAAACATTTGGGGGACAGTGGGTAAACCAGGGGGCCCTATTAAGTTCAGGGTGGAATCAGATGCTCTGCCTCCCTTGAACCAATGTACATTATGTCTTTCAGTTCTCTTGATTTAGCAGGACAAAATAGGTCATAGAATAAAAATAAGGTAAAAATGTAATAGCAGAGCTCAGCTTTTGTCATATCATGTTTATACTTTGGAGACATATCCTCTTCTGGAAATTACAGGGATCTTAATTATTTATTTTATTAGCTCAAATGGTAGATAATTAAAGTTCTTTTTTCTTATTGTAACCACATTTACCTATTTCCAGAAGTACATAAGCTAAAAGGGTAGATAAACCTCTTTCTCTAGGATCATAAGTGGTGTAAGAATGGGGCTGAGAATTGGAGGTAGTAATGTTATCTTCTCAAAAATTTTCTATCTACTTAAACTCTTTCCAGAATATGAAAACATTTTCTTCATTTATGGACAAATATCTTGAATTGTTGCTTTCTTAAATATTCCTTCATGTGACTTTCTTAAATATTCCTTCAGTGACTTGTTATTAGTGAACATCTTCAGCACTTCTGCATTAGATCTTTTAAGAAGAATGTTTAAATCTCAGGTATCAAGACATTCCACTCCCAGAGGGATGATGACTTGTCACTCACTCCTATTCAGTTTCAAATTGCTCTGGAGGTCCTTCTGCTCTTAGACAGCACTAGAGAGCTGTTATACATTGAATTGTGTCCCCCCAAAGTTCACATGTTGAAGTCCTAACTCCCAGAACCTCAGAATATGACCTTATTAGGGAATAAAGTTTTTGCTGATGTTAATTAATAAAGCTGGAGTCATTATAATAGGCCTTAATCCAATACAACTGGTGTTCTTATAAAAACGGAAACTTTGGACAAAAAGACAGACAAGCACAAAGGGAGAATTCCATTGGAGTTATGGTGCCACAGCCAATGAAGTACCAGAAGTCAGGAGACAGACCTGGAACAGATGCTTCCCTAGAGTCTTCAGAGAGATTGTAACTGTTGACACCTTGATCTCAGACTCTTAGTCTTCAGAACTCTGAGAAAATAATTTTTTGTCGTTTAAGTCACTCAGTTTGTGGTACTCTGTTGTGACAGCCCTAAAAAACTAATAGTAGAGGGAAGCAAATAGCTCTGCTGAACACTCTATTGGTAGTTAAAGTGGCTTATTCCTCAAGACAACATTCTCACCAAAGGACTGTGTCTTTTGAGAAATGGTTCATTGCCACTGAAATGGCACCAGAAATATAACCTTCCTATTATATATAATTTAATTTCCATTTTTTCCTTTTACCATGGAGACAGTATTCAACTCCATCAAGATTCCCTTTAAGGTTAAATTCATAAGCTTAATACCTTTGTTTATAATAATTTAAAAAATTTAAACAAGGAAATATATTCTATCCATCAAAAGAAATGTTGTGAAGAATTGATGCCATCAACTCTGACAGATCCAATTGTGGCAAAGTGTCTTATAAGTATCCGTAGGCCACTAAGTCTGCTCAAGCATTCTAGATGAGGCCCAATGATAGTATTAAATCTACTGAAAGTCCTACGGTTGTATGTGTAATTATTTTCTGCACTTCTGTATTGATTATTTTACAACCTTCTTCCACATTTCATTTGATGACATCAGAGTTGTGGATCACCAAAGTTATGAAACAGATGGAAAATACAATCGAATGTCATTAAAGTAACTGTAAGACTTGTGAATGTGGAAAATGAAGATAAATGAGAAAATAAGAAAGTCAGTAAAAACAGTTATTTTCAGTTTTAGCAGTATGTGACTATTCATAGGCTGAAATAAAATATTGAATTATAACATTTTAATACTTATGAAAGTTAACATCCTATCCAAAAAGTATGGACTGGAGTCCTCAGTTAGCAAAGTGAACTTGACAAATGGCTCAGTGTATCCCTCTTCGGTGGAGGAGAAATCACTCAAGATATGTGTAGGCCCCCCATCCCAAAGTCACTTCACTGGCTGATTGGCACCTTCAGCTTTTTGAGATGGCAACCAACACATCTGAGATGATCAGAATGTTTCCTTATTGGACATGTATCTTTCCAACATGGAAAGGTTAGAATTGAAAGCAGAAATGACATAGTAAATCAAACCTACCATAATCACACTTTGGTGTAAGGGTCAGTAGTAATATATGTAACTGGCGTTTTAAATGTCTGAGGTGTTTAAGAGAATCTGACATTAGGCTGAGATTTTATTAGATTTAAATTTACAACTTAAAGTGTACAATTGATTTTATTTTTACCAATGTTTTATTCATCTCATCTCTGAGCATAGCATCATTTTATTTATTTTTATTGGGGTATAGTTATGATTTTAGACTTATGATTTCAAGATGAAAAATGTAAATGAATCTGGCCAACATCCTAAACTGTGTTGGGATAATCAAAATAATTTGAGTAACTCTATTTTTAAGTTTGATTTCCTAGATTCTCCAAAGTTATTTTTAAGTACTTGGGGAGATTTCACTTGTTAAATCACACATTTGAAGAACATAAAAATAAAGTAGAATTATTAAAATTTTTAGTGCATTTAAATGTGAATTATAACTGGGTTGTGAATAACACTTTTCCAAAGGGCTTTAGTTTGTTTCATCTGAACTAATCAAACAAAGAAAAATTGAAGATTGTTGTCTTTCTTTATTAGATTAATAAGTGGGAATAACATTATCTGTACATTGAAATTAGGAAGAAAGTCATATTTCCACATCTGTTTCTTTAACATATTGAATATTAATTTTAAATCTAAGAAAGTGTGGATAGTATCGTCTGTGAATAAACAATCCCGAATATCATGAAATTCATTTTGACATTATGCCATAGCCTAAAATTTTGTTATGAAACAAGGACATGAAAACTGGCTATTCCCAGCTTTTAGGTCTTACCTTCCCAGCAAATCAAATGGTATAAACTCTGACAGGTGCTGTTTTCAGACTCTGTCAGTTTCTTCTGTGAAAAAGTTTTGAATATCAAAGAACACCCAGTTCCAGCACCTCATTTTCAGTAGCTTTACAAGATCGTGGTTTTATTGACTCTAAATGTGGGAACCACTGCTGTTTGAAAAGTTGTACTTTAAAGGCTTTTTTTTTTTTTTTTTGGCGGTACGTGGGCCTCTCACTGTTGTGGCCTCTCCCGTTGTGGAGCACAGGCTCCGGACGCGCAGGCTCAGTGGCCATGGCTCACGGGTGCAGCCGCTCCGCGGCATGTGGGATTTTCCCCGACCGGAGCACGAACCCGTGTCCCCTGCATCGACAGGCAAACTCTCAACCACTGCACCACCAGGGAAGCCCACTTTGGTGGCTTATTGACCTGTGGTAAGATTGCTGTTCTTTATGGTCTCAAAAGTGTAGTTTTGAAGGACTGTTCCACAGCTTTCTGAAGTAACATTGTCAAATTCGTATGATTATCTCTTTTTGTGGGCTAAGAGAGGAATTATTTTACTCTCTGGTATATTGTGTATCAAATAGACATTTGACATTTGGGGAACAACAGGACAGCATCAACATAAATTAGAATTTACAGAGCAGTGAGCTTAGCCATATTTCTGTTACTTATGATTCTTAAACTCCCAGAGAAACCACTTGAGGAGTTTGGAAAATCATCTGCATTGGAATTCTGTGTTATATTTCTGCTTCTTGAATTAACAAGTGCTGGGACTGAGGGTATGCTGCTTTATCTGCAACTTCTGGTAAATCTATAAAATGCATTATTTAGGCCACTGATCAATGTGATGTTTGTGAGCACAAATCTGGCTAATTCGTGAAACTCACAGAGGTCTATGTATTTTAACTTGCTATAGATGGTTTCAAAATTTAGTAAGATGTGCATCATATATATATAATCATGGGTTGGTTTGCTCTCTGTATATTCTTTTCTTTCTTTTTTTTAACATCTTTATTGGAGTATAATTGCTTTACATTTGTGTGTAAGTTTCTGCTTTATAACAAGTGAATCAGCTTTAAATATACATATATCCCCATATCTCCTCCGTCTTGTGTCTCCCTCCCACCCTCCCTATCCCACCCCTCTGGGTGGTCACAAAGCACCAAGCTGATCTCCCTGTGCTATGCAGCTGCTTCCCACTAGCTATCTATTTTACATTTGGTAGTATATATAAGTCCATGTCACTCTCTCACTTCGTCCCAGCTTACCCTTCCCTTTCCCCATGTCCTCAAGTCCATTCTCTATGTTTGCATCTGTATTCCTGTCCTGTCCCTATGTTCTTCAGAACCATTTTTTTTTTTAGATTCCATATATATGTGTTAGAATACAGTATTTTTCTCTTTCTAACTTACTTCACTCTGTATGACAGACTCTAGGTCCATCCACCTCACTACAAATAACTCAATTTCATTTCTTTTATGGCTGAGTAATATTCCATTGTATATATGTATCACATCTTCTTTATCCATTCATCTGTTGATGGACACTTAGGTTGCTTCCATGTCTTGGCTAGTGCAAATAGAACTGCAGTGATTATTGTGGTACATGACTCTTTTTGAATTATGGTTTTCTCAGCTTATACACCCAGTAGTGGGATTGCTGGGTCATATGGTAGTTCTATTTTTTGTTTTTAAAGGAACCTCCATACTGTTCTCCATAGTGGTTGTATCAGTTTACATTCCCAGCAACAGTGCAAGAGGGTTCCTTTTTCTCCACAACCTCTCCAGCATTTATTGTTTATAGATTTTTTGATGGTGGCCATTCTGACTGGTGTGAGGTGATACCTCATTGTAGTTTTGATTTGCATTTCTCTAATGATTAGTGATGTTTAGCATCCTTTCATGTGTATGTTGGCAATCTGTATATCTTCTTTGGAGAAGTGCTATTTAGGTCTTCTGCCCATTTCAGGATTGCGTTGTTTGTTTTTTTGATATTGAGCTGCATGAGCTGCTTGTATATTTTTGAGATTAATCCTTTGTCAGTTGCTTCATTTGCAAATATTTTCTCCCATTCTGAGGGTTGTCTTTTCATCTTGTTTATGGTTTCCTTTGCTGGGAAAAAGCATTTAAGTTTCATTAGGAACCATTTGTTTAATTTTGTTTTTATTTCCATTTCTCTAGGAGGTGGGTCAAAAAGGATCTTGCTGTGATTAATGTCATAGAGTGTTCTGCCTACGTTTTCCTCTAAGAGTTTTATAGTGTCTGGCATTACATTTTGGTCTTTAATTCATTTTGAGTTTATTTTTGTGTATGGTGTTAGGGAGTCTTCTAATTTCATTCTTTTACATGTAGCTGTCCAGTTTTCCCAGCACTACTTATTGAAGATGCTGTCTTTTCTCCATTGTATACTCTTGCCCCCTTTATCAAAGATAAGATGACCATATTTGCATGGGTTTATCTCTGGGTTTTCTATCCTGTTCCATTGATATATATTTCTGCTTTTGTGCCAGTACCATGCTCTGTTGACTACTGTAGCTTTGTAGTAAAGTCTGAAGTCTGGGAGCCTGATTCCTCCAGCTCAGTTTTTCTTTCTCAAAATTGCTTTGGCTATTCGGGGTCTTTTGTGTTTCCATACAAATTGTGAATTTTTTTAATTTTAGTCCTGGGAAAAATGCTGTTGGTAATTTGATAGGGATTGCATTGAATCTGTAGATTGCTTTGGGTAGTATAGTCATTTTCACAATGTTGATTCTTCCAATCTAAGAACATGGTCTATCTCTCCATCTGTTTGTATCATTCTTAATTTCCTTCATCAGTTTCTTATAGTTTTCTTCATACAGGTCTTTTGTCTCCTTAGGTCAGTTTATTCCTAGACAATTTACTCTTTTTGTTGCTGTGGTAAATGGGAGTGTTTTGTTAATTTCTCTTTCAGATTTTTCATCATCAGTGTATAGGAATGCCAGAGATTTCTGTGCATTAATTTTGTATCCTGCTACTTTACCAAATTCATTGATTAGCTCTAGTAGTTTTCTGGGAGCATCTTTTGAATTCTCTATGTATAATATCATGTCATCTGCAAACAGTGACAGCTTTATTTCTTCTTTTCCTACTTGGATTCCTTTTATTTCTTTTTCTTCTCTGATTGCCATGGCTAAAACTTATAAAACTATGTTGAATAATAGCGGTGAGAGTGGACAACCTTGTCTTGTTACTGATAGGGGAAATGATTTCAGTTTTTCACCAATGAGAATGATGTTGGCAGTTGATTTGTCACATATGACCTTTATTATGTTGAGGTAAGATCCCTCTATGCGTACTTTCTGGAGAGTTTTTATCATAAATCGGTGTTGAATTCTGTTGAAAGATTTTTCTGCATCTATTAAGAAGATTATATGGCTTTTGTCCTTCAGTTTGTTATTATGGTGTATCACATTGATTGATTTGTATATTGAAGACTCCTTGTATTCCTGGGATAAGCCCCACTTGGTCTTGATGTATGACCCTTTTAATGTGCTGTTGGAATTTGTTTGCTAGTATTTTGTTGAGGAGTTTTGCATCTATGTTCATGAGGGATATTAGCCTTTAGTTTTCTTTCTTTGTGACATCTTTGTCTGGTTTTGGTCACAGGGTGATGGTGGCCTTGTAGAATGGGGTTGAGAGTGTTCCTCCCTCTGCTATATTTTGGAAGAGTTTGAGAAGAATGAGTATTAACTCTTCTCTAAATGTTTGATAGAATCCACCTCTGAAGCCATCTTGTCCTGGGCTTTTGTTTGTTGGAAGATTTTTAATCACAGTCTCAATTTCAGTGTTTGTGTCTGGTCTGTTTATATTTTCTATTTCTTCCTGGTTCAATCTCGGAAGGTTTTGCTTTTCTAAGAATTTGTCCATTTCTTCCAGGTTGTCTGTTTTATTGGCATACTGTTGCTTGTAATAATCTCTCATGATCCTCTGTATTTCTGCAGTGTCAGTTGTTACTTCTCCTTTTTCATTTCTAAATCTATTGATTTTAGTCTGGTCCCTTTTTTCCTTGATGATTCTGGCTAATGGCTTAATTTTTGTTTATCTCTTCAGAAAACCAGTTTTTAGTTTTATTGACCTTTGCTATTGTTTCCTTCATTTCTTTTTCATTTATTTCTGATCCGATTTTTATGATTTCTTTCCTTCTGCTAACTTTGGGGTTTTCTAGTTCTTCTTTTTCTAATTTCTTTAGGTGTAAGGTTAGGTTGTTTATTTGAGATGTTTCTTGTTTCTTTAGGTAGGATTGTATGGCTATAAACTTCCCTCTTAGCAGCGCTTTTGCTGCATTCTATCGGTATTGAGTCATCGTGTTTTCTTTGTCATTTGTTTCTAGGTATTGTTTGATATCCTCTTTGATTTCTTCAATGATATCTTTGTTATTTAGTAGTGTATTGTTTAGCCTCCATGTGTTTGTATTTTTTACAGATTTTTCTCTGTAATTGATGTCTAGTCTCACAGCATTGGGATCAGAAAAGATACTTGATATGATTTCAATTTTCTTAAATTTATGAGGGCCTGATTTGTAACCCAAGATATGATCTATCCTGGAGAATGTTCCATGAGCACTTGAGATGAAAGTGTATTCAGTTGTTTCTGCATTGAATATCCTATAAATATCAATTAAGTCCATCTTGTTTAATGTATCATTTAAAGCTTGTGTTTTCTTATTATTTTCATTTTGGATGATCTGTCCATTGTTGAAAGTGGTGTGTTAATGTCCCCTATTATGATTGTGTTACTATGGATTTCCCCTTTTATGGCTGTTAGCATTTGCCTTATGTATTGAGGTGCTCTTATGTTGGGTGCATAAATATTTACAATTGTTACATCTTCTTCTTGGATTGATTCCTGGATCATTATGTAGTGTTCTTCTTTGTCTCATATAATAGTCTTTATTTTAAAGTCTATTTTGTCTGATATGAGAATTGCTACTCCAGCTTTCTTTCGATATCCATTGGCATGGAATATCTTTTTCCATCCCCTCACTTTCAGTCTGTATATGTCCCTAGGTCTGAAGTGGGTCTCTTGTAGACAGCATATATACGGATCTTGTTTCTGTATACATTCAGCCAGTCTGTGTCTTTTGGTTGGAGCATTTAATCCATTTGCATTTAAGGTAGTTATTGATATGTATGTTCTTGTTACCATTTTCTTAATTGTTTTGGGTTTGTTCATGTAGGTCTTTTCCTTCTCTGTGTTTCCTGCCTAGAGAAGTTAATTTAGCATTTGTTGTAAAGCTGGTTTGGTGGTGCTCAGTTCTCTTAGCTTTTGCTTGTCTGTACAATTTGAATTTCTCCATCAAATCTGAATGAGATCCTTGCTGGATAGAGTAATCTTGGTTGTTGGTTTTTCCCTTTCATCACTTTAAATATGTCCTGCCACTCCCTTCTGTCTTGCAGAGTTTCTCCTGAAAGATCAGCTGTTAACCTTATGGGGATTCCCTTGTATGTTATTTGTTGTTTTTCCCTTGTGCTTTTAATATTTTTTCTTTGTATTTAATTTTTGATAGTTTGATTAATATATGCATTTGCATGTTTCTCCTTGGTTTTATCCTGTAAGGACTCTCTGTGCCTCCTGGACTTGACTTTTTCCTTTCCCATTTTAGGGAAGTTTTCAACTATAATCTCTTCAAATATTTTCTCAGTCCCTTTCTTTTTCTCTTCTTCTTCTGGGACCCCTATAATTCGAATGTTGGTGAGTTTACTGTTGTCCCAGTAGTCTCTGAGACTGTCCTCAATTCTTTTCATTCTTTTTTCTTTATTCTGCTCTTCAATAGTTATTTCCACTATTTCATCTTTCAGGTCACTTATCCGTTCTTCTACCTCAGTTATTATGCTACTGATTCCTTCTACAGAATTTTTAATTGCATTTATTCTGTTGTTCTTCATTGTTTGTTTCCTCTTTAGTTCTTCTAGGTCCTTGTTAAACACTTCTTTTATTTTTCCATTGTATTTCCTAGATTTTGAATCATCTTTACATTAGTCTGATTTCATTTTCAGGTAGACTGCCTATTTCCTCTTCATTCATTTGGTCTGGTTGGTTTTTACCTTACCCCTTCGTCTGTTCTCTGTTTCTCTGTCTTCTAAATTTGCTTAACTTATTGTGTTTGGAATCCCCTTTTCTCAGGCTGCAGGTTTGTAGCTCCCATTGTTTTTGGTGTCTACCTCCAGTGGTTAATGTTGGTTCAGTGGGTTTTGTAGGTTTCCTGTTGGAGATGGCTGGTGCCTGCGTTCTCATGGTTGAGGCTGGATCTTGCCTTTCTGGTGGGCAGGACAGAATCCGGTGGTGTGTTTTGGGGTGCCTGTGACCTTATTATGATTTTAGGCAGCCTCTCTGCTAATGGGTGGGGTTGTGTTCCTGTCTTGCTTGTTTTTTGGCATAGGGTGTGTATCAGTGTAGCTTGCTGATCATTGAGTGGAGCTGGGCCTTAGCATTGAGATGGATATGTCTGGGGGAGAGTTCACCATTTGAAGTTATGTGGAGCCTTGAGGTCTTTGGTGGACCAATATCCTGAACTCGGCTCTCCCACCTCAGAGGCACAGGACTGACACCCGGCTGGAGCCCCATGCCCCTGTCAACCACACAGCTCAGAAGAAAAAGGAGAAAAAAGAAAGAAGGAAAGAAAAATTAAATAAAATAAAAGTTATTGAAATAAAAAATAATAAAAATTATTAGAAATTAAAAAATTAATTAGTAATAAAAAAAGAAAAAAAAAGATTAAGAAAGAAAGAAGAGAGCAACCAAACCAGAAAACAAATCCACCAATGATAACCAGCACTAAAAACTATACTAAAAAAAAAAAAAAGGACAGACAGAACTGTAGGACACATGGTAAAAGTAAAGCTATACAGATAACATCACACAAAGAAGCATACACATAAATGCTCACAAAAAGAAAAATGAAAGGAAATATATACTCATATATATAAAAAAAGGAAAGAGAGCAACCAAATCAATAAACAAATCTACCAATGATAATAAAATCTAAATGCTAAACTAAGATAAACACAAAACCAAAAACTAATTAGATGCAGAAAGGAAACCCCAAGTCTTCAGTTGCTCCCAAATTCTACTGCCTTAATTTTGGGATGATTTGTTGTCTATTCAGGTATTACAGAGATGCAGGGTACATCAAGTTGATTGTGGGGATTTAATCCACTACTTCTGAGGCTGCTGGGAGAAATTTCCCTTTCTCTTCTTTGTTTGCACAGCTCCTGGGGTTCAGCTTTAGATTTGGCCCCATGTTGGCATGTAGTTCGCCAGAGGGTGTCTATTCTTTGCTCAGCCAGGACAGCATTAAAGGAGCAGCTGATTAGGGGGCTGTGGCTCACTCAGGCTGGAAGGGAGGGAGGGGTACAGAATGCGGGGTGAGGCTGTGGTAGCAGAGGCCGGCATGACGTTGCAACAGCCTTAGACGCACCATATGTTCTCCCGGGGAAGTTATCCCTGGATCACGGGACCCTGGCAGTGGCGGGCTGCACAGGCTGCCAGGGGGGGAGGTGTGGATAGTGACCTGTGCTTGCACACAGTCTTCTTGGTTGCTGCAGCAGCAGCCTTAATGTTTAATGCCTGTCTCTGGTGTCTGTGCTATTAGTTGCAGCTCACAACCGTCTCTGGATCTTGTTTAGGTGGTGCTCTGAATCCCCTCTCCTTGAGGACCCTGAAACAATGGTCTCTTGCCTCTTCAGCAGGTCCAGACTTTTTCCCACACTCCCTTCCGGCTGGCTGTGGCACACTAGCCCCCTTAGGCTGTGTTCACGCAGCCAACTGCAGTCCTCTACATGGGATCTGACCTCGGAATGCCCGAGCCTCAGCTCCCAGCCCTCCCCGGCCCTGGTGGGTGAGCAGAGAAGCCTCTCAGTCTGGTGAGTGCTGTTCGGCACTGATCCTCTGTGCAGTAATCTCTCCACTTTGCCCTCTGCACCCCTGCTACTGTGCTCTCCTCCGTGGCTCTGAAGCTTCCCCACCCCCACCCCCCATCTCCACCCGTGAAGGGGCTTCCTAGTATGTGGAAACCTTCCCTCCTTCACGGCTCTGTCCCAGAGATGCAGGTCCCGGCCCTATTCTTTTTTCTTTTGCCCTACCCAGGTACGTGGGGGAGTTTCTTGCCATTTGGGAAGTCTGAGGTCTTCTGCCAGCGTTCAGTAGGTGTTCTGTAGGAGTTGTTCCACATGTAGATGTATTTCTGATGTATTTGTGGGGAGGAAGGTGATCTCCACATCTTACTCCTCCTCCATCTTGAAGGTCTCTCCTGCTCTCTGTGTTTTCTTTTGTTTGCATTTAGTTTTCCTCTTCCTGCTAATGGAGTAAATTTTGATACCATCTCTTGGTCTGTCTCTGATGAAGAGGGAAGCCAAGGTAAGGAACTCCGATATGAGCCATGGAATGGAAAACCCTCTGGCCAAGGATTGTGCACTTGACTCTGGTTCATGAGACATGTTTTTGGTCAAATTAATTAGTTAGCCTGGACACATTTTAAAATAAAATGAAAGTTGTAATAATCACAATGTATTTATTCAGGTTGCAGAGGGAAATGTCTTTCCTTCTACAAGAGTTACAGCAATTGGGGCTTTAACAGTTAAAGTGGTTATAATTCAATATGCCAAGAAAAGCATTTTTTAATTTTATTTTTACATTATTTCTTTCTCAGTGAATTACATGCTTCTTTATCATTGTGTCTGACTTTCTAGTACAGTGCTTGGTAGATGCCATTTTATAAACTTTGGAGGAATAAATGAGTGAGCCACCATTCTCCATTTGTTAAATATAGTTACATAATAAATGGCCCCCCCAAATAGAGATTTATTGTCTTGGACAGTTTCTGTGGACCATAAATTTGGAATTGACTTAGCTGGGTATTTCTGGCTCAAAGTCTCTTATGAGGTTACAATCAAAATGTCTGGATCTATTCTTAGAACCACATGTATGTGTTCACATCTTAGAAGCTGGCTTCCCCTAGAGCAAATGGGGGATCCTATTTGAGAACAAGGAGAACAAATCCCAAAGAGAACAAGGCATAAGCTGTAATATTTTTTATAGTTTAACCTTGGAAATCACCCACCTTCATTTCCATAACATCCTGTAGGTTAAACAGACCAGTCTTATTTAATATGGACACACACTATACAGGAGCATGAATACCAGGAGACAGGGATTACTGGGGCCAGCATGGAGGCTGGCTAGTATACATTTATAGACACTTTACATTTGACAAAAGCTTTTATGTTTACTAAGTCATTTTCTCATCTGATTTAAATCTTTTAGGTTAGAATGAGGCAAGTGTGACACAAACAATTGGTCAATTCATTATTATTCTTAAGGGTCAAGAAATATATACTTAATAAACTCTGGAAATATAAAGTGAGCAGAAGAATGATGTTAACAAATGTGTACATATTCAACTTTTCCTAGCTATTTTCCAAACCCCTTGCTGTAAAATTCTATGCACATCCAGATGCAGTATAGGATCTGAAGCATCTTTATCAATCTCAGATTTGCCTAGTTAAAGCTTGAGCTTTCATAAGAATGAAACCACCTCAGTTAACATCAGTGAATTCCTTTAGCTTAAGTGCAAGAAGTCAATCACGGAAAAATCACAAAGCATAAAGTAACCCATAAAATAACACTGCCCGTTGGGTCTCTCAGGAAAAACAAGAAGTGAGAGAGAAAGATGCTTTCTGAAAGCATGCACAACCTCTCCTGGCAAAACAAAAGCAAAAAACAAATTACAGTGTATGTTTACGCTAGAATGGCTATTACCTTACGAAAAGTCAAAGCAATTTTCCACAAAAATAAGGTCATCACATCCCAGAGTAAGAGCTGTCACTAAACTGAGGCCAACCTTACTGACAAATACAGTGGTGGTGGTGGGGTGTTGGGGGACGGGAGGGAGAAACCAAACCCTGAACGTTTAAGAAAACCATGCAGTTAAAAACTACACTTTCTGCAATTTTGGCTTTTGTTTCTTTTATGTTTTGTTTTACCTGGATTTCCTTTTTTAACTTTTTGTTTGTTTGTTTTTTAATGGAAATAACATATGTCCTCTTCTGTTTGGGAATAGTTAGCTAGGGGGTAATAGTCTCAGTAATTCATAGTAGTAAATTATTCAGAATGGAAGAAGTTATTGTTTTCCCATAAATTACCTAGTTTAGCCAGTTCTGGGTGATTTGTGTTTGAAGAAATCTTCCATCACTGATGGAGAAAAGGGAGAAAAGAGCTCCCACTGTTTTTCTCCTTCCATGTGCCAGCCATTGTAAAAACAGTCTACTTTTTAAAATTTATTTATTTATTTATTTTATTTTTTGGCCATGCAATGTGGCTTGTAGGATCTTAGTTTCCCAGCCAGGGATCGAACCCATGCCCCCTGTGGTAGAAGCATGAAGTCCTAGCCATTGGACCACAAGGGAATTCCCTCAAAACAGTCTATTTTTATTACCTCATTTAAACTCCATAACAAACTGATGAAGGATAATCTGAGATGCAAAGTGTATGAGGAAGCTGGAGATTAGATGTATCTATTGCTTGTGGTTAGTAGCAAAGAAGTGGCAGAGCCAGAATTTTGTCTGAGCCTCGACCTCTCTCTACTATTCCCTGCTGTCTCCCAGGGAAACTAAATGTTCTGCAAATCTTCCCTCTAACATCATTTAAGACTGAGTAAGGCTGTCAAATAATTTTACCAGAAACCATAGAATTTGGAGAGAGGTAGAGAACTAGAAAATGATGACCAAATCATATCACATTACTTTAAAGATAAACAAAACTTAAAGTTTCTAAATAATTCTCTGCTTTCAAAAAGCAATAAAGATGTCTGTTAGATAAAAGAATTGTATTTTCAATGACATACAGGTATGATGGCAGATCCTAACTCAGTTGAGTGTTGTTTTATTCACTCTTCTTCTCTGAACACTGTCACACAAACACTAACACTATTTGCACTAACATTAGTTGCACTAACACTATTTGACCAGAATGCCTTTCCGGCATTGCACTCAGATTTGTGCTTAATTCTGTACCAATTTCTGTTCACCTGATGACCAGGCATGACTCCTATCTCTCACCAACCATCCCTTCAAATGTAGCCTGAATGGCTTTTTGAGGTATGTAGGTGATTAACTAATGCTCACCACACCAGTGTATTCCAAACACTGTAATGATAGCTGTCTTAATTTCTTGGGGGTAAGCCTGTCTAAGGGGGAAAATAATATTTAAAGAACACTGTTTAAAAATACATTAGAATTCTCCTTGTCCGATACCTTACTTTCATGAAAGAATTGAACCTAAACACAAACACTGATTGCTAGCCAGGCCATGCTCTAGAATTTGACAACCTCCTTCAATTTCTTGCTCCAATGTTTTGATAATCCTACCATCCTGAAGTTTACTTTTAGTTGCTTTAAGTTTCAAGGTACTCAAGTCCTCCTAAGCTCCTTTCAAACTTTGTTTGCTTTCTAGTGATCAATCAGCATGTATTTTAACTTCAGTCTAAGTAATTCATTGTTCAATTAACATTTCTTGGCTTCTATAAATTATTCTTCAGTTAAGTTTGGTGTAAGGTAATTGGTTTAACCTGTGGCAGCTCCTGCCCATCTGCATGACCACAGAGGCTCTCTGAGATGTTATGCTGTTCTTGATGCCATGTGCAATCTACATGCAACTTTTCTTCAAATAAAGTGCTATTGAGGTCCGAGGAAAGGTTATACACTCATTTAAGGGAAGTCTAGAGCTATTAGCACAGCATTTTCAGTCCTTCTCAAACTCATTCCTCTATGAATCTTCATGAATTTATATGACTCTGTCATACAGAATACAGATATCTTTATCATCATCATCATAGATCACTGCTGTACCTCTTGCTAATTCTTCTTGTGTCTGATAACTTTTACAGAACTTCAGAATATCAACATTTTCATTTACTGAAATGACCAATCCAAGATTGAAGGAAGGAGGCAAAACCTATAAGAAATCTTTTGGTGCCTCTTTAGTGTGTGCATGTGTAGACACAAGCATAACCTCGACAAGGGAACATGCAAACGGAATGAGGAAAGTCTATTTTCCTCTTGTTTCGATTATCAAAAAGAAGTTCATCCACTTGCTAGAGAGTGGTGTGTAATGAGGAGGGGGAATCAGACAAACTGTCAGAATTTGTTACAGCCTAGTTTGGTGCTTCTCAATTTTTATTAAATGTATATAGATCAACTGGGGGTCTTGTTAAACTACAGTTTTCTCCTACGGTAGTCCTGGGGTAGGAGCTGAGATTCGGAATTTCCTACAAGTTCCTAGGTGATGCTGATTTTGGCATTTGGGTAGAAAGAACTTGGTTAACTAACTTTGAAGAAGTCCCTTGTCCTTTTTTGTTTTTGTTTATGTATTTACAAAATAAAATGCTGGACTCAATAATATGCAAGGAGCCTGAATCCCACAAGCCCTCAGTACCTCTGTTAACATATATTACTTTATATCCTTTGGCATAAATTTACTTAAGAAGATAATTTGGTAACTTACTTCTTTTCATGCCCTGATGAAGCTAGAATCACAGTTAAGGAAATATTTGAGGTTGATTAAAGATTTTTTCATAATTAAATTACAAGCCATAACTTCATGATACAGAAACATACTAAGAAAATAATTGAATGTCTATAGAACAAAAGCTGTGTATGTTCATATGGTCTTTATTTTTAAGAATATGGTACTTATCTGTGAATTCATATATATATATTTCATGAAAAATGTAAATATATATACATACATGCACATGTAAGAGAATATGTATATGTATATTTGCTGTTGATACTTACTTTTAACATCATTTTATGGAAATCTTCACAAATATAAAAATGCAAAACAAACCTATATACCAATCCCCCAATTTAAAAAATGTAAATATTTTTACTAGTTTTGTTTTATCTATTCCCTATCCTCCCAGCAACTCATTTTTTTGTGAAGGTTGGATTATTTTAAAGTAAATGCTAAATATAATATAAGTGTGAATATTATTTTACTACAACATTTACTACAACATTAAAAATCTTTCAAAGAGAGTGTTGCTCTTTCAAGACAACACTTTATTTGCATGTGTAATTCTGAAACATTGCATGAATCCAGTGGTATACTGGTAGATGTTTAACAACTGGCTCTCTGAAAGCAACAAAACAAAATAAAAACCACTGGTTTGCTGCGTTTACAATTTCTCTGGTGTAAATATTTCCACTATGGCCAGTTTCAAGCCAGCAACTTGACATTATTGAATATGGATTTGAAAAGAGATGCTTACAACAGTTCTCCTGAGCCAAAATAAGCTGACTCCAGCACACCACTGTATAAGCCTCCTTATTCAAATACATGGTTTGGGCACATACATGTATGCCTCCCTCTGCAACTCAAATATCAGTCTTGTGTCATTTTAAGTGTAAAATGGATACCTTATCTCTATAAATAATTTATGCCAGCAATTTACCAAAGTATTTCTGTCAATTGCCTGCATGGGAGGTGCGGAATATGCTAGGAATAATGATTTCTTAATTAAATTAAACAATGTCATACATCTCTATCATGGCACCTTGTACCAATGGGCACTCAATAAAAATGAAACACTGCAATATGCAAATACAGTTATAATTATGCAAAAATACATATTCTCTTTCATATATAATCAAGGCAGAGCACTGGGTATTTTATTTAAAATAGCATTCTTAAGTTATATAGGTGATTTATATTCAAAACCTAAAATGCCTGGGGCTGTTCTGTTTCCAGGCATGTGAGTCATCTAAAATCAAGAGATGGAAATCCGGGGGGCATGATGTTAAATAATGCATGAGTGATATAATTTTATTGTGTATCTCATTAGTAAAATTTTGCAGGAGACATAACGTTAAAAAAAATCTTTTTTTTAGACACCATTTTTTCAGCATCATCACATTTAAAGAGTGAATTTTCAGACAACCTGATGGGAAATCATATGAAGTTATAATGCAGTACAGACAGTTGCTATTCTGTGTATCAAAAGGAAAATCATGAGTCTCATTTTTAATTCAAGCTTCAGTCTCTTTCTCTCTCTTTATTTCCCCTTTTTAATCTTCTGCAACAAACAATTTCAAATCTCCTCCACCTAATAAAATGTAAATTACCTCTTGGGTTCAAAGTTATCAGAGAGGTTTTATTAGCTCTTTTCCTGTACAGCATTGTGGTAAGGAACCAGGTTATATAAATAATCATCTTTTCCCTTATCTCCTGACTTCCATCTATAATTAGTGGTCTACATCACCTTACCTTACAGAGAACAATTTCTTCATAAACAAATATGTGATCTGGTGCAGATGTGGCTGAGTGTCCTAAAAAAACTGTATATCAATTTGCTGCATTTTAAAGCCTACAATTTCATGCCCAGCACTTGGCATTGTAACCATGGTATCTGCAGTTAGATGTTGGATCCAGAAACATCAAATAGAAGGATCATTTCCTGGGTCTGTTGTTTATAGTCAAGAGTCTAAAAGGGACAGATTGTGAAAGCATGTGTGTATACTAAAGATATTTATTATATTTAAAAAAATACCCACTTTAGGCAATTTGTTATTTGAAGCTTTTACCAGAAAAATAATTACAAACATGTTTGTTTGCTTTATGTATGATCCTTGGTTTTTACAGTTTCTCTTCAAATAAAAATATTTTAGCTGGGTTTTCTCATGTTTCTTTATCAAGAAAGAGGTACTGTGAGGAATAACTGAGCTGTATCTTTCCAATTTGTAGATTTTGATATAAAGCACACACATGCACATACACACACACTTAAAATATAAAGGTACAATTTTTAAAATTATGGTTACCTTATTCAGGTACCAAAGCATTTTTAAAAAAATCTCAGTGTGTTGATTAGACTCTGTGTTGGAGTCTATTTTTATTTTTATTTTTGCTGCTCATCATCTATTTCCCCTTTCTAACAACTTTCCAATCTACCTTTAGGAATGTTTTACACTCATTGGTGTTTTGTTGGGGAAATTTATCCAGGTTCTCTACCTACACTTAACAGAAACTAGAGGAGTTCCTGCAAACTTCTTCAGCCAAATATCTCCTATCAACTCTCTTCCCTTCCTCACAATTTAACTTGTATGATGGGCAGTATTATGGTCTAATCTTGAGCAATAAGACTTTCTCTCTCAGGAATTATGAATGTCACCTCATACAAGAGATTGAAACAGAGACCAAGTTTGTTGTTGTTGTTGAGGTTCATTTACTTGTTTCCTGTATTTTCCTGGTTAAGGCTTGAGTCTTAATTACTTCAATAATCAAAAGACCCATCAATGGACTTAACTAAACCAGATGCAATTTACTCAAGAAGGAATTTTTTAAAATTTATGTTATTGAAGTATAGTTGATTAACAATGTTGTGTTAATTTCTGCTGTACGGCAAAGTGATTCAGTTTACATACATATATATATATATTTCATATTCTTTTCAATTATGGTTTATTACAGGATATTGAATATACTTCCCTGTGCTACACAGTAGGCCCTTGTTGTTTATCCATTCTATATATAATAGATTGTATCTGCTAATCCCAAACTCAATCCATCCCTCCCCCACCCCCCTCTGTTCTCTATGTTTGTGAGTCTGTTTAGTAGATAAGTTCATCTGTGTCATATTTTAGATTCCACATATAATTGATATTGTGGTATTTGTCTTTCTCTTTCTGACTTCCTTCATTTAGTATGATAATCTCTAGGTCCATCCATGTTGCTGCAAAAGGCATTGTTTTATTCTTTTTTATGGCTGAGTAGCATTCTCAAGAAGGAATTTAACTACTTCCTTACCTAGCAGAAAAACCTGCCTTGCGATTTAAAATAATTCCCACCAGTACTTTTTTTTTTTCTCTCTGTTCATTTAGTATTGTAAATAGGTATTATAATAGAAAAGAAAATGTGGTATATTTATGTTCTGGATCACAAGTCTCTGGTACTGCCATCTGGTGACAATATCTGTTTGGAGGCCATTGAAGAAGTAAGACACCCTGGGACTGTTCCCGGTTGTGGTGAAACTGAATAGGGTCAGAGGCTGGGACTGTGACAGCTGTGTAAGCCAGACTTACTGCCAATAGGTGGTTAACTGACACACTCAGTGGCCATGTCCTCAGAAACCCTATATGAACCACATGATTCTGGGTGAGAAGAACACATATTCTTTAAGAGTCACGATATAATTCATTAAAGAGAAATCTTTTTGGTTTTCTTTGGTTTGGTTTTCTGAAAAATGGCTGAAAGTTCTGAATTCTAAGCTATTTTAGGTTTAGACCAAGGACAGGACATATTCTTGTTTCACCTTGGATAAGTCACTTATCCTGGACCTTATTTTTCTTTACCTATAATAAAATCCAGGCTAATTATCCATATGCAATGTGGTTAGCCTATGAGTTAAAGCACTTTGCATTTTCTAGTTAAAATGAAATATGTAGTCTAATTAAACAATAATATAATGATGATTAATCCTTTTTCACAATTTAATTATGCTATGTGTATGATTAATCATTGTAATTTAAAGTGTATAATAAGCAAGTAGAATAATTATGTATAATGGAACATGAGGTGTAGGTTAAAAGGTATATATTTAAATTACTCATAAGTATCCTTGAAAAATTATTAAATGATATTACTGAATATGCCTTTAATGTAATTACTCTCAAGGTTTTATATGTAAAAGGCAGGCATTTCCCTCCTCTCCCTTGCACCAGAAGGAAGCTTTCTCTTATTTTCTCTATCATCTTTCTCCAGCTGAGTGTGTATTTTTAAGTGCTCTGCATTTTTTACTCAAGTCTTCTAAAAAGGGAACAGAAGAGATCTGAGATTTTTGGAAGGACAGACGGGGTCAACTCTTCTGGTAGAATCTTTAATGCTAGTCTTAATTTGAAAAAACTATTTAAATATAGACAACTTCCATCACACCAGCACCTGATCTTTAATTGCCTGATTTGGAGGCGAGTTTATCCATACAATGTCAAGGAAAGGTTAGAGTTTTTAAAAATTTACTTTAGCAAAAGGGCAGTGTTCCATGAGAGGATGTGACCCAACATTCCCTGTGGTTCTTGCTGCTTCATATCAAGAGAGGTGATTATTAACATTTTCCCTCTCTCATAGTACATAGGAGAAGGATATCTGATATCTGCTTCTTCATTAATTTTTCATTTAGAAAATATGTGGATTGTGTCCTTATTTCATATAAACATTCAGTGGATGAAATCTATAACTATAAAATGTCCACATTGCAATCCAGTGCCTTCCTCAGTAAGGAAGATAAGTTCCCAGTGTTCCAAAGTGAAACTTGTGCTAGAAATAATGGTTACATTTTTTTTAACTCTATTTTATTTTTTAAATCTTTTTTTTTATTGTAGTATAATTGCTTTACAGTGTTGTGTTAGTTTCTGCTGTACAATGAAGTGAATCAGCTATATGTATACATATATCTCCTCTCTCTTGGACCTCCCTCCCATCCCCCCCATCCCGTCTATCTTGGTCATCATAGAGCACCGAGCTGAGCTCCCTGTGCTGTACCACAGGTTCCCACTAACTATCTGTTTTACAAATGGTAGTGTATTTATGTCAAATCTAATCTCTCAATTCATCCCACTCTCCCCTTCCCACCCTCTGTCCACACATTTGTTCTCTACATCTGTGTCTCCATTCCTGCCCTAGAATGGTTACATTTTTAATAGAGTTTACTGGAAAAAAACTCAAATTATTTATAATATACTGGGCCTAATTCGCTGAATTAAGTCTACTTTGAGATTTCTTTTAGCCTAGTTCAGGAAATTAACTGACATTTAGTAACATTTTTCAATGTGGAAGACATACTGGGTTTCAGACAAATGGCTCAGAGTTTAATATTGTAAAACGACTTAGTGTTAAGTTAGGGCCTGGCTATTCTAAGAAATACACCACAAGGATCATCATTTCTTGGCAGGGTTAATAAGAAGATGTAAGTAGCATTTTCCTCCTCTAACAGCCTAGAATCCATGATACTTATATTGAGCACAGTGTTTCACTAAATGACTAAACAAAAGAAAAAAAAAAAAAGAAGATTCAAAAAGCAAGTGTCATTTGTAATGCCTTCAGGAAATTATTCCTTAATCCCACACTGTGAATGACTCCCAGCAACATCAGCAGGAATTAAGCATGTATCTAAAAAGGCACATAAGCAATCTGAGGTGACAGGACCTTAGCTGAGTCTTGCTATTATGAATCATGCTAAATCATAGCATCAGGCAGTGCAACAGAGATGAAAAAGCTAGGTAAGAACTGCAGACAATGCATTTCTCAAGAGATATTAGTGTAGCTCCTTGGTGAGGTGGGTATATGCAGTGAGAAGGAGAGGAAAGGAAAAAGGAACTGAAAAAGGAGATGCAGTCCAAATAGATTCCATTGTACAACAAGAGGCAGTTCCACTGAACTACAGAGCATGTTTTGATTTCTCCATCTATTTCTGCTCACTTTGCCATCAGGTTGAGCTTTTAACAAAAGTAGACTAGTTTATGAAATAATTCTCTTGGCTTGACAAGTACCAATGTGGTCATAAATAGTTTTGACCTATTATGTATGTAGGGAACACAACATTGCACATGGACTTGTTAGAGTACAGCTGGGGTAAGTGTTCTAAAGATGAATAATGATAAAAGGTATAGATGGCAAATGATAAATTAGTACTGTAAACCTTACCTGAACTTCCCTGATGGTCCAGTGGTTAGGACCAATGCAGAGGACAGGGGTTCAACCCCTGGTCAGGGAACTAAAATCCCACATGCTGTGTGGCAGCTGCCAACAAATTAAAAAAAAAAAAAAAAAAAGGAAAACATACCCTACCTGTTATGGAAGTCCAGAGTGAATTGCCATCTAAGCAAGCTTCACTCTACAAGCAGGGCTTAAGTGGGACCTTGAAGGAAGGCTATAGTTTAGACTGCACGTTAGGAGAAGATATTCCAGAGCTGTGATACTGAGTAAGGATCAGGAGGCAAAGTATGTAGGCCATGTCAGGAAGATAATAAACTGATTATTTTGGTGCAAGAAGAGAAATTCCACTGGACAAGAAACTGGTATTCCTGTGTTGGGCCAGAGTTAGTCATTTTTAGCTTCTCCAGATTCCTCTCTCCTCCCAGTCTTAATGGCTTATTCTCTGCAATTATTAATAAGCTAGCGAGTAAATGGGTTTCATTCGTTCATTCAATTTGGAGTATGTGATGGTCTGTTTTATGTACCAATGACCAGGCTATAGTCCACAGTTATTCAATCAAACACTGATCTTCATATTGCCATGAAGATGTTTTTTAGATGTGATTAAAATTTATATAGTTTACAGTAGGTAGGGAAGGTTGTCCTAGATAATCTGAGCAGACCTGATTTAATTAGTTAAAAGACCCTAAGAGCAGAACTACTGCTTCCCAGAAGAAGAAGAAATTCTGCCTCTGGAGAGAAGCTTCAACTCCTGCTTGAGAGTTCCAGCCTGCCCTTCCTGATGGCTGACTTCAGATTTCTAACTTACGTAGCCAGCCCCATAATCACATTAGCCAATTCCTTGCAATAAATCTCTTAATATATATTTAGTTCTGTTTCTCTGGTGGAACCTCGACTGACACAAAATGCATTAACAAATAGATTTGGAGAGATGTAATGGAAAAATGCTTTAATGCTTTATTAGGAAAATGTTTTGTGAAAAGTGGAACTTAGAAAAGATTCAATCTAGTGGTAATGCATAGGGAATATTGCAGGAAGAATGTGTGTTGGAGGCAATCTGGCTGGAATGTGGAGATAATTTTTATAGCTCAGTGTTCTAGAGCTCAGCCAGGAGTATGGGATTCCTGTTGAAAGAAACAAGGGACCTGAGGAATCAGAGTCACAAGTGAAGTTAAAGTTTGTTGAAAAAAAGTTGATGATTAAGAATATACTGGAGATACTAAATCCAAATGTATCCAAAGTAGGAGTCTTGGTGGCAGGTGTTTTGGAATCAGGTAGAGATCAAGTAAAGGCTAGAGCAGATCAGAGGTCAAAAGAACCACGGATGATGTGGTTCTAGGAATATTCAAACTGGCTTAAAGAGCCAAGGATGGGAAGAGATTGGAAAACTAAAACAGGTTAAAAAACAGGTTACTAAAAACTAAAACAGGTTAAAAAGCAGGTTACTAAAACAGGTTAGGATGCCATAGCAATATATCATAAATGAAATAGCATAAGGCAGTGTTGAAAATGGAAAAGAATGGAATAGAGGAAGACGACATTAAAAAAGAAAAGAATTCACATTTGCCAAAAAATTATTACACTAATAGAAAAAAAGGAAAGCAATGGCACTCCCAAGATCACAAAGTATTCAACCATGATACCAAGTGCACCCAGAAACATATCTCTTTGTGATTCTTAACAGAGTAATGATCCACCATGACACAAATATTCTACAGTGACTCAGGTATTCTAATATCTTATGCTTCAACAAAACAGTAGACATATTAAACTATTGGGCAATGACTTTAGACTGCTTCTTTATTCCAATCTAATTTTTCCTTATTTTCTTTTTTCTACTTTATCAGTAATCTAATTACCTGTACGACACTGATTAAGACAGTAAGTTCTCCCATAAATGGCCCTGGTTGCAGATATCATGGCCCATTTTTACTGTAAATAAAACTAGATCTTCCAAGCATTGATAGTTAATCTTTCTTTTACTCTCAGCTTTTGACAATCCAGAAGACCTCTGAAGCACCATCTCCTGTATGTGACCTCAAGGATTTGTCCGTGAAACAATTACAGATTTGATGAGCTATCTTTGAAAATGTGACCCTGAAGTTGTATTGTTCATTAGCAAATGTAAAAGGAAGGGGAACAGTGTTCATTTCGACACACTTTTCCAGAATATTTTTTCACTTGAAGTCAGGTTATGCTGCACTACAGCTACTTATAGACATATATTTGTTGGCAAGCATCTATTTGATACACCTTAAAAATGGAGTAGGTTTAAAATTCATCAGGAATGCTTGGGATTAGATGTCAGAAAGAATATTAAAGTTGCAAAGCATTAGTCAAGGCCATTGAGAAAGAAAGAGGCGTTTAAGAAAAGGTTCTGAAATTTATTTTTCTGAGATGATTGAAATCCAATTCAGTTCAGAGACAGGGTATTTAAATGCCACCCTTTTGAAGTATTTGGCTGAATATTTATACAGTGCTTGGTACTTAGAGTCACATAGATTAGCATTCCAGTGTCAGATCCACAACACATTAGTGTGTTGACAATGACAAATTATTTAACCTCCATTATCTCATCTCAAAAATGGGGAGGTGGTGATAACAGTGTCTACCTGTTAGAATTCTTATAATAAATGCAACTAATATGTTTAGTGCCATCCTAAATGCCATGGTCTCTATTCTCTTGTAATTGGTATTGATCAACAAAATTATGTTTACCAGGCATGATTTATTTAGTAGACAGTTATTATGAACTAGAGTTTGGAAGAAAGAAACATGACTAGGATTTTTAGTTGAGTGTATTAAAATTAGATTACAGTCATTCTACCACTGGATAATGTGTATGGTTTTCATTTTAAACAGGTCTCACATCTTTTCAAAAGGATATTCCAGCACCAGGCAAATGATGTCCAGTGTGGCACAGGTACAAGAGTGAGTGCTGCAGTATGCATCGAAACTTCTTACAGAATTACCTTTAACTCTAGTGGTCCTTGGAAGCTGCCTCCTTAAGTGTATTATTGCATGGTACTTGACCAATCTAGCTGATTTTCTGAAACCCTTAAGCTTAGCTTAATGGTAAAAGTTTCAGGCCATTTCCAGTGAATAGGAGTTACAATTTAGACCGTTGGCAACCTCAGGCAACTGAGGTTATTCGGAAGGAGCTATATCTAAATGAATGCATTCACTTGTTAGGGTTTCAGAACAGCTGTCACAGATGCCCTGCTTGGAAATAAATAAACTCTATAGATTTAAAATAAGAGTATAATTTGCTAGAAAGGACTGCATAAAGGCTGTAGACAGAAAAGAAGGAAAAGAAAACATTTCTCGTGGCTTCAATAATGTTATATCAGTTAAGGTTCATATTAAAATTGAAGATTGATACAGGCCAAAGACAGATAACATTAGTGATGCTAGTGACAGTGATGTAACAGCATATCTAAAATCTTTTCTCAGAAAATATCCTTGTTTTAAAAATTTGATAAGCAAAAAATATAATCATATTTGTTATTAACATTAACAAAGCATTTTCTTTTTATTGATTTATAGTTGACTTGCAATATTATATTAGTTTCAGGTGTACAACATAGTGACATGATATTTTTATAGATTATACACCATACAAAGTTGTTATAATATTATTGACTATATTCCCTGTGCTGTACATTACATCTCTGTGACTTATTTATCTTATAACAGGTAGTTTGTACCTCTTAATCCACTTCACCAATTTCACCCATCCCCCTACCCTCCTCACCTCTGGCAACCACTAGTTTTTTTCTATGTGAGTCTGTTTTTGTTTTGCTATATTCTTGTCTGTTTCATTTTTTAGATTCTACATATAAGTGAAAGCATACAGTTCTTGTCTGCCTCCATCTGACTTATTTCATTTAACATAATACCCTCCAGGTCCATCCATGTTGTTGCAAATGGCAAGATTTCATTCCCTCTCTTTTTTTAAAATTAAAGTACAGTTGATTTACAATGTTATATTAGTTTTAGGTGTACAACAGAGTGATTTGATATTTTTATAACTTATGCTCCATTTAAAATTATTATAAAATATAGGCTGTATTTCCTTTGCTGTATATTACACTCTTGTATCTCATTTATTTTATACCTAGTAGTTTGTACTCTTAATCTCCTTCTCCTATTGTGCCCATCTCCCTACCTCTCTCTCCACTGATAACCACTAGTTTTCCTCTGTATCTATGAGTCTGTTTCTGTTTTGTTATATTCATTCATTTGTTTTATTTTTTAGATTCCACATATGAGTGAAAACAGACAGTATTTGTATCTCTCTGTCTGACTCATTTCACTTAGCATAATGCCTTCTAGGTTCATCTATATTGTTGCAAATGGCAAAATTTCATTCTTTTTTATTGCTGAGTAGTATTCTATAGTATACATATACCATATCTTCTTTATCCATTCATCTGTTGATGGACACTAAAGTTTCTTCCATATCTTAACTACTGTAAATAATGCTGCTATGAACTTTGGGCGCATATATCCTTTCAAATATCCAAGGAAACAAAAGATTTCATTCTTTTTTATGGCTGAGTAATAAAAAATGTATGATTATGTCAATTTATAATAATTAATAGAAAAACATATAAAGAATTACTAATCAACACTATACAGAAAAGATAAATAGATCAGTGAAACAACTAAAAGTTATGAATATAAGTACTGTGGCTTATACTAGGCATTTTCTGGTATATGTTAGATATGGCATATCAAATTAGTGAAAACTGTGATTATTATATAATAGATGGCAGTGGAAAGCTGATTTTCTCAAAAACTAAATTAGACAATTTTCTCATGATTTGTAAAAATATCACGTTATAATTAATTTTAATGGTCCCATAAAAATAGAAAAAGAAAGTGAATGTTCATCTGATCTTGGTTGTGGGAAAGTCTTTCAAAATATGAATAACAATGTTTTTAGATATTATCTTTTTTCCCTTTTCTCTACATTTCATCCTTTCCAACAAGCATACTGACCAGACATCTGGCTCTCTATTTTGAGAAGGATTCTGGCACACCAAAATACAGAAATAGACTACATCTATTCTTGAATTTTTTTTCTTTTGAAGGCCAAAATCCAAGAGTGAACATAAACAGTTTATGGAGGAGGAGAAAGGGAAAGGGGGGCCCATCTTCCCTCAGTGCCTGTTGCCTTACCTCTGAACATAGCCCAGGAACTGGGGCACCACTCTGGATCACTGGCTAACTCTACCATGGCATAGAGTTTTCAGGCAGCTTAAGCAACTTAAACAAAGGCAGATACCACAAAAGAAAAAAAATGCCATATTTCCCTGCCTAAATATGAAAAAAAAATTCTTTAGGTCACTAAATATCTTCCTAGTTACTGAAATAATATTTTGTCATTTTATACACTATATTTTATTTATTTAATCATGTACCTATTTCTCAATAATTAGTTGGTTTCCAATTTGTATTAAAATAAATACTACTTTAATATGTGATTTATATACTTATTTTCAAACTCACCCTGAATTGTTTACTTAGAATAAATTCCTCCATTTGGAAATCCAGAGTAAAAAGGTATACATATTTTTAGTCTCTTGATACATATGGGCATATTGATTTCTGGAAGTGGTTATCTCACAATACTGCCATCATTATTTTCTTCCCGTTTTTTTTTTTTTTTGATCAATTTAAAGGGCAAAAGCTTATAGAGTTATTTTTTACTGCCAGAGAAGATGTACATTTATTAAAAAAGTTTTTGTCAATTGTAATGATTTTTTAAAGAAATGCCTATTTTTTCTGTTTATGTATTTTTAGTGCTTTGTAAGAAATTTACATACATTAAAAATATGGCTTGCCCATCAAATCTGTTGCCAAAATGTTCCCCATTTGCCTTTGACTTTTTAGTTTTATATATAACTCTAAAAATGAACATTAGTTTTAAATGTTGATCTAAGCCATTTTATCTTTCATAACCTTTGTGCTTTTTAAATTAATATTATGCATTGCTTTCATTTAGAATTAAGTTTAAAAAGTGACATATATATTTTGTTCTATTTCTTCTATGTGTTCTGTTTTTACTACTAACACTAATCAATCTGGGACTTATGTCTTTAGGTTACAGTACAAAATATTTTCCCTATTTATTTATTCACTACTTCTATACTGGTATCTATTGTTAGACAGTCATGTGCTATGTCCTGGGGATAAAATGAAGTATAAGATATAGTCCATGCCTTCAAACACTTTATTTCTTTAAGCATATCACCAAGAGGCAAAGAAAATTGGAGAATAACATAAATGCTATGATGGTGCTAAATATAGTGTGCTATGGGGAGCACAAAGTATTGTGAAATAGGGAGGTCACTTCTGGAATTCTAAGAAGTGACCTCTATGCTGAAACATATAAGATTCATAACTTATCCACATAAAAATGAAGAAAGGAGATTCCATAAAGAGGGGCAACATGCATAGAAGGAAAGCCTGAAAGAAGCCTGAAGGTACGCGAGAGAGTGTAGTCCATTCAGGAGATGGAAATAAGTCAGTGGACTGGTGCAAGGAATATGAGAATTTCAGGATAAGAACCATAAAAAGTAACCAAAAACCAGATCACAGAGAGTTTCATGAGAGACATTAAGGAGATTGGAATTGCTTACTAAGGACAAAGAAAGTCATCGAAGAATGCTATAGCAGGCATGGAACGTCACAAGATTTTGCGTCGGCCTGAGTCCAGGAACAAGCGTGAAACTAGACAAGAGTATCACATCTCACTTGCAACCAGGAATACCTATATTGGGTTACTCTTTTTTGAGAAATAAACACTTTTTCTCTTAAACTACTGAAACATGAGGGTAGTTATTACAGCAGCAAGCAGCTGTCTGTCGACCCATAGTGAATAAAAATTATTCCCATTGTTGAAGTGCAAATCATTTACTAAGTATTCAAAATGTAAGGACCAATTTCTAGATAAAAATCCATATGTTAAGCCCTATTGTGGTTATAATAAAAAATGTTATTTGCATTTGAGATATATGGAAAGCTTTGGCAGTTATGAGTGTGGGAAATCTTTTTTTAAAGTGGAAGTTAAACTGTAATATACCTGAATACACAAAATTGTTATCAGTTTAGGGATTTTCTCTCCTCTTAGATATTCTTTTCTTATGTTCAATACCCAATATCAGTCATAAATAGGATCACTTTAAATAATTAAATGGAAAAAAGTGGGTTTTAGAAATGTCTATCTATTTAAACTTTGTGCACACCAAAGAAGAGCAAAAATAGCATACTATAGGATTCCATGCTTATATTCAAATAATGGCTATTTTTAAATTAAAGTTTTCTGTATTAGTCAGGAGTAATAGTTATTGAGATTATTGGTTTAGTTTGGTGGAAATGTGGGACTTTTAAAAATCACATGTATTCCTAGGAACTAGTGCTCTCCACACCAACCTGGGACAGCAGACCTACCCCTGCTCACCGATTTCTGAGGACCTACTGTATAACACAGGGAACTCTATTCAGTACTCTGTAATGACCTATATGGGAAAATAATCTAAACAAGAGTAGATATATGTATATGTATAACTGATTCACTTTGCTGTACAGCAGAAACTAACAACATTGAAAATCAGCTATACTCCAATAAAATTTTTTTTAAAAAAGATACATGCATTCCTATGTTCATAGCAACACTATTCATAATAGTCAAGACATGGAAATAGCCTAAATGTCCATTGACAGGTGAATGGATAAAGAAGATGTGGTACATATATACAATGGAATACTACTCAGCAAAACAAAGAATGAAATAATGCCATTTGCAGTAACATGGATGCAACTAGAGGTTATAATACTAAGTGAAATAAGTCAGAAAGAGAAATACCATGTGATATCACTTATATGTGGAATCTAAAATATGATACAAATGAACCTATCTATGAAACAGAAAGAGAATCATGGACATAGAGAACAGACTGTTGGTTGCCAAGGGGGTGGGGGTTGGGGGAGGGATGGAATGGGAGGTTGGGGTGAGCAGATGTAAGCTTTTATATATAGAATGCATAAACAACAAGGTTCTGCTGTATAGCACAGAGAACTATATTCAATATCCTATAATAAACCATAATGGAAGAGAAATTTAATATATATATATATGAATAAATGAATAACTTTGCTGTACAGCAAAAATTAACACAGCATTGTAAATCAACTATACTTCAATTAAAAACAATAAAGAATCGAAAAATATTTTGAAACACCTTAAAAAAATCACACATATTTTTGACTAATTTCGTTCTACTTTTCTCTAGAACTATTCTAAGAACTGCAATACCATAGAAGACCTCTAATATAACATTTCTATGAAATTGTACAAAAGGTCTTCATTTATTAATGATCAATAATCTAGGTATCAAGTATATACATTTTAAAAGAAGTACCTTAGATCATATTAAAAAACTAAAACTTCAACTTTTCCATGAAAATTTTCCTGTGAGGTATGCATGTTCAGTCTTGTTAGTTATATCACCTAATAAATAGAGCTACAAAAATGATTTAAGTGCTACAAGTCTAAGGTCTTATCTGTTATCACAATGCTTTTAATTACATGAAACGGTAATGTTTTTCTCTCAATAGATTGCATTATTTTTAGAAGGTGCTTATACTATAGATTGAAGTGTTGATTGAGTATAATTTCTCTTTTTAGTGTCTAAAGGTAAGCAGTATAAACAGAGAAGTCAATTGAGGTTGGCAGGTAGGGAGAGTTGGGTTGGAGTTTATGCTGTTATCTGCAGAAGCAAATTGTACAGGCAAAAACAATCAACATAGATAAATTTAGCCTGTGGAATTGAGTTTCTGGTAAAATTTCCCTACATTCCACGGCCATTTATACTTGCCCTAAAGGTTATTATTTACTTTTGAACATTATTACAAATTCTTAATGGAAAATAGTGTAATTCATTTGAAGTGATGCTACACTGTTGTGCACGTAGTACACTCAAATTCTTGCAATTATTCTTCTGACTTAAAGGGTAAGGAGTTGTTATTCCAGAGTTTCTTCTTGTGCTTCCAACTTTAACAGATTTATTCCTATTTTTTAACATATTATGCTTATTTATAGTCAACAGGAAAAATAGTTTTTAATTAAGTGAATTCTATGAATCATTATATGTGAATAATTTTTATGTCTTTTGTAAAATGAACTAAGCATTGTGTTTAGCTTGATATAGCACATAAAAATCCATGAACTATTTTGGGCTATTAAGTGTTGAGGGAATTTTTATCTGAATTACATTTCAGAGATTATAACACATTAGGAATCAACATTCTATAATTATTTCTAGTTCATATAGTTATTACAAGAGTGATGTCATGAAGTGTGTATTGCAAGATGAATTGTGTATGCATAATATGTTATTACTGTCAATATATATCAAGTGTTAATTATCTTTTTTTTTTAATTTAAAGAAAGTATGGAGTAAATGATAACTAGAAATTTATTGAATACCTGTGGTGGACCTTACATTAAACTAGGACCTATGTGTTATATAAGTTGAGTACAATCTATAGTTGTCTTCCAGTCTTATGTTTGGGAAAACAAAAGTAATGCATGAAAAGTAACAAGAGAAAGAAGACAACAAAGTAATAAATCCCATGGCAATTGACTCCAGAAGTTCAGAGAAAGGTGAGGTCAGTAGAGGTTTTAGAATTCAGAAGAATATTTCTTTAATGAGTTTAAACTTGATTTGGGGTGACAACATGAATAAAATTTAGATAAATAAAGAAAATGACCATTCTGGACTTGTAGAATACCAGGAGCACATGCATGTACATTGGATGTAGCTTTGGATCTTAAGGGAACCAAAGGGTAAAGGAAACATATTGGTTCTTAGTGAGAAAACTATTCTACTAAATAGAGTGGGAAAGATTAGAGAAGACATTGAAAGCTATGGAACAAATACATAAAACTATCTATCTATCCATCATCTATTTATCTATCCATCATCTATTATCTATCTAACTCAGAAACTCCTGACTCCCTAGGACAAAAATGGAAATGCTTTTGTGAATTTTACTGTATTGAGGTAACCCTGACAGCCAATGAGGGTAAATTTCTATTTCAATATATTTTGCCTCCTAAAACAGTTCCTCCACCCTAAACCTGCTGCTTATAATCACTTAAAATAATTTATGTAAGAACAAATGATTTTTCTTTGGACTAAAATTAACTACTGTTGATTTATGGAGAGGAAGCTACCATTAATTAACTATAATATTTTAGACCTGGGACTGGTCACAACATGTGTTTTATTGCATACTTCTTCACAGCAATGCCTGGAGATAGATGCTTTTATCATTGAACAATAGGACTTAGGGACATCAGGAATAAGTTATCAAGCAAATCCCAACCTAACTCCAAAGTCTATATTTTATAACCAAGCTACCACATAAATTGTAAGTAGTCCAAGTTATTAGATATATTTATATTTACTTCACTCCCTTCTAAACTTATATTCCCCCCTCACCTATTTCTCATAACTCAGATGGGCATATTGATATCAGGGGCCCCTACACCTTAGCATACAGTTGCTGCAACCAAAGGCAGGCACCTGATATAGGTTGAGTCAAATAGTTTCTCTCTCTATAGAAATTTGAACTGAGATACACAGAGGTGAATTGAGCTGATATTGATAAATGGATCTATAAGTGATGAGGTAAAGCAAGAATCACCATGAAAAGCCATGGAATGCTGCAAGTGAAAGTCAAGTGGAAGCAAAAAATAAAAGCCTTGGAGAAGAAGCCCGAACCCTGAGAAGATAAAGAAACAGATGTGGAATGAGAAACAGAGGCATGCAAAGGTACATGATTTTGTGTAACTAAAAATGTCTTTGTTAGTTCCTCTTGCTTGAATAGACATAAGACTCTAGGTTTAAAATCCTATTTTCATGGCAACTTGTAGATTTTACATTATTTTACAGCATCTTGTCGTACAGAGGAAAAGCTGCATCTTAGTTCATTTTTATCTCTTTTTAAGCAATCTTTTCTTTTTAGTAGAAGCTTGTAAGTTTTGGTGTCATTTTTATTTGTTATTGTTGTGTTATTGTTGAGGGCAACTATCTCAATGACCCACTCTGATTTAGGTATGCAGAAATGACACATTTATTTAGTTTTATTTAATGGAACTCTGCTGTAGTAATTTTCAATGTGAATAGAAATATAAGGGACTTATAAGTAAAAGAAATTGACTCTATCAGAAATAAATTAATCATTTTTTTCTTTATGAAGGAGCATTAATAGTAACATAATTTAAACCAAAGTTTTTGCTTGCCTTAAGTCACTAGAAAAGTGATTATTTACAAGACTTTTATAGACAACTACCATGTGTGAATATTGTATAAGAATATCAAGACAATGTATAAACAGTGAATCTAATTCATTTAGATAATAATTCAATAGTAATAGTATGAAACCATTACTAGTTTGGGGTGCTCTGTATGTAATAAATTATTTCTTTAGTATTAATATGAAATGTGACAGCAGTTTCTGAGAATATCTACTGGCAATAAAAGTCTAATTAGAAATGAACAGCATATCTGTATGGGGGCAATGGATTTTCATTTTATATGGCAATGTCCCAAGGCTAGAAATATTTTGTAAAATAGATATGATTTATCTATTATTTTTCATTTTTCCTTTCAAAGATATTTTATGTAAAGGTAAGATGTGTAGATAAAGATTAATGCTTAGATGTTATAGGGATTATTCTACAGATGGCTGTTGATGCCTCCGGCTCTACCTTGCCACACAGAAAGGGGATACTTTTCCTTCCCCCTTTAAGCAAAGTTAGATCATATTTCAAGCGATAAGAAAATAATAGGTGATAAGAGGAAGAAAGAACAACTGCTGAGTTTCTTTGAAGGATTCTAGTGAACTTGATTCTTTAAGCTACTACTTTTTCTTCTTTTTTCTTTTTTTTTTTTTTCGGTATGCGGGGCTCTCACTGTTGTGGCCTCTCCCGTTGCGGAGCACAGGCTCCGGACGCGCAGGCTCCGGACGCGCAGGCTCAGCGGCCATGGCTCACGGGCTCAGCCGCTCTGCGGCATGTGGGATCTTCCCAGACCGGGGCACGAAACCGTGTCCCCTGCATCCGCAGGCGGACTCTCAACCACTGCGCCACCAGGGAAGCCCCAAGCTACTATTTCTTTACTTAACAAATATATGTTGGGTATGCCTGTTGTGGGCCAGGCAGTCTTCTAGGTGTTCAGAAAGATCAGTGAACCAAGCAGACAAAAATCCCTGCTCTTGCTGAGCTGAGGCTGTTTCATGTGTCCATTTTCCACACCTAATTAAAATGCATCATAAATGCTTGGCAGCTTCCACCACTAACGTGCAAAATCTGATGTGTGTTTATGCCTCTACTTTGCATCTACTTAGTCATCCAGTTTGCTTGTTCTCTCAAATGTTAAGAGCAAAAATCTTGTACATCCCTAGATTTCTTAGTACAAGCTCACTTGACAAAGACCCATGGCAGTGCTAATCCAGAGAACATATGAAACTGTCAGGAAGTGTGGACCCCGCTAAGGTACCATTTTTGAAAAATAAGTTAGTTGTAAAATCAGGCAATTTATAGACATTTGTTTACAAATCTAGTTTGGGAGACTGAAAAGATCATGAGTGTACTTGGAATTCCATTTGCACATAGTACTTCATCAGGAAGATGAGAAATAGGCAGAGAATTCAAGGAAAGATAAATGTGGGGATATGGCCGAATCCATGTAATATCTCAATCTCAAAATCACCACGAAGTCCTTGTTGGCTCTACAAAGACCTGGGAAGGCACACACTTAAAGGGATAGGAAATCTCACCATGAGCTAAAATAATATTATTGAGCCAGGATCGAAGTTTCCACAAGGCAAAACGAAACTGAGAAAGTAAGTAAGAATATATAACTTTGTATCATTATGCGAAGTGTTTCCTGGGTACACTCATAGGAGTTTGAAGGAAATTCACAGCACAGCACTTGTCACTAGAAGCAATAGGCTAGAGAGGATGCAGTGGGTGGCAGCACTGGGAAGTCAATCCAAGGGAATCAGGCACTGCTTCATATGCCTAGAGACACCAGAGAGAAACGACTCCCTCAAAGTTCTATTGCTATAATATGCTACAGAGATTTCCCCAAAGCAACTGTTAGTGCAGAGAGAAGAACTTCTGGGTCCTGCCACCAGATGACCACAGAGTTCTTGACAGCAGCCAGCCACCAGAATCCACATCCATCAAGAGGCATTGCCATTGAGAAAAGTTGTACAGAAGCTGGAACTAACATCAGGAAGCATTTGCAATATAATACCAAGTGAAAACAAAAGATACACAACTTTGTATATAATACAATATTGAGAAATACGTATGTTATATGTCCATATGTAGAAAACAAAGACAGGGAATACATATTTTCTTCAATGAACATGATTTAAGTTTATAATCATGAAAACATTTTTTTTCTGTAATTCTATCGAATTACTATAAATTTTATGTAATACACACTCCATTTGTGATTTAAGTTCCATCTTCATGTCCATTTGAGAGAGTTTTACAGTTTAGACACTCATTTGTTCTGTGCATCAAAGTGGATTATTAAATATTAACATAAGAGTGAGTGAGGAGGGAGTGATGATTACAAAGTCCTGTATTCTTTATTCTTATAACTAATCAAAGGGAGAGATGGGGCAAAAAGAAACATAACTGCCTCAAATACATTTTTAGGAAATGTTTAAAATATTAGTTCCAACAATCTGAGTTATGATTTAAGTCCAATTCTCATGGAAGCCAAAAGGAATTTGTGGTGTTTATCACCATGTGCTTCCTTAGAGTGGAGGGTGGAGACGGACACTACCAGAGTTGCTGGGGGAGGTGTAATGTGAGAAAATCCCGTTAGAGAAATGCTTATACATGCAGGCAGGGGTTGTCAACCAATTTCCTTCTTAAGAGGGTTCTGTCAGAAAGAGAAAGTAAGAGAAGAACTTGTAGTAATAAAGTCAGGTGATAAATAGGTGGAATGAGAATTGCTAGACATTTTTTAAAACTATGATTTTGACCTCTTTTCAGATTAGTGACTCTTCTATCCTTTCCTGGAGAAGCGTTACCAGCCAAAATGTACCCTGACTTCCATAGCCATTTTTTTCCAATTTCTGTACAGAGCTCACCTGTCTCTTGCTTAATAATATCATTTGTTGTTTTAATGAGGGGTTCACTTATTTATCACCCTAGGTGAAAGATGACGTGTGTATGCTGAGCACCAAAGGGCTTAGCCACAAACTGTAAGAGCAGGAAGGCTGACGTCTAGACAGTGTCAGCAATGGTAGCCAGGTAAAAGGGAAGTAGACTTTGTAGTTTATTCCTTTAGAAAGCTGGGGAGCAGTGGTACCCAGGGGTTTTGGGTTAACTGTCCCCAGGCATGAAAGAGTGTATCCTTTCATAAATTATCAGGACATATTTGAGTGTCTACAAAAATCTGTATTCAGCAAATTATCTGCCAATTGATCAGTTTTAATCCAGCAGTCACCATAAAGAAATGCTAAATAAAATGAAAATGAAGAAAGCATTCAAAACTAGCTTTCACATATATTAAAACTACTTAGTTCTCAGATTGAAATAGTCAATTAACAACCCATGAGTGATGATACAAATTGAAAGAAAATAAGTCTTAACTTTGTGTGTGACAGATTATTAATCAATCTAAGACAATATGTTCATTCAAATTAAAAAGGCAATCAAATCAATACAGTAACAGATATTGCAATCCAATTTCTACCATACACACTAGGTAATTCATACATTCAAAAACATTTGCTGAACTCCTGCATGTGAATTTTTAGGCAACGGCTTTGCCTTTCATCTTGACCACAGGCTTGTTTTGCTGAAGCACGCAGCGCACAATCAAGATGCCTTATTGACCTTAATACAAATCACCCAGGGTTGAGGTCTTCTCTTCTTAATTAAAAAAAAAAAAAAGTTTATTTGGTGAGTCTACCTGTGAAAGTTTTTGTCCATCATGTCCATCATTTATGATACAGCAGGAACACGAAAATCTGAGTGCTTTGATCAACAAACCAACAAATGCTAGGTTAAAGAAAACAAACTTTGACAGCAGCAGACAGACTGCATTTTCATTATTCAAAAGGTATGATAGTGTCAAGATTTGAGAAGCAAGAAGGAAGTACAAAGTAAGAAGCCCCCCAATTTACCTGCTTTCTCATGCTTTGTTTAAAGCAATTGAGATGATTTTGTTTTGAACTTATTCTATTTTATTTAACTTATCCATCAGTTCAAGATAGAAAACATTGTTTGACATCCTGTTAGAATGTATTTATTACTAATTTTAATTTGTTACCTAATTTCATTTTAACTTTGTATTCCAAAATAAAGCCTCTGAATTCTATATCCAAATACCATTTCTATCATAAACGTTATTGAAAATTGAAAGTTTGATCCAGCTCTAAAGTCCTATCCAGCCCTGATCTCATATATCTAGAGCTTTTAAAGTCTTTACGTTCATTTCATGTCTTTAATATTTATTTTGGGTACAACAGAATGAGCTTAAAATAAAAAAAATGATGCTTATGTTCAAGGTATACAACTTCTTTCTGGCAAGGTTCTTATCTTTTCAATAAACCATTGAATTTATTGCCTATGTTTTTTCTTTAGAAGAAAACTTGACCTTGTTTCATACCACATGTTTTTGACACTTAAGCTATAAGAAAAGGGCTTCTTTTCTTTCTTACAGCTGCTTTCTTTATAAAATTAAAAAAGGAAACTTCTCCCTACTGGCATCTAATTCTTATTATTTTCTACTATTTTTTGTTATTGTCAGAAAATATATTCTGAAGGCCATCTTCAAAGTTAAATTTACATAGAAGTCTTTTTCCATCAAATAGCCACAGTACAATTTTGTGTGCTCACTACAAAATTGAGAAGAAAAACAAAATTACAGACTAAAGAAGTATAAAAATCAAGTTTTATAAGAGTAAAACAACTAACACATGTTGAGCTGTTACTATGGACAAAGTATTCTTCTAAATAGTTTACATATGTCATTATTTAACTTGACATAAGGTGAAACTGAAGCTCAGAGAAAGTAAGTAACTTGCTCATGTCACACATCATCCAGGAATTAGGTGATGGAGTCAGAAATTGAGCATATATCTGTTTGTAAACTCTGACATCTTATGACTGTGCTATGCTATTTTTAAAAATTGCTTTGAATACTGACTTTACCATCGATGTAAAGCATGAAACTAGATAAATGAAAAGTTTAAAAAATTACATATAATTCACATGAAAGTCAAAAGAATTTTAACAGCATGTAAGTAAACTTGTGCTGTTTTATTTTACTCAACCATTTTATCAAAGTTCTGAAAAAGTTTGTGTTATAAAATATTGATTTTTAAAAAGTAATTATACATTTGATGACTTTTTAGCTTTCTTGTGGAGGATATGTGTAAAGAATGAGTTTACAGGCTATACAGAAATATCCTTAGTAGATATTTCTAAAATTCCCTGAAATAATAAACCATTACTGTGTTTTGTTATTGATGATATTTACATTTTAAACATTAAACATTTCCTGGTTTGGGGGGGCAAATGCCTAATATTGAAGTGTATTGGGAAAAATTACAAAGCCAATAAAATATAAAGAGTTCATTACATAATATGTTAAAAGGGATGTAAGAGAGGGTCTCTGTAAAGTAAAAAAGGGATCAGTAGAACTGTATACTGCTATTTGTTTTTCTGTTATGATTTTAAGCTAGAAAAATAACATGGACATAAACCATCCACTTAAAGAAATCCTCAATTTTCCAGTTAATATCTTGAAAGTATTAAAAATGAAAGGGTAAAACTCTGTCATCATGGATTGATTTGTGTTCCTCTAAAATTTATATGTTGAAGTCCTAATGCCTCAGTACCTCAGAATACAATTTCATTTGCAGAAAGGGGCTTTCCAGTGGTGTTCAAGTTAAAATGAGGTCATTAGAGTGGGCTGTAATCTAATATGACTGGTCTCCTTATAAAAAGGGGAAATTTAGAAACAGACATGCATATGGGGGACATGATAGGGACATGAAGATGGCCATCTACAAGCCCAGGAGAGAGAAATGGAACAAATCCTTCCCTCATGGCCTTCTGAAGGAGATGCCAACATCTTGATTTTGAATTTCTAATGTCCACAAGTGTGAGCCATTAAATTTCTGTTGTGTAAGCCACCGGGTTTGTGGCGCTTTCCTATGGCAGCTCAAGCAAAATAATACACCCATATGACCCTTTACTGGCATAATGGATGTCTCTATCATTATCTTTGTTACAGGATGGTTCAGCTGACTATTCATTTAAGATGTTTTGTGAAATGATATTGTTGTTACTACTTTAAAACTGAAAAAGTTAAAAAAAAGGAAAAAAGTATTCAAATCAGTGAGTATTCCAGTGTTCTTATGCTCACTTTATTCACTGTCTTAATTTCTTGTATTACAGAATAGTGCTTGATTATATGTTTGCCACTGATTATGCCTGGTTTAAAAGAAAATAATTTGTGTGCATATACATAAATCTGTACAATTGACTGCTCTATATTTTTGTGTATTAAGAATAATTTTAATAAAATTTGAATTTAATGCAGTGCCTGTATTTTCACTTTGTTCATAATGTTGCTTAACTATGAAACATTAAATGATTATTTTCTTTTAAACCATAATAGTAAAGTCAACATAACATTGATCTTTTATATATTCTCTGAAATAAGAGTTGCTTTTACTCTCTAATTTTGACTCTTTTAGTTGAAATAACTCAGATATAATTAAGAGGATACATATTCTATATTAATTGTTTGCTTGTCTTCTCTACCTCATGATTTAGACATATTAAAATTGTAGGAACTATAGTAACAGAATAACCCACCAGGGAATGAATTTTTAAAAATTATTCTTACTATCACTTAAAGCCTCTGAAAATGTTATTATAGGGAATTACACTTTACTGTACTTTAAGGCTGAAAAATAATTGTAATCAGACAGCCATGGGTGGTTATTTAGAAATGCTCTTTTAAAAAGTATTTCCATAAAAATTATAAATAGTAACTTAGAGCCTTCCTCATTGCATGGGCTTAGAGAAAGAAGTTGCTAGATGTGCAATTTGTTATTATCAAGTGCCCCAGAATATACACATCTGCTGTTGAACACCATAAAAAGTACTTGTTAAATATGAACTTGAGTTCATAAATATGAACTTGAGTGTAAAAGTGCCACCTAAAACACCATCTATTCCCATCTTGGCAAAAGGCATTCAGCAAATAGCAAAAAGGCATTCAGTTTTCACCCAGTAAAAACTTGCTTTACAGTATTATCTTCTGAATTGAATATTTTTTCCCCTGAATGATAGCTTTCCTCTATCATCCAACTACAAAAGGCCTGTAGTAATTGTTATGGTGTCTGATTCATTGTCCTTAGTATCTTCATGGATAGTTTTAATTAAATCTGGAAAGGTTCACTTCCACACTGCCAGTGGCTCAGCATTCTCAGGCTGCAATCTTGGTGTCCAGCTTATTATAGTGTCTCTTGCTGTGTTAAACAGCTATTCAGTATGTATAGCTGTTGGACTTGACCTTTTCGTCTTCTAGTGTTCAGATTAACAGAAGGTAGAGTGGCTGAGAGGCCTTGCTGATGAAATCTTTGTGCTTGCTTCTTAATTCAGAGTATGGTAGTAATAATAGTTCTTAGCTTAAGCACAATCCATTTTAAAAGTTCTATAATTGCTAAATTATAATAATCATAATCATGTGAGATGACTGTAAGGGAGGAGATCAGAAAATATACTTTTTTTGTTTTAAAAGGATTTTTATTTTATCCATTTCAAAGCATGCCTGGTTGAAGCAATATACAGCGAGTATTTCAATTATGCAATTTTCAAGAGGCTATTGCTACAATTACTTACTTGGAAATAATGAAGAACTTATTTCATTACATCCTGCAATATGATAGCATGTGCACCAATCTTTGGGTCTACTGACTATCAATAGGATAGTAGCAAATTCTTTGAAATTGGTTAGGCACTGACTTAAAAATTTAGGTGGAAAGAAAAAAAGTATATTCATTTCCATTTATCAAAAAATTAATAATTATGTGCATCTAGTAAACTTTATGTTCAGTTTGGAGATCATCTCCCCTTTGCAAAGATGATATTCTCATGACTTCATCACATTAAAGAAACCTATCTATGTTCTAACTTACTAAATATTACTTTTAACCTTGGGGCACTTGACCTGCTGTTTCCTTCACCTATTGTAAGCTGTACTAGTGTCCGAATGTTTTAACCCTTTGTAGAAATTTGGTAGATATACTCAAATTCAAAGTTTTAAAATTATGTGTTTATGACAAAACCTTTTTTAAAAAATAAATTTACTTATTTTATTTATTTATTTTTGGCTGCGTTGGGTCTTTGTTGCTGCGCAAGGGCTTTCTCTAGTTGCGGTGAGCGGGGGCTACTCTTCGTTGCAGTGCACGGGCTTCTCGTTGTGGTGGCTTCTTTTGTGGAGCATGGGATCTAGGTGCACAGGCTCAGTAGTTGTGGCACATGGGCTGAGTTGCTCAGCGGCATGTAGGATCTTCCCAGACCAGGGCTCAAACCCTTGTTCCCTGCATTGGCAGGCAGATTCTTAACCACTGCGCCACCAGGGAAGCCCTATGACAAAAGCTTTGAAAAAGATTTTAAATATTAGATTTAAAATGCAATGTTCAAGAAGTGATTCCTAAGTGAAAAGACAATTTCACAGTTTAACCTAAACTTAAAGACTTCTAGTCTAAGAAAGAGTGATGTCAAATATACATTAGTGAGTTCCCTTTAATATTATGAACTGATTAAATTAGCATATATAAATAGTCTAGTAGATACTGATAAGTAATGAGTATAGCTCAAAAATACAGAGTAATAGCTGAACTTGCATGTATTTTACAGTGGTATTACTTGCAACAAGTCTCATTGGAAAATCACAAATTTTGAAGCTTAAACATATTTTAGAGATTATTTTAATCCCTGCATTTTCTAGATGATTAAACTGAAGTTCAGAGTTGTTAGGAGAATTGCTGATGGTCACAAATCTAGATAGTAACAGGACCAAGAATGTCAACCATTCTTCTATTTCCCATGTGTTTTCCTAGCCAGAAAGATCTAGTTTAGACTCCTATGTCTACCATCCAATGTTTTGGGGACCTTGGACAATTTATCTAAACCATACAAGGACCAAGGTTTCCTCATTTGTAAAGAATGAAAACACATGAGAAGTGTTGATAAATATTTTTAAATGCATGGTCATATGGTATATACTGAAAATTGGTAGATATTATTACTATTTAAGGTTATTTATGTGACCTTGGCAAGCTTTAAATCTACATATAATTGAAGGAAAAAGAATGAGCTAAAGAACTCTTGGGCTTTCTCTGGATGAAGAGAATACATTTTTCTATGGTGCCCCTTCTGCTATAGACATTAGCATTTTGGGAGACCTTACTAAGTATTTAATCATTTAAAGAAAAGATTCTAATTCAACTCTGCTCCAGTCTTTGGTATTACTCAAGGGTAGAAAAACTACAAAGCTGTCTCTTTTCTTTAGCAGAGATGCTTAGTGGTTATTGGGAATGCAGATTTGAGATGAAAAGTTAATTTTCGGTAAAAAGGTGGATGGCTAAAGAGCTCTCTTTGCAAAAGAGAAGGATGGGATTTGGGGACACAGAACACTGTCTTGAATAAAGGAGAGAGATTCAAGGAGAGGAGCTGCAACCAGCAAGTAAATACTTGTTGGGGAAATGGCTCAATAGTTTTAAGAACACATCTATCTAATATCAAAATTTATTCCACTGAGGTATATACAATACTGTCATAAAAAGTAGAATTTGAAATTGATTTTGTCTTTGCTTTAATCAAAAATTATTACCAAAATTTTAGCTGCACAGAGTTATACCAACGAAAATCAAAATAACCCTGTTAATAATATTTTGATGCAATTTGAATATTTGGGGCAAACTGAAAGAATGATGCCTAGGAATAGTTAATCCAAAGATTAAAGTCTCTCCCCCTACAGTTTCTAAAATATAATCTGAAAAAAGGCAACAGTAACCACCAAGGGGACTGGCAAAGGAACTACAGAATGATTCCCAGTGAATACCAGTGCTGCCGTAGTTGAATTTACCCAACTTGGGATGGTCCTGCTCTATTCTGTAAGATCCTGTCTAGGGCTGATCTTCTGTAAATCTGTGAATGGGATAGTCATTCTACACTTAAAAGAAGCTCACAAGCTTAAAGTCTCTGACAAAATAATAAAACACTTACAGAGAGTAGCAGGCTCTTGTTTTTTGTTCCAATATATTTTGTTCCACAACGTTTGAAAGTGAGCATTTTTATGCATATGTCTGTGTGCATGTAATATTTATACAATATATATGTGGAGATTTATATTTATATATGTGCATCTATGCATGCATTCTCACTCTCTACCTAAGTAAATAGATAAATAGATAGATACATAGATTGATAGATCAGAAATCACCCTTTACTCTGAGATCAAGGCTTGAAGAAATTTCTTCCTCTCTGTGACACAAAGAAAAGAGAGAACAGCACAAATCGCATGTTGAATCTTCAGTTTCCCTAACATTTCATTGGTCATAGTAGTATAAGCCACATGGCTGAGCCTCACATCAGTGGGGCAGGAAAGTACAACTGTCTCCCAAGTAAGTTGCAGTAATTAAATATAAAACCAAATACAGTCTATCTCAAACATTAATTAAAAGTATGTAACTTAGCAACAAGTGCACAGTTTGTAAGTTAAAAAAACTGAAGCAAGCATTCCATCTTCAGATGTCCTTAATGCTGTTTATAAATGTGGCTAAATATGGTTGAAAAACAGAAGTAAAACTATTTTCAAGAGAAAACGTACACAAATGTAAACAAAACTGAGATTATTATACCTGCTATAAAATCCTCAATTACACCACCAAATTCTAGAAATTGTAGGGAATTTTGAGCCTGTCCTAATATCTTACTAATTGATGAAGTTTCAGAAAGGACAACTCCATATACTATTAAATCTAAGAATTACACTAATAGGAAGCATAACAGATTAATTTTGTGACAGTTATTTTAGTCCAACTAAGTTAAACTAAGGTGAGAAGTAACTGTGACATAAATAGCTTCATAGTACTAAATAGAGATTACCTGACAAATGGAAGGAAATGTTTTTGTACCACCCCTACCATCTCTCCATATTGAGAGGCACACTCTTTATGTCAACTACATGAAAAACTTGGATATATGATGATCTCTTTGAGAAGTGGCAGTAAGCAGTGACCTCTGCCCCTAACCCTCAACTCTATTCCCACCTCCAATTTTTTTTTTTTTGCGGTACGCGGGCCTCTCACTGTTGTGGCCTCTCCCGTCGTGGAGCACAGGCTCCGGACGCGCAGACTCAGCGGCCATGGCTCACGGGCCCAGACACTCCGCGGCATGTGGGATCTTCCCGGACCGGGGCACGAACCTGTGTCCCCTGCATCGGCAGGAGGACTCTCAACCACTGCACCACCAGGGAAGCCCCTCCCACCTCCATTTTTTTATTCATCAATATAGAAACTGTACATCTCTGAGTATAAAGGGATTGGAAGGAGGGAAGGATATAATTCCAAAAAGGATGGTTCATTCTGAGGAGGATGTATCCCAAAGCAATATATATGTGGGTGGCAAAATAACTCAAGTCAATCAGTTCTTCAGCATCCACAAAGTGTGAAGCCCTGTGTTAAGACTTAAAGTGGGAGGAAAAGCATATACAGTTCCTACATTCTTGGTTGTTTAGAGAATAAAGCATGATGATAGTATTGGGAATAAGTAAATATTTGTAAATGGGATGGAGGAAACTCTGGCATGGTATTTTAAAGCAAAGACATAAAGAATGAGTCAGAGTAAGATAAGTGGAACGAGGCAGGCAATAATGTTAGAGGGAAGGGCCAGAAAGCCACAACAGTAGTGTGGGGACCAGAAGCAGGTGGCAGCATGAACTACAAAATGCAAAAGGCTGAGGAAGACCAGCATGGAAGGTGGAGAGAGATGGAGTTGAAGATCCAGTTGAAGATGCAGAATCAATAAATAATTCAACATATGATGGTTATTACGAGCTTGAAAGTGCACAGTGCTATAACACTATAACATAAGGGAATTTATCCCAATCCTAGAAATCAGGAAATGTCTCCATCAAAACATGATTACATACAGTGAGAAGTCAGTGAAGAAAATAAGGGAGTGAAATATACTGTTCTAAGTAGGGGTGACGCTATTTGTCAGTGGTTACATCATTGAGAAATAGATTCTTCCTGCAGCAGGTTATTAGGAAGTGCTCTTGGCATTAACACTGCGAAGGGAAGAGACAGAAGCTGGAATGAGCAGAAGAAGTCAAGCTGTGATGAAGTCTCAACAGAAGACTCGTCCAATCCCTTTGGGGACTCTGAAATATGAAGACCCTTCAGAATTGTCCTGAGGAACAATTGGATGATTAGGAATTTAGAGGTCCTAGGAAAGAAACCCAGATGTATTCCAACATTTATTGGTCAAGATGAAAAAGGGGGACTGGCAAATTAGAGAGAAATTCAAGAAATTGAAGGTAGGAAAACTGAAGTTGGGTTTCACTAAAAGCAAGAGCTGACAGTCTTTCTTCTCCAAGAAATAAAGAAGGTCAGTTTTTGTCAAGTGCTGCTGAAAGATATTTGGAGATACAAAAATTATTAAAAAGACCAATTACACTTGATCATTTATGTTCTGGTACTTCTGGTGATAAAATTATAAAATGATTGAGCTAGTTGTGTTATTTATTTGTTTGTTTACTATTTTTATTTATTTGTATTATCTGTATAATTTGGGTGTAAGCAAAAAGAAAATAGTGGTGTTTAGCTGGGTAGATGCTAATAGAATAAAATAACAAAGGACTTAGAGTTTTGATAAGACAGTAGCTGAAATGATGAATCAGATAATCAAATTTAGATAAGAAGGGTATTAAAGAAAAGATATAATTACATTTTGTGGTGGAGACAACATCTATACTGCAAATACAGACAATTTTGAAACTAACAGCAGAACTTCAAATTAAACATGGCAGATCAAATATACTTGTTTACCTCAATGATCCTTGAGATACCATGAAAGTGACAGTCACATGAATTTTAATAAAGGTGTTAAGTCTATAAGGCAAAGAGAAACTGAGGGAAGAGGTAAGGTACAATATTTGGAAAGCTGGAATCAGAGGAAGATTGAGTGGTAACTAACTTGACAGACCTGAGCAAATTAGTTATGTCAGCCCCAGGGACAGCACAGAATCAGGCTGATTCAGGAGCTCTGAAAGGCTCAGAATTTGGAAGTACAAAATACCTCTAAGAGTGGGACTATATAAAGATCAGAAAACATAAATATTGTTTAAAATATATCTAAACATTTTTTTAATTACAGCATTAATTACAGTGTCTCTCTGCTCCCCTACATTTTAATAAGAACATTAGCAACTCTATCTTTTCTTGAACCTATTCTATATCACATTTACACTTTTATATTGTACTTTATGTTGTCTGTTTATATTTGAATTTCATATTTGCACTTTTATATTATATTATGGCATACAAAAGGGTGATTCTTTGGATATTAAAGGATGAGTAATTAAGGGTCTTTTATTACCTTCATGGGTTTGGAATTGAGAGAGAGAGACAGGGAGAGAGAGAGAAGGAAGAAGGAGGAGGAGGGGATTAAAACATCAGCTTTATTGCTAATAGAAGCTGAGGTAGAAAATAGGCTATCAAGTGCTAATTAACTCACAACAGACTGAACAGAACATATATGAGTAAACTGTGTGGAGAGAGAAAGCCAACCAACATGGACCATCTCTGAAAGTGAGAAGGAAGAAGAAGGGGAGAAAGAGGAAAATGTTGGGATAAGCATAAGCAACTTATTCTCCTAGGCACACTGCTTGGATATTACAGAGTATTGAGGAAAGGAGAGAATCTTGGAGTTTTTCTCCCTTATTTTTCACATTTAAGAAGTCAAATGATAATTCCTATTCTTCTTTAGCAACATTAGGGTTGGGGATAAGTGTCCCTCCAAACAATTATAAAGTTAAAGGTTAATGATGTTTACATATTATAACAATGTAAATATTGTTTGTTTCCAAGTCAACTAGTATACTATAAATGAATCCTTTTCTATGTGCCTTTTACAATTTTTGTTTATTTTGGTTTTGTTTCTTCTTTTGATATTTCCTTTGGCTCTCTTGGAGTCATACTGCTTGACTTAAAACCAAAGCTTCATCACATACTAGCTGTATGAACTTACTTCCTGATCTGTAACTAGTGATACTAACAGTATATCCTTCGTCAAGTTATTGTGATGATAAAATAAGTTAGTATACATAAAATGCTCAGAACAATGCCTGTCACATTGTAAACACTCAAAATATTTTCTATGATTCTGCCTTTATTATGATATGTTTTTTTTTTCAGTTTCTCAAGTCATATAATATTATCTAAATCATACAGACAGAGATAAAATTTTTTCTCAAAGACTTCTGGAGTCTTCTCTTCTCCTGCCCAAAGCTGCACAAATTGTGGTAAATGCTTACAGACAAACGGCAATATGGAATTGTCCTCTTGGGTTTTGTACATTGGATCCTCAGTGGTCCTTCTTTAATTAACCCTTATTTTACTGAAGTACATCTTTAATAACACAAGAAGGTATGTGTGTGAGGTAATTTCCTGGAGTCTTTACAGTTTGAAAAAGTCTTTACTCACTTCTCACTTTCAATTGCTAATCCTGTTTCCAGAGGTTTTCTATTATTTTCCCTCTAATCCCTTAAGGCATTATTTTTTCTTCTAACTGCCAACTTTGATGAGTGGTCTGTTTGCAGTCTGAAAAAGGTTTGTTTGCAAGAAATCTGTTTTTCTTTTCCTTTTTAGAATCTTTTAGGAATCTTCTTTCTATCATTGGGAACATAAAATTTCAGAGTATGGGTCACTTATTTTTGTTCATCCTGATCAATAATTTATAGAATATTTATTCTGATGATGAATGCCTCCCTTCAGCCTTGGTAAATATCTTCTAGTATTCTCAAACTCCCTTTTTTTTTTTCTTGAATTCCTGTTAGATGACATTTCTGAAGTAAAAAAAAAAAATGCCTTGTTTTGTGTATATGTATATATTTTTTTAAGCCTTCAAATAATACCTCTGCTTTTATTTCCATTCCCCACTCTTTTAAAATTTTGGCCTTTGTAACACCTGCTATACAGGCTGGCTCCCTACCAGAATTCTAGGTGATGTTTTCTTAATTCTGCGTCACCAGAATTAGTTGAACTTTCTCCTCCATTGATGTCTTTCATTCTATTTTCTTTATTGTAGGATTATATTTTTCTTTGTACGTTTATTTATAATAATTTGAATTAGTATCTCAGGAAAACTATAGTGTGAACACATGTGCTTAGCCTGCCATATTGACCTGGGTCCAAGCTTAGATTAAAACACTGAATGTATGTGGCATGTGGATTAGGATAGAGAAAGAGCAGAGAATGGAGGCCTGTTAGAAGCCTAATCCAGATAGATGATGGTATGTTGAATTAGACTGACTCCTGAAGAGATAAAGAAATGGGCATAGACTTAACAGAATTTTGAAAGTAAAATTAACTAATTTACCAAATTTAATAAAATTAACTAATTTACCAAATTGATAAATAATTAAATTATTTATCAATTTAGTAAATAAAGTCACATTAGCATAGCTTGTGCTTTTCCTCATAGTTTTAGTAGTACTCTGTTAGCTTTTGTTTTTCAGAATGAAAATGTCGTTCTAATATTTTAAATCTCACTTCATAAAGCAGTAGCAATTTTTAAAAATTATTTAAAATCATCTATTATTATTTTCAAACTCTGTTATCTTTCTTAAAGAATGGCAATCATAAATGCACACAGTATTCCAGGTGCTGACAGACATTGTGTTTGAAAATTATGAGACTGTCAGTCCCTGTAGCTGGAGGCAATCCCTGACCAGTCTTGGTTAGGTCAAGGTAATATAAGAAGCCTTAGTCCCAGTGGGGCTCGAATACTCTTGATAGTTATTAAGATTCAAAGTTATATAGCTGTGATTCAGATTCTCTAAATCCTTACCTGTTAACTACCATTACTACAGATATGCTTTGGGAAAGATATATGCTCATAAGATAAGGTCAAAAGAAGATTTTATAACTAGCTTAAACTTGGCTTTAAAATCTTTGTTGGGACACCATTAGCCCTAGTGATTTGCAATGTATTACATCAAAAATCAATTTTGCACATGCTAAATCAAACCTGAAAACCTTCTCAAGTCAGAAACTCCTCCTGAACAGAAGGGTTGCTCAGACCATAGTGTGTCTTGAGATTTACAGATGACCATAATAGCGAGACAATCCAAAAAGTTAAATTTTAAAAGGGATAGACACAAAAATAGTCCTGATTATTATTAAAGAGAAATCTTTTCTTTTATTGCTTTAGCCCAAGCAATGTTGTTGTATTTGATCCATCATGTAAGAGTCCAAGTTTTCTGAAGATGGAGTAGAGACCGAGGATTCAAGTTCCTATTAAAGATAAGAGTACTAATAAAATTAATTAGAATTTACAGGAAGAAATTGAAGCCAGAGCTACAAGAGAAGTGATTTGTAAATCTAGCTGTGCATCAGGCCCCATTAGGATTTTTAAACTTGAAGGTGGGTTTTGGGGGTGAGGTGATTCTCAAAACTTCCACTTTGAAAGCCCATAGATGCTTGGAGGGAGGTTAAATTTCAAGTCCATGGTAAATTTAGAATGTTTCAGAATATGAGACTCAAATTGCTTTTGCTATTGATTTTTTTTTTTTTGAGGTATAATTGACATATTCGTTTCAGGTGTACTTATTGAAAAACTATTCTTTCCCTTTGTATATTCTTGGCTTCTTTGTTGTGAATTAACTGACCATATATGCACAATTTCTTTCTGGGGTCTCTATTCTGTTTCTTTGATCTATTTGTTTTTAGCAAACTATACCATACTGTTTTGATTACTATAACTATGTAATATTGTTTGAAAGCAGGAAGTGTAATGCTTCCAGCTTTGTTCTTTTTTCCTAAGATTTCTCTGGCTATTGAGGGTGTTTGTGGTTCCACACAAATTTGGGACTGTTTGACTTCTGTGAAAAATGTCATTGGAATTTTGATATGGATTATGTTAAGTGTATAGATTGCTTTGTGTAGTATAGAGAATTTAATAACTCAATAGCAAAAAATATTTTAAAATGGCAGAGGACCTGAATAGGCATTTCTCTAAAGAAAACATACAAAAGGGCAACAGATTCATGAAAGGTGATTAATATCACTAATCATCAGGGAAATGCAAATCAAAACCACAGTGACATAACACCTCACACCTGTTAAAATGGCTATCATCAAAAAGACAAATGATAACAAGTGTTGGCAAGGACTTGGAGAAAAGGGAACTCTCTTGCACTGTTGTTGGAAATATAAATTGGTTAAGCCACTATGGAAAAAGATTAAAAATAGACTTCCCTGGTGGTGCAGTGGTTAAGAATCCACCTGTCAATGCAGGGGACATGGGTTTGATCCCTGGTCCAGGAAGATCCCACATGCTGCAGAGCAACTAAGCCCATGTACCACAACTACTGAGCCTGTGCTCCAGAGCCCATGAGCCACAACAGCTGAAGCCAAAAAAATTAAAAATAGAACTATCATATGATCCAGCAACCTCACTTCTGGGTATTTCCAAAGTAAATGAAAACAGAATCTCAAAGAGATATCTGCACCCCCATCCTCATTGCAGCATTAGCCAAGATATGGAAAGAATGTAAGTGTCCATCTATGGATGAATGGATTAAAAAAATATGGTACATTATATACAATGAAATATTATTCAGCCATGAGAAAAAAAGGACATCCTGCCATTTTCACCAACGTGGATGGACTTTGAGGGCATTATGCTAAGAGAAGTCAGACAGAGAAGAACAAATACTGTATGATATCACTTATATGTGGAATCTAAAAAAGCCAAATTCACAGAAACGGTGACTAGGATGGTGGTTACCAGGAGCTGAGAAGGTGGGGGGAAAGGCAAGTCATTGATCAAGGAGTAAAAACTTTTAGTTATAAGATGAATATGTTCTGGGGATTTCATGTACAGTTGTCTTTCAACATCTGTTGAGAATTGGTTCAAGGAGGGCACCCACCAGATATATAAGGGACTTGAGCCTCTGTAGACTTTGGTATCTGGTGTTGGGAGCAGGTATGGTCCCCAAACCAATTCCCCTTGGGTACCGAGGGACAACAGTACTTGTTTCTGAGCCAAACACAAAATAGCAGATTAAACATTAGTTATTGATGCTTTGCTTTTGGAACAGACTATTGAAATGAGATGACTTTTTGGGAGTAAAACATATCCAGTAATCACCTGAAAACAATACTGACAGTGATAAAGTATTGTCCAGTTCTACATTTTTCATTAAGATGATGATATTTTCCTCATTTAAATTCCTAAAAATATGTTTGGGAGACCAAACAAAGCAAATGTATTTATGGATGACTTCTCTCAAACACATTTTGTGGAATCTGTTGACAAGAAAAATGGCTTAATAAAAAGAAAGAGAGAAAGAATAAGATTGAGGGAGAAAGATATTAATTAAAAAGAAATACCAAAACTTTAATCAACTATTGAATCCAAAAATTTAATGGAACATTTCAGATTGGACTTTCTTTAAGCCACTATCAAACAAAAATGACCATATATAGCATTTTTGCCAGTATCAAATTGCCATAAATATTTTTATGCGGTATTTATGGTGTCAGTTTTTATTAATCATCATCTCACAACTACTTTATATTCTCAGAGTGAAATGTCTTTAAAAAGTGTCTCCCTGTTGAATTTTATTCTTATTCTTTTTATTTTCCTATATTCTTTCTTAATATCAATGGAGATGATACATTCATATGTAATTTTTAAAATCTGTTATCCTACCAGCCCATTATGTATGTATATATTACTTTTTTATTTAAATAAAGAAGTTAAAAAAAAGACCTGGCTCAACCATAGATACACAATATTCCTGTCAGAAGTACACACATAGATTAGAGCCCCAAGGAGTTGTCTCATTAACAAATAATCCCGGCAGTGTGTAGGGCTTCAGGAAAGACCCATCTTTCAGTTCATAGATGAGTATTTATCCATACAAAGGTATGCAAGGGCATCTTTCAAATCAGTTTGGAACATTGAGAAAAACATGGATTTGGAGTCTGAAAACCAATGTTATCTACTACTTATTGATCTTTATTAGATCTTGTTCAAATTAGTTAACCTGAATCACTTTGATTTTCGATTATAATGAAACGAATCTTTTTTGGTGCTGTTTTGTTTTTGTTTTTTTATCGAGGATAAAATGACACAAATTGGTAATGTGCTCTGATACCTGTAAAATGCTCTTCACTTATCTATTCCTATTATTTTTGGTATGTCCAATTAATAAGCCACTGGCAAATCTAATTCTTTGTGATAACAGATCTGAGAAAGTTAAATGAACTCAATGCAAAAGCCTCCCTTACCTAAAGTGTGTTTTCAGGGAAGGCTTTGGTGAAGAGGGAGATGAGTGAGAACTTTTCTCTTTGGAGCCTACACTTCGGATTAAATTTGTATGGAAATTAAGTCATTTGCAGTTCATCTTGATTTTTCTTTCTCTCCTCATACTTTCCTGACCTTCCTTTGCCCCTGAGCTTTTTCAGTGCTTAGTGATGATCACGTAGGTAGAAATCATATGGAAAGCATATCATGCGTGCAGTATGCACAGGGATGCAAGAATTTAATTTTCTTTCAGTGCAAAGCAGTCCTGCCTGTTTAAAACTAATTTCCCTTTACAGCAAAATCTACAAAAGTGTATTGGGAGAAAAAGTTTTCCACTTTAAATAAATTCTGCTGCTTGTGCTTTACGTGAGGAGATTTATGAAGTTCATTTAAAAAATTGGCTAAGTAAAAGGAGTTTTCAATCTGAAATGAAGACAAACTAAGGGAGAAAAAAAACATAAAAATATATGGAGATCTGATTCATCCTAGCCCATTAGCTCAGTACTGGTGCATGCATACATAATGTTAATGCAGGAGTACAGTTTTAAAACCTGTTTAGGGTGTAGACTGGGAGTTTAAAAAATAATCAAAGGAATCAGCTTTAGAGTACACATCAAAGAATACTCTTTGTGCAGATGAGAGTAAAGAGAAACAGAGAAAAATATCTTGTATTTAGTCCTTGATTCTCAGGGCAAGTGCTTTAAGAAAACAGATGAAAGATTGAAGCCCGACTCACATACAAAATAAGAGAATTTCATACATTTATGGACTGAAAAAAACAAACATCTTCATTCTTCATGTAATTTCCAGCTAGCTATAATCTTCTAACAGCTGAATAAAAGCTTTAATAATTGAAAGTTAATATACACAGCAATTTCTTAATTCTTCTTTACATTTTTGTCATTTAGTTTTGTATTTGTAGTTACAGAGGTCTCACTCGGCCTCCTTCCAGCGAAGTAAAGATAAAACATTTTTAATAAAAAAATTCTTCATTATTTTTTTTCTCTTAGTTGCACAGTAGCAATAAGAAGGCAGATTCCTAATATAGAGAAAAAAGAATTATGTGCTATGAATGAATGCATCAACCTAATATGATTAGCATAGTTTGCAGGTAATTTTTTTTCCTTGAGAGGCAAAAACATTCCATACCCTTGTCACATTTCTCAATTTATATGGAAGAAAATGAGTCATTAGGGATGGGTTATTGTCTGTGGATGAGACAGTCCACTCATCTTGTAGTTGTATGCATTTTCTGTTTTAGATTCTACACATTGCTCTAAGTTACCATGCATTGCCTAGGAAATTAAATGTCTTTCTTTGCACTGAGAAACAAATGCAAAGCAGCTCATTTTCTTTTGCTGAGAGGCAGAGTTAGAGCGTAGGTATGAAGAGGATTATTCTTAATATAGATGGAAAACTTTTCCCCCAAAGCATTGAAAACCCCTTTTAGTCTAAGATAGTGGTTTTTAAAGAGAATCTTGCACAGTCATTAACACCAATTTATGTGGGAGGTAATTTGAAAAGACTTTTAGAAAGCCTAGGAAGCCAAGACTATAACACATCTGTTCATTAGCTCTCAGTCTAACTACTGTGCAGCCATTCACCCTCACCTTCCTGAATCAATGTTCCTATTAAATGGAGGATGTCCTTCTCTGGGCTCTGAGGAACTGAGCCTTGCCAAGACTTAGAGCACACATAAGGAGACCTACTCTTAAGGTCATCTGTCTGATCTATCACCCATTAATACTGACTACATAAGGGTAGTCAGTATTAATGACTATAAAGACCAAATCAAATAATTAAAATTTTAAGTATAATTTGAATTTGTCAATGTCATAAGAACAGAAAATGATTAAGCAGTTTGTGATATATCCTGTGACCCTAATTGGACAAAGTCATTGATATAGCAGATCAAACTTCTCTTTGGAAGGTTAAGAATAAGTGAGTACTGTAGTTTCTAATCTAGATGCAATTAGGTGATCCAGGAGACAGAACAAATAGGTCTTTGCTATAACAAACTAGCATTCTGCAAGCCCAAAGGTGGTTCCAGGCTATTATGTTTTAAAAAAAGAAAAAATAATTAAAAAAAGAGCATATTTAGGTGGTGTATGTTCACTAAAGCTGAGTGTGGTTAAACTGTCCAGTCCCTTAGAGACCTAATTTATGTTATGTATAAGTTCAGGTTCTAAAATACTTGGCAGATAATGCTGCTGTGTCTGGCTGTCGGGGAGTGGTAAGGGACGGATATCCTACCTATGAAAGAGGGATTTGGAATTTATTAACTTGAAAGTAAAATTATTTAAATTGATTTTAGATTTAAAAGGTGAAAACCTGAAGTCAATAAAGATAAAGTAAAATTTGAAAAAGTACATAAAATCTTCTTAATTCACCTTCAAAACAATTCCCAGATTTCAGAAGCTATTTACCCCAAATGATAAAGCAAGTAAGTAGTAGAATTAAGGTAAGGATTATTATAAGAATCACAAGGAATTTTACTGTGAATGTAGACATTCAAGTTGCTTTGGACTTCAGAGATACAGGCTGAAGAAGACCAGAGGTGTGGCTGCAATCCTAGACCCCTTTTATTTCTCACAGTTTGCATAATAGATGTCAATAGATTGTTCTTCATTTACAGAAGCTCTGTACCAAACAGGAACTCAATAATCTTATTTTGAATTTTTTCAAATGTGACATAAATGGATATCAAAGAAAGAGGAAATTACACAAAGGCAACAAAATGATTTAGACCTTCACAGTCAATAAAGTTTTGTGGGAGAATAATTGTTTTGCAATTGTTTATATGATTAGCTGAATTCATTTTTTATGAGCTGAGATGGAGAAAAAGAAAAGCCACCCACCTCTAAGTTGTGTTCATTTTTCTAACAAAAGAAAAATATTTATAATTTGTGGCAGGACAGAATGCTGATAAATAGATATGGAGAATTATCAGATCTCCCTACACCAAATACATTTGCCACTCTTCTAATAAGGTATTAAGCTAAATAATTACATGGAGATTCATGTCAGCTATAAGAAATGTGAAATCCCCTCACCTTCAGTGAGATAGCCCAGATTACATGGAAAGATTCTTTTGACTAAACTAGATGCAAGAGGCCAACAAAAAGCCTTTTATGCCAGAACTTGTTTATTAATATTTATTGCAAGAGATTGGCTTATGCGATTTTGGGAGCTATCCAGGCAAGTCTGAATTCTGTAGGGTAGACTGTCTGCAGTTTGCAGGTGAAATTTATTCTTCAAGGAAACTTCAGTTCTGCTTTTAAAGTCCTTAACTGATTGGATCAGACCCCCCTAAATTATTCGGGATAATCTCCTTTACTTAAAATCAACTGATTATAGATTTTAATCACATCTAAAAAATAATCTTTACAACACATCTAGATTAGAGTTTGATTGAATAACTGAAGTCTATAGCCTAGCCAAGTTGTTGGCACATAGAACTGACCATCACAACATATATTTGAATAAAGGACAATGATTGCAGGATCTTTTCAACAGATGCAGAAAAAACATTTGAGAAAATCCAACATTTTTTATGATAAACACACACACACACGGACACATACACACACAAACACACCCAGTAAACTTGAAATAGATGTCCTGTTCTGATAAAGTGTATCTAAAAAACAAAAACAAACCTCAGAGCTAATGATACTAATGGTGAAAGATGGAAAGATTACCTAATAAGATCAGGAATAAGAAAAGGATGTCAACTCTCATCACTTGTGTTCAATATTATATGGAGAACCTACTCATATCAATTAGACAAGAAAAATAAAGTAATTTAGACTGGAAAGGAAGAAGTAAAAATATCTGTATTCTCAGATGATATAATCTTATATGCTGAAAATCCCAAGGAAATCACATGTACACAAAGACTGCTTTATCTGTAAGTTTAGTAAGGTTGAAACATATAAGTTCAATACTCAAAAATCAATTATATTTGTATACACTAGCAATGAACAATCTGAAAATGAAATATGAAAAAATTCCATTTACAATAGCCTCACAAATAATAAAATGCTTAGAAATAGATTTACCAAAAGAAGGGTAAATCTTCTGTACTGAAAACTATAATTTGTCATTGAAAAAAATTAAAGAAGACCTAAGTAAAGGAAAAAGCTCCCATATTTATGAGTTGGAAGACTTAATGTTGTTAAGATGGTAAGACACCCAAATTAATCTACAAGTGCAATGCCATTCCTATCAAAATTCCAGCTGCCCACTGGCAGAGATTAACAAACTGATCCCAAAATTCATCTTGAAATTCAAGAGCTCCAGAAAAGCCAAAACGGTATTATAGGTTTTAGTCAAATTTGTTCAGTGTTTATTGTTCAGTGTTCAATGAGGAGTTACAATTCTTGATTTCAAAACTTACTACCAAGCTCCGGTAATCATACAGTATAGTACTGGTGTAAGGAAAGATGTATAGGTCAATGAAATAGAATTGAGAGTCGAGAAATATACACATATATTTACAGTTAGCTGATTTTCAACAAGGATATCAAGGCAATTCAATGGTTAATAAATAATTTAACAAATGGCTCTGGAAAAACTGCATACAGATGAAAGAATGAAATTTAACCTCATCCTCACACCATACACAGAGTTAACTCAAAATGGATCCTTAACCTAAATGTAAGAGCTAAAACTATGAAACTCACAGAAGAAAACATAGGCATAAATAGCCACTTTTGTTATCCTGAATTAGACAATAGATTATTAGATATGAAAACAACTTCAAAAAAAATTCCAACTCATCAGACTAAAAACATTTATGCTGCAAATGTTACTATCAAGAAGTAAACAGACAACCCATGGAATGGGAAGAACTATATTTTTAAATTGTATATTTGAAAAGGCACTAATATCCAGAAAACATAAAGAATTCTTACAATTTAATAACAAAAAGACAAATGATCTAATTGAAAATGGACAGTTTCCAAAGATGATATCCAAATAGCCAGTAAGTACATGAAAAGATGCTCTACTTCACCCAGTCATTAGGAAAATGCAAAAAAAAAAAAAAAAAAAAAAAAAAAAGAGAGAGAGATACCACTTCACATCCAGTAGTATGGCTGTAACAAACAGACAGACAAGAACAAGTCTGACAAGGTTGTAGAGAAATTGGAACACTCATATATTATTGGCAGGAATGTGAAATGGTGCTTTAGAGAATAATTTGATATTTCCTTAAAATATGAAACACAGAGTTACCAAATGTTGTAGCACTTCTTTCTGGAGAAATACCCAAGTGAAATCAAAATATACATCAATAAAAATTTTGTAAATAAATTTTGTAGCAACATTATTCATATAACAAAAAAGGAAAATACCAAAATATCCATCAGATCATGAGGGGATAAGTAAAATTGGTATATTCATACAATTGTATATCATTCAGCTATATAAAGAAAGGAACAAAATACTGACACACTCTACAACATGAGTGAACCTTAAAAATATTATGCCGAGTGAAAAAATCCAGGCACCAAAGATGACATATTGTATGAATTACATTTATATGAAACATAATGAAAAGACAAATCTTTAGAGACATAAAGTAGATTAGTGGTTTTCTAGGGCTGGGGGTATAGTATGGATAGGAATGAGGAGTGACTTCTAAAGGATAAGAGCTTCTTCTGGGTTTATGAAAATGTTCTGAAACTAGATTGTGGAGATGGTTGCACAACTTTGTGAACATAGAAGAAGGAACTGAACTGTACACTTCAAATGGGTGAAAGTAAGGTATATCTCACTAAAACAATTAAAAATTATTAAGACTTTGGTAACATGAAGATAAAATATAAAAGCATGAAGACTCCATGTATTATCTATATGGGTTTTCAAAATTACTTTGGACTATAAATTTAAATCTAAAAAGATGTAATTTAATAATGTCAAAGGTTAATCCAGTACTAAATATAAAATACCAACAGTATTACAGAATACTGAAGAAACAGGAATTCATTTAATCCCAGTATGTATCAATAGTTTGATATGGTTGTCAAAATAGAAGAGAGGTATATGTTACATTATGTTAATAAAAATATTGTGCCTAGAACAAGGAGGTGACACTTTCTACTGAACAACAGGTCAAATCGGTTCTTGGTCCCATAGTTTAAGAGAGCATTGAAGAAAATGTGTTTTGTCTAATGAAGAAAACCTGGGTTAATTTAAATGAACAAACTGTGTAATATAAAATCAGTTGATGGAACTGATGGGTTTAACCTAAGAGAGGTCTGCACAGGTAATTCTTTTAAAATATTTGACATAAATTACTTTATTCTAATGTAAAGTAGTACCTCTTGCTCAAGAAATCACAATTAAAAACAATGACATCCTTTTACATGTAGCTGTCCAGTTTTCCCAGCACTTCTTATTGAAGAGCTTATCTTTGCTTCATTGTATATCCTTGCCTCCTTTGTCACAGATTAGTTGACTATAGGTGCGTGGGTTTATCTCTGGGTTTTCTATCCTGTTCCATTGATCTATATTCTTTTTTTGTGCCAGTACAATATTGTCTGGATTACTGTAGTTTTGCAGTATAGTCTGAAGTCAGGGAGCCTGATTCTTTCAGCTTCTTTTTTTGTCTTTCTTTTTTTTTTCTCTCAAGATTGTTATCACTATTCAAGGTCTTTTGTGTTTCCATACAAATTGTACAATTTTTTGTTCTAGTTTTGTGAAAAATGCCATTGGTATTTGATAGGGATTGCATTGAATCTGTAGATTGCTATAGATGAGTAAAAAGTTAAACAAACTGAAAAATCAACAGCTCTTCTTAGAGCTGTAAGTGAAGTGAGGTCACAGAGCAAACCACTCTAGCCCAAATTGGAGAGACTGACAGATGAATACAGAGAATCATAACTGGTGCAGAAAACCTTGAGATAAAACTTCCAAGGAAACCAGTGCTCATGGAATAGGGAAACTGAACTGTAATCGATGAGTTGCTGGAGGCTCTGTGTGGACAACTCTGAGAGTAAAACACTCCAGTGGATCCAGTCATTGGAGATGAGGCACACTTTTATGAGTTTTACTTCTTGGAGTTATAACAGTGAATATCAGAGGAAATAACCCCTCATTCTCTGGCAGGAGATAAAGGGAAAAGAACCATTTTGGAATATGTTAAAGTGTTCTCTTCTTCTTAATAATGTCTACCCTTAGGAAAAACCAGTTAACCAGAGTCTAACCCACTTCAGTTTTATCAGAGCCTAACTCACCTATGAGAAGGGAAAGACCCAACCCCAGCTGCTCTAGCCTTCCATGTGAGAGAAGGGAAATAACCAACTCCAGCCCACCATAGCCATCTTGTCCTGCCTAAGGAGAGGTGTGGAAAAATAAATTTAAAAAGCTTGTATAGGGCTTCCCTGGTGGTGCAGTGGTTGGGAGTCCGCCTGCTGGTGCGGGGGATGTGGGTTCGTGCCCCGGTCTGGGAGGATCCCACATGCTGTGGAGAGGCTGGGCCCATGGGCCATGGCTGCTGGGCCTGCGCATCTGGAACCTGTGCTCTGCAAAGGGGCAGGCCATGGCAGTGAGAGGCCCGCGTACCGCACGGGGAAAAAAAATAGCTTGTATAGTGTATGCAGTTTATAATAAAGTATTTTTAAATTTTTTCATTTTAATACTTTTAAGCTTTAAATAAAATACAAGGAAAATTTATTTTATAAGTTTTTTAAAAAAATGTATGTGCTCCAAACTAAAAGTTGGTTGATTAATTTAAAAAGTCACTTAAAATAAAGTAAGATTCATATTTATGAATTAAGTTAGTCAATAGATGTTGTATAAGGGAATTTATATTGTCAAAAACAAAACTGAAAACCATGTATAACAACCATTGACCTGTAGGCATTAAGTTTTTTGATACAACTACTTAAGATTAAGGAAGACTTTTGCAGATTGTGTGTATAAACCTAGTTGGCTGGGATGGGAGTGAGAGGGAAATCCAAGAGGGAGGGGATATATATATATATATACATATAGCTGATTCACTTCATTGTACAGTAGAAACTAACACAACATTGTAAAGCAATTATACTCCAATAAAAAAAGTAATAAGGAGAAATAATGATTACTGATAATATCAAGGTTGGAATTGCATCTATACTCTTTTTTAAAAATACTAATACTTATACTGATAAAAGTTATTGTACCTGGTATATATCAATTTTTTTTAGCCAAAGTATTACATTTATTACTATTTTAATCTAAAATGTCCAGGACCACTACTAAATCAGCTAATCATAATGCTCCAAAATAAAGTTTACCATATAAGTAATGCTAGGTTATATTTCTTAGTTTATCCAAAGAAATTTATATTTCACAATGACCAATAAAAACTAGTTTGACTTTACATTTTTATATATATATATATATATATGTGATTATAAATCATATATATATATATATATGACTTATTTCATTTGTCTTTAGCATATTATGAAAGGAGGATATTTTTCTTCTTTAACTTGTAACATCATGTATCTTCATTTTCCAACCCTTTTTCAGAACTCAGTATCCAAAATTTTGTATGTGCTAGCAACTGAGAGATGACAGCTTTCTCTTAGCCTCTGAGTACCAGTTTTTAGTAATGATATTTTTGAAAGCCTTTTCTTTTTCCAAAATGACATCATTGCAGTGGATATTTGAAAATTTGTGTGGAAATACCCAAATTTAATAGAGACCAGATTTTAAGTGTATCCATGACTCTATCAAGAGAAATTAGATGTTTTCAATCAGTTTTTTTTAAAAAAATTATTTCATTTATTTATTTTTTGTACAGCAGGTTCTTATTATTTATCTATTTTATGCATATTAGTGTATATATGTCAATCTCAATCTCCCAGTTCATCCCACTGCCACCACCCCACACATTCCCCTCTTGGTGTCCATATGTTTGTTCTCTAAACCTGTACTTCTATTTCCGTCTTACAAACTGGTTCATATGTACCATTTTCCTATTCCACATATATACATTAATATACAATATTTGTTTTTCTCTTTCTGACTTACTTCACTCTGTATGACAGTCTCTAGATCCATCCACGTCTCAACAAATGACCCAAATTTGTTCCTTTTTATAGGGGAGTAACATTCCATTGTATATATGTACCACATCTTCTGTATCCATTTGTCTGCTGATGGGCATTTAGGTTGCTTCCATGACCTGGCTATTGTAAATAGTGCTGCATTGAACATTGGGGTGCATGTGTCTTTTTGAATTGTAGTTGTCTCTGGGTATATGCCCAGGAGTGGGATTGCTAGGTCATATGGTAATTCTAATTTTTAGCTTTTAAAGAACCTCCATACTGTTCTCCATAGTGGCTGTATCAATTTACATTCCCACCAACAGTGCAAAAGGTTCACCTTTTCTCCACACCATCTCCAGCATTTGTTGTTTGTAGATTTTCTGATGATGCCCACTATAACTGGTGTGAGGTAATACCTCATTGTAATTTTGATTTGCATTTCTCTAATAATTAGTGCTGTTAAGCAGCTTTTCATTTGCGTCTTGGCCATCTGTATGTCTCCTTTGGAGAGATGTCTATTTAGGTCTTCTGTCCATTTTTTGATCAGGTTGTTTTGTTTTTAATATTGAGCTGCATGAGCTGTTTATATATTTTGGAGATTAAACCTTTGTCCATTGATTCATTTGTAAATATATTCTCCCAGTCTGGGGGTTGTCTTTTCATTTTGTCTATAGTTTCCTTTCCTGTGCAAAAGCTTTTGAGTTTCATTAGGTTCCATTTGTTTATTTTAGATTTTATTTCCATTACTGTAGGAGGTGGGTCAAAAAATATCTTGCTGTGCTTTATGTCAGAGTGCTCTTCCTAGGTTTTCCTCTAAAAGTTTTATAGTGTCCTGTCTTACATTTAGGTCTTTAATCCATTTTGAGTTTATTTTTGTGTATGGTGTTAGGGAGTGTTCTAATTTCATTCTTTTACATGTAACTTTCCAGTTTTCCCAGCACCACTTATTGAAGAGGCTGTCTTTTCTCCATTGTATATCCTTGCCTCTTTTATCATACATTTTTTGACTATAGGTCATCGGGTTATCTCTGGGCTTTCTATCCTGTTCCATTGATCTATATGTCTGTTTTTGTGCCAGTACCATATTGTCTTGATTACTGTAGCTTTGTAGTATAGTCTGGAGTCCAGAAGCCTGATTCCTCCAGCTCCGTTTTTTTGTGTTTTTTTTGTTGTTGTTGTTTTCTCAAGATTGCTTTGGCTATTCAGGGTCTTTTGTGTCTCCACACAAATTTTAATATTTTTGTTCTAGTTCTGTAAAAAGTGCAATTGGTAATTTGATAGGGATTGCACTGAATCTGTGTAGATTGTTTTGGATGGTATAGTATTTTTTACAATATTCATTCTTCCAATCCAAGAACATGACATATCTCTCCATCTGCTTGTGTTATCTTTGATTTCTTTCATCAGTGTCTTACAGTTTTCTGAGCACAAGTCTTTTACCTACTTAGGTAGGTTTATTCCTAGGTATTTTATTCTTTTTGTTGCAATGGTAAATGGGATTGTTTCCTTAATTTCTCTTTCTGATCTTTCATTGTTAGTGTATAGGAATGTGAGAGATTTGTGTGTATTAATTTTGTATCCTGCTATTTTACCAAATTCATTGAGTAGCTCTAGTAGTTTTCTGGTGGCATCTTTAGGATTCTCTATGTATACTATCATGTCATCTGCAAACAGTGACAGTTTTACTTCTTGTTTTCCAATTTGTGTTCTTATATTTCTTTTTTTTCTCTGATTGCCATGGCTAGGACTTCCAAAACTATGTTGAATAATAGTGGTGAGAGTGGACATCCTTGTCTTTTTCCTGATGTTAGAGGAAAATGCTTTCAGTTTTTCACCATTGAGAATGATGTTTGCTGTGGGTTTGTTGCATATGGCCTTAATTATGTTGAAGTAGGTTCCCATTATGTCCACTTTCTGGACAGTTTTTATCATAAACAGGTGTTAAATTTTGTCAAAAGATTTTTCTGCATCTATTGAGATGATCATATGGTTTTTATTCTTCAGTTTGTTAATATGTTGTATCATATTGACGGATTTGTATATATTGAAGAATCCTCACATCCCTGGGATAAATTCCACTTGATCATGGTGCATGATCCTTTTAATGTATTGTTGGATTCTGTTTGCTAGTATTTTGTTGAGGATTTTTGCATCTATATTCATTAGTGATATTGGTCTGTAATTTTCTTTTTCTGTAGTATCTCTCTCTGGTTTCGGTATCAGGGTGATGGTGGCCTCATAGAATGAATTTGGGAGTGTTCCTTCCTCTGCAAATTTTTGGATGACTTTGAGAGGAATGGGTGTTAGCTATTCTCTAAATGTTTGATAGAATTCACCTGTGAAGCCATATAGTCCTGGACTTTTGTTTGTTGGAAGATATTTAATCACAGTTTCAATTTCATTATTTTTGATTTGTCTGTTCATATTTTCTATTTTTCCTTGGTTCAGTATTGGAAGGTTATACCTTTCTAAGAATTTGTCCATTTCTTCCAGGTTGTCTATTTTATTGTCATAGAGTTGCTTGTAGTAGTCTCTTAAGATGCTTTGTATTCAGTGGTGTCTATTGTAACTTCTCCATTTTCATTTTTAAATTTATTGATTTGAGTCCTTTCTCTCTGTTTCTTGGTGAGTCTGGCTAAAGGTTTATCAATTTTGTTTATCTTCCCAAAGAACCAGCTTTTAGTTTTATTGATCTTTGTTCTTGTTTTCCTTGTTTCTATTTCATTTATTTCTACTGTGATCTTTATGATTTCTTTCCTTCTACTAACTTTGGGTTTTGTTTGTTCTTCTTTCTCTAGCTGTTTTAAGTGTAGGGTTAGATTGTTTATTGAGACTTTTCTCGTTTCTTAAGGTAGGATTGTGTTGCTATAAACTTCCTTCTTACAACTGCTTTTGCTGCATCCCATAGATTTTGGATCATTGTATTTTCATTGTCATTTGTCTCTAGGTATTTTTTGATGTCCTCTTTGAGTTCTTCAGTGATCTCTTGGTTATTTAGTAATGTATTGCTTAGCCTCCATGTGTTTGTGTTTTTACGGTTTTCTTCCCCGTAATTGATTTCTAATCTCATAGCATTGTGGTCGGAAAAGATGCTTGATATGATTTCAATTCTTAAATTTACCCAGGTTTGATTTGTTATCCAAGATGTGATCTATCCTGGAGAATGTTCCATGTGCAGTTGAGAAGAAAGTGTAATCTGCTGTTTTCCATGAAATGTCCTATAAATATCAGTTAAATCTGTCTGGTCTATTGTGTCATTTAAAGCTTGTGTTTCTGTATTAAATTTCTGTCTGGGTGATCTGTCCATTGGTGTGAGGTGTTAAAGTCCCCCACTATTATTTTGTTACTGTCAATTTCCTCTTTTATAGCCATTAGCATTTGCCTTAGGTATTGAGATTCTCCTATGTTGGGTCCATATATATATTTATAATTGTTATATCTTCTTCTTGGATTGATCCCTTGATCATTATGTAGTGTTCTTCTTTGTCTCTTGTAACGTTCTTTATTTGATAGTCTATTTTATCTGATATGAGTATTGCTACTCCAACTTTCTTTTGATTTCATTTTGCATGGAATATCTTTTTCCATCCCCTCACTTTCAGTCTGTATGTCTCCCTAGGTCTGAAGTGGATCTCTGGTAGACAGCGTTTATTTGGGTCTTATTTTTGTATCCATTCAGCAAGCCTGTGTCTTTTGGTTGGAGCATTTAATGCATTCACATTTAAGGTAATTATTGATATGTATGTTCCTATGACCATTTTCTCAATTGTTTTGGGTTTGTTTTCGTAGGTCCTTTTCTTCTCTTGTGTTTCCCACTTAGAAAAGTTCCTTTAGCATTTGTTGTAGAGCTGGTTTGGTAGTGCTGAATTCTCTTAGCTTTTGCTTGTCTGTAAAACTTTTTATTTCTCCATCACATCTTAATGAGATCCTTGTCTGATAATCTTGGTTGTAGGTACTTCCCTTTCATCACTTTAAATATGGCACACCACTCCCTTCTGGCTTGTAGAGTTCCTGCTGAAAAATCATCTGTTAACCTTATGGGAGTTCCCTTGTATGTTATTTGTTATTTTTCCCTTGCTGCTTTTAATATTTTTTCTTTGTCTTTATTTTTGTGAATTTGATTACTATGTGTCTCAGAATGTTTCTCCTTGGGTTTATCCTGCCTGGGACTCTCTTTGCTTCCTCAACTTAGGTGGCTATTTCCTTTCCCATGTTAGGGAAATTTTTGACTACAATCTCTCCAAATATTTTCTTGGGTCTTTTCTCTCTCTCTTCTCTTTCTGGGACCACTATAATGTGAATATTGCTGCATTTAATGTTGTCCCAGAGGTCTTTTACACTGTCTTCTTGTTTTTCATTCTTTTTTCTTTATTCTGTTCTGTGGCAGTGAATTCCACCAATCTGTCCTGCAGGTCACTTACTTGTTCTTCTGCCTCAGTTTTTCTGCTATTGATTACATCTAGTGTATTTTTCATTTAAGATATTGTGTTGTTCATCTCTGATTTTTGTTCTTTAATTCTTCTAGGTCTTTGTTAAACATTTCTTGCACCTTCTTGATCTTTGCCTCCATTCTTTTTCTGAGTTCCTGGATCATCTTCACTATCATTCTTCTGAATTCTTTTTCTGGAAGGTTGCCTATCTCCACTTCATTTAGTTGTTTTTCTGAGGTTTTATCTTGTTCCTTCATCTGGTACATAGCCATCTGCCTTTTCATTTTGTCTATCTTTCTGTGAATTTGGTTTTCGTTCCATAAACTGCAGAATTGTAGTTCATCTTGCTTCTGCTGTCTGCCCTCTGGTGGATGAAGCTATCTAAGAGGTTTATGCAAACTTCTTGATGGGAGGGACTGGTGATGGGTAGAGCTGGGTGTTGCTCTGTTGGGCAGAGCTCAGTACAACTTTAATCCATTTTCTGCTGTTGGGTGGGACTAGGTTCCCTTCCTGTGGGTTTTTTGGCCTGAGGCAACCCTACACTGGAGCCTACCTGGGCTCATTTGTGGGACTAATGGCAGACTCTGGGAGGGTTCACTCAAAGGGCTACTTCCCAGAACTTCTGCTGCCAATGACCTTGTTCCACAGTAAGCCACAGCCACACCCCGCCTCTGCAGGAGACCCTCCAACACTAGCAGGTAGGTCTGGTTCAGTGTCCCACGGGGTCACTTCTCCTTCCCCTTGGTCCTGATGAGCACACTACTTTGTGTGTGCTCCCCAAAAGTGGAGACTCTGTTTCCCCCAGTCCTGTTGAAGTACTACAATCAAATCCTGCTAGCCTTCAAAGTCTAATTCTCTAATAATTCCTCCTTCCATTGCTGGGCCCCCATGTTGGGAAGTCTGACATGGTGCTCAGAACCTTCACTCCGTGGGGTGACTTTTGTGGTATAAGTCTTCTCCAGTTTTTTAGTCACCCACCCAGTGTTTATGGGATTTGATTTTATTGTGATTGTGCCCTTCCTACCATCTTATTGTGGCTTCTCCTTTGTCTTTGGATGTGGGCTATCTTTTTTGCTGATTTCCAGTGTCTTGATGATTCTTCAGCATTTAGTTGTGATTCCTATGCTCTTGCAAGAGGGAGTGAGTGCATGTCCTTCTACTCTGCCATCTTGAACCAATCGTAAGAAAACTCGAAACTCCAGAACTCCACACTCTACTCAATCAATTAGTTTTTAATCAAATTTATTATTCTCTTTTAGGCAGACTTTACTTTTCCTCAAATTTTGTTGTTTCTAAAACTATAAAACTTTCTAGGATTGGTAATGTTTTGATCTAGAGATATGTATAGGTAAAAAGAACTTAGGTAATTTCATTGCAATAGATATTATATTTAAAAGAAGACTATAGACGTTTTAACAGCCCAATTAGTCTTAGCCCTTATGGTTTATTTTGGAGTATAAAGACTCTTCCTATTTAAAATTGTTTCATATAAAAATATGTATTTCTGTTGATGAATGACTAAGAGAGACAACAAATATACCACAAATATTCTGACTTCAAAACAGTTTATTATTTAGAATCTCTTTCTCTTTTGTTATACTTCACTTGGTGTTAGTTATTTACATTTTCTGATATTATTTTTTGTGAAAGTAATGAAAGTACTTCTTAACTAAGTTTTGAATCAGTTAAAAGTAGATAATAAATTATTTGAAAAATGCATATAAATATGTTTTATATTCTTTCAAACTAATCAAGTGGTACAATCATCTGTACATAGCTGTCTTTGAACAGTGATTTGCAATTTGACCTGAGTGACAGATAGATACCCTGACTTGGGTAATGAAACAGTTTTCAATTATTTGGAAGAGAAAATTTTAGTTGGTCTTAAGCCTCTTTCTCCTGTGTTTCATCAGTACCCACCATATGAATAGGAATCTACATCAAGTCAACATGCTGACTTGAGGTTCCCAGAAGCATATTTTAGGAATAGTTGTTATTGGTATCAAGATCTGTTGATGCATGTTAAAATGTGTTTAAAACATTTCTGTAAACTGATGTTGTCAGTAAACCATATGTTTCCCTTTGTCACGTCTATTATATAATAATAGAAAACATTCACTGGGTACTTACTATGTATTAGGCACTAGTCTATGAGCTTTTGATGAATTAATTCATCTCTCAAAATGACCCATGAGACAGAGTCTATCATTAACCTTTTATTATGATTTCATTGATAAAGAAACAGACAAAGTTAGTTAAATAATTGTCAAAGTCACACATCTAATTAAATAGTGAAGCTGATGTTTAACTACAGGCAATCTTGTTCCAGAGCTCAGATTGGCAAAGCATAAAAATACATAATCATTCCCTTATATATTTACAGATATTATCCACCAGTAGTACCATTAGACTTTGCAAAATGTTCATGTAGAAATATTCAGGGAAACATACACAAAGATGCCAGACTGGGGTTGATACTGACATTATCTATTCACAGCAACTTTGTAAGAGTACATGCTTAGTTAACAGACAGTTGTGGTAGTCCAGTAAGTTTAGTCACTCAATTAAATCTAATGATTTTTTAAGTTGATTACATAATTACTTTTTCATTCAAGCTTCACTTTCACTATTCAGCTGTCAATAGAGTTGGAGTTGGAGTGAAGTTTCTGTGTAGTTCAAATCGTTGAAACCATTTAGAGCAGGTAAGAAGTTTTATTAGAATATCTAAACTAAATTTAATAAGATGTAACTTTTATTTGTTAATGTTTTCTTATTGCTAAGTGAAGTCATTTCTGTAATAAAACACTCATTAACTTTGTTAAAAATAAAAGTTGGAATAGTCTTTCTGCAAGGGTTTATAGTGGAAAATATGTATTTTTTTTCAAAAAAGAATTTAAGGACCGTCTATATTCCAGGCATTTTTACCACTCTGGAGATACAGTAGTGAAAAAAACAAGCAAAATATTCTCACTTCAATTTTCCTGCCAATTGTTTATGGGCCTATGAAAACTTGTACAAGATGGAACAGAAATGTAAATAGTTAGAGTGGCTTAGCAAGTAACATAAATAGGTAACAAGACAGGGTTAAAATACTGGAGAATTGTAGGGCCTGTCATAAGTTGAATCATTCATAGAGTGTTCTGCATTTCATTTCTTTCAATCATTTTAGCAGCCAATGAAATGTGTTGCTTTTTAGAATAAGTCAGATTTCATCTTCCTCCAAGAACCTCAAGGGTTAAATGGTACTTTAAACCATTTATTCCTATCGTTGTTTCTACTTGAAGATACACTACAATATATGCTACAAAAGGTCAACCAAAATTTGTTTTGACCCTTCTAAGGTGAGAATCTTTACTTGCTGTGTTAGTGAATTCTTTGTGGTTGGCTCTGATCCATCCCTTTGAGTTCATCTCTGTGTCTATAAGAAACATATGTCTGAAGCTAAATCGCATCAAAATCACCCTGAAAGCAATCAGTTCCTAAGCATTTACTAGTACTGTTTATGTATTTTTCCAAGGCTAACCAGAAGAATTGTAAATATCCAGATGAGTGGACAGGACTAACACTGATGAAAGTATTTAAGTAAATACTAGAGACTCTGTATAAATTATTATAATGTCAATAAATGTTAGAATAAGGAGATAACATCTATAAGATAATATCTATAAGATGTTATCTATCAGGAGATAACATATATGGTATAAAGGTGAAGCAGAGATCTCACATATAAGTGTTATCACACTGTATTTGTCCTTCTCTGTCTGACTTATTTCATTTAGCATAATGCCCTCACATCTTCTTTAACCATTTAACCATAGACAAAGTTATTTCCAAACCTTGGTTATTGTAAATAATGCTGCAGTAAAAATGGGAGGAGAGATGTCTCTCTGAGATCCTGATTTCATTTCCTTTGAATATATACCCCAAAGTGGAATTGCTGGATCATAAGGTAGTTCTACTTTTAGTTGTTTTGAGAAACTTCCATACTGTTTCCGTAGTAGCTGTATAAATTTATATTTCCACCAGTGGTGCACAAGGGAAAATTCTTTTCCACATCCTCACCAACATCTCAATTATTCTTGTCTTTTTAAGAATAGCCATTCTAATAAGTGTGAGGTGATATCTCATGTGGCTTTTTTTTTTTTTTTTTGAGGTACGCGGGCCTCTCACTGTTGCGGCCTCTCCTGTTGTGGAGCACAGGCTCCGCACACGCAGGCTCAGTGGCTATAGCCCATGGGCCCAGCCGCTCCATGGCATGTGGGATCCTCCCAGACAAGGGCACAAACCCCTGTCCCCTGCATCGGCAGGCAGACTCTCAACTACTGCGCCACCAGGGAAGCCCCTCATGTGGCTTTGATTTGCATTTCCCTGATGTTGAGCATCTTTTCATGTACCTATTTACCATTTGTATGTGTTCTTTGGAAAAAAAAAAAATTCTATTTAGGTCCTCTGTTCACTTTTAAATCAAATTGTTTGAATTTTTGCTACTGAGTTTTTAAAGTTCCTTGTATATTTTTGTGTATTAAACCCTTATTAGATACATGGTTTGTAATTTTTTCTCCCACTCTGTAGTTTGCCTTTTTATTTTGTTGTCTCTTTTGCTGCACAGAAGCTTTTAAATGTCATCTAGTTCTGCTTGCTGGTTTTTACTTTTGTTGCTTGTGCTTTTGATGTCATATTCAAAAAATCAATTTATATCTATAATAGTCTATTTTAAGTTGATAACAACTTAAGTTTGATCTCATTCTAAAGGCATACATTTTTATTCTCCTCTTTCACATATTATATTTTTGATGTTACATTTTACATCTTCTTTATCTTTTGCATACCTTAATTAATTATTGTATTTATAACTTTTACTATTTCTATCTTTTAACATTCATATTAGCTTTATAAGTGATTAATCAACTAACTTTACTATATATTTACCTTTCCAGTAAGATTTATTCTTTCAAATGTTTTCATGTTACTAATAGCATCTTTTCAGCTTAAGGAGTCTCTTTAACATTTCTTGTAACGGCAATTTAGCAATGATAAACTCCTTTAGCTTTGCTTCTCTGGAAAATTCCTTGTTTTTCTTTCAGTTCTGAGTGATAATGCTGTTGGGTAGAATATTCTTGGTTGGAGGATTATTTCCCCCAGCACTTTGAATACATCATGCCACTCCCTTTTAGCCTGCAAAGTTTCTGCTGAAAAATCTGCTGATGGTCTTATGGGGGTTCCCTTGTATATAACAAATGGGTTTTCTAGTGCTGATTTTATGATTCTCTCCTTATCTTTTAATTTTTGACATTTTAATTTTAATGTGTCTTATTATGGATATCTTTGGGTTCATCTTGTTTGGGACCTCTGGGCTTCCGGGATCTTTTTGTCTATTTCCTTTCCCTGATCAGGGAAATGTTCAGCCATTATTTCTTCAAATAATTTTTCTACTGTTTTCTCTCCCTCATCTCTTCTGGGTCACCTATAATATGAATGCTGGTCCACTTGATGTTGTCCCACAAATCCCTTAAACTATGTTCACTCTTTATCATTTTTTTTCCTTTTTACTGCTCTGATTGGATGAACTCCACTGTCTTATCTTTTATTTCACTGGTTCTTTCTTCTACTTCACCTAGTCTGCTTTTGATTCCCTCTAGTTTATTTTTCAGTTCAGTTATTGTATTCTTCAGCTCTGTGATTTATAGTTAGTACTTTTTAATATTTTTTTCTATTTTTTGTTGAAGTTTTCATTGTGACCATTCATTCTTCTCACAAGGTTGGTAACCATCCTTATTACCATTATTGTAAAGTAAAGAATTTATCTGTTTCATTAAGGGTTTTATTTCCTAAGGCTTTATCTTGTTGCCTCCCACCCCTCCCCCCACCCCCACTTTGGAAGATATTCCTTCGTTTCTTTATTTTTCTCAACTCTCTGTATTTGATTTCTATGCACTAGTTGAACCTCTCCCACTCTTGAAGGAGTGGCCTTGTGGAGGAGATGAATCTTGTTAGTCAACCCCTCCAGCTTTTGGTTGTCTCTCAAACTTTGGGACTGTCCAAGAAGCCTATTATATTTTTTAAAACTCCCAGTATTTGAGGGTGTGCTGCAACTTGTCATTGTCTCAAAGGGGAGGATCTCAATCAGCACTTAAGTTTAGGCTAATTCAGGCAGCAGGTTTTAAAATATGTAAATATATATAGTCCTATGGGACTGCAAACATAAGCCCTGCTGGTCACCATAGCCAGGTGATCTGGAGTTATCCCCTGGTAGCAGTCACAAAATTTGGGGCTCCAGACAAGTGCATAAAGCTCTTTTCTGAGAGATACTGGTAAGCTATAATGAGGCAAAGGGAGAGCATGAGGATGACATCCACCAGCCTATGTTCCCTGTGAGCATCTCCATAAGCTCCTATTTGTGTGCCAGACCTGAAGCTTGCCCCTCAGACCAAAGAACCTGGACGAGCAAATAGGCCTCTTTCACAGAAAGACTGGGGGTGAATTTTAGTATGCTATCTGTGAAGTGTCCTGTGAGTGAGAGCTTGCCAGGAACTGTCTCTCTGATTGTTAAGCACAGGAACACAAGCCCTCTCAGGCCACCAGAACCAGGCAATCAAGGGGCATCCCCTGGGTGACACCTGTAAAAACTAAGACACAAGATATAAAAATAAGGACACCAGAAACATGAAAGACCTCCCCTCCAGGATATACAGGTGTTCTGGAATGCAGAAGATGGAGAGTGTGAAGATAGCAACCACCCTCTGAGACCTCTGGAAAGAATTACATTCAGCCATAGATGTTTGTTTAATTAGAAGCCTGCCCCTCAGGCTGAAGCTATGATAATTAGCCAACAGGCCTCTGTCACAGAAAGACTGAGCTTCTGGGTCTATTGCCTCTTGTACACTAGGGTTAAGTAGCTGTTTAAGAACTCTTTGTATTATATGTTGGTTATAGTGTTGTGGGTCCCACCTCTGTAAGCCCGGCTGACCACAGAGCCAAGCTATATATAGGTATCCTCTGGCAACAGTCACAAAAATTGGGCTATATTAATTCCATATTAGGAGACAGTAGTGAGCTAGAGTGAGGCAAAAATGGTGTCCATCAGCCTATGTTCCTTAAGATTAGCTCTGTAGCTCCCAAGATATGTGCGAACCTGAGGCCTGCCCCTTAAGCCAAAGGTCTGTTAGGCCTCTTTCACAGAAAAACTGGGAGTGTATTTTAATCTTCTATTTGTGCAGTGCCATGGGCATGAAAGCCTGCCCCAAACTCTCTGATTGTCATAGTTCCATGGGACCCAGGAATGCAAGCTCTCCTGGCATCCAGAGCCAGGTGACTAAGGGATGTCCCCTGGGTGGCAGCCACCAAAATCAGGGAACAAGGTACTTGTCAAAGCTCCTTTCAAGGAGACACTTGTTCTCTGCAGCACAGCAGAGAGAGAGCATTAAGATGGCACCCAATGGCTGTAGCAAAGCAGAGGGGAAGCATAAATATGGTGTCTGCTGCAAAAAGAACCAAAAGATAGAAAAAGAAAATAAAGAGAAACAGCAATTGCTAGCTAGATCAAGGCAGAAGAAGAGCACAAAGATGGTGCCTGGAGACTAGAATAAGGCAGCGAAGGAGCATAAAAATTGAGCCTGCAGGGAAAAAACAATGGTGCCCACTGGCTACAGCAAGGCAGAAGGAGATCATTAAGATGGCACCTGCAGTCTCCATCCTTAGAGAGGGATCCAGCAGTCTCGTAGAAGTGTGTTATATGCAAGTCCCACAGGCCATGCTTTAATACAAGCAAATGAGCTTCTTTCACTTAAAGTCTGGGCACAGTTGGCTGCATGTGAGCTATACCCTGCATGGATGAGTCTAAGCTCATGAGCTTCTTTTAAGCTATCCAACAAATCTCTTCCAGTGGGAATCTTGGTCTAGCCAGGGAGGTCAAGTCACACTTTCCCTTTCAACTTCTTCTCACTCGCAATCTACCAAGATTTTTGGATAGTTTTCTCCATTTCTTCTTGTCTGTTTCTCCATACTTCTTCATAAAGTGGCATTAAACATGCTATCTTCTTAGGGCATACATGGAGCAGAGGCAGAGAAGCTGATTGAGACTTAAGAAACAAAGTTTTACAAAGCATATTATGGCAGCATATTATGCCTGCCATAATATGAATTGATAAAATAAGGCAAAAAATAAGCCTTGACAAACTCCCAAACATTTCTGAATATATCACAATTTCAATAAATTTCCATCTTTTTTATTTCTTATAACAAGCTTTTAGCTCTATAAATGGATTATAAGTTTGGAGTGTCATTGCAAATTCTTTGTGCTTATCTTAATTGTTTAGACCTGCTTATTTTATGCCTTTTGGTATAAAACGCATATTCTCAAGAGCAGAGATTTTATGTATCATGAGTCTAAGGCCTCCAGCTCCTGAAACAGTGTTCAGGGACTATAGATATTCAATTGTTTATGGAAAAAATGAATAAGCTAAGAATATTGTGGGAGATCTTCACCACATAGCAACCACTTTTCACATCAAGGTTTCTACAATAAGAAAGAAAAATAAAATGATTAATCTGGAAATTTTGTTCTCTTTCAAAATTAATTAATCTGTTCTAAAGAGCTGAAAACAGCCTGCTAATATCCAGAAGCAGCTTCTTTCAGAACACCGAAAACCTGAATAAGTTCAACATATTAATTCTAGAACACATTTGCATCAAGCCATCCCTAAAGTAGCCATTGCTTTGAGCCCCTTTCTTCATTTGCAGTTTATTTACTCATTTAGGTATTTCTTCTTTCTAAATTGTTTTAATATTACTGGTGAAGACCTGTATTACTTGGCATAAAAATAAGGGCTAAAAAGAAAATTAGCTTTTGTTATTATGAATGGAGAGAATTTATCTAAGTGTTTATTTATATTCTTATCCTAATACAGTGACTGATACATAGCACAAAGTGGTCCTTCATAACCAGAATATGTATTTTAGAGTTTACATTGTACTTTCACACACACTGTTTCATTTGTTACTCACTACAGCTCAAATATTAATCACCATTTTTGAAATTAAAAACAAACAGTGACTTTACTATCACAGAATTCCTTCAGGCACAAGATATTTTAATGTGAGAAGAATTGAAATGAGAAAAGGAGGAAGGCATAACCAGGCATACTGAAGAAAAGCTGTGGAGATGGAAAAGAAGAGTTGTTTAAAAAAAAAAATTCCTGTCTTCTCATCACTCAAAAATGTGATAGTTTAGAAGCCACTGATTCTCAACTTTGTGCAAATACATGTAGAACCCAAGCTGAAAATTATACTATGATTAGCAAATATCAAAATATAAAATGAAGACCTAATCAATCATAGACGAGTGGATTGGTAAAGGCTGGTAATGGACTGTTCTTACACGTTCAACCATACATTACCCTTGACTAACAGGTACCATCAGTAGTTTAACATCAACTAAGGAAGCAAGGTATAATCACTTGTTGACAGTGTTTCAGAAATTACAAGCATTATAAAACAATTATTTTTGAACACACCATGTACAAAGGTGTAATCTTGTGAATTTAATAACAAAAAGGAGTTGGAACCAAGCTTTTTTTTTTTTTTTTTTTTTGTGGTACGTGGGCCTCTCACTGTTGTGGCCTCTCCCATTGTGGAATGCAGGCTCCAGACGTGCAGACTCAGTGACCATGGCTCACGGGCCCAGCTGCTCTGCAGCATGTGGGATCTTCCCAGACCGGGGCAACAACCCATATCCCCTGCATCGGCAGGTGGACTCTCAACCACTGCGCCACCAGGGAAGCCCTGGAACCAAGCTTTAAATGAACAAAGTTATGTATTAAAGTTAAGCTGTTAAAATGAAAATTAGAGTCTTATAACTTCAATACTAACTGTAGTCCCCATGGTAACCACAAAGAGAATAGTTATAGAAATACACAAAAGGAAACAAGAAGGAAATTAAAATGTTTCACAATAAAACATCAACAAAACGTAAAAGAGACACTAATGCAGGAAATGAGGGACAAAAACTATAAGGTATATAGAAAACAAATAGCAAGTGACAGAAGTTAAGTTCCTCCATATCAGTAATTACCTTAAATGTAAATGGATTAAACTCTTTAATCCAAAGACAGAGACTAGCAGAAAGGATAAGAAAAATGATTGACCTATATGTTACCTGCAAAAGATTCACTTTAGAAGCAAAGACACAAATACACTGAAAGTAAAAGGATGAAAAAAGGTATTCCATGAAAACACTATCTAAAAATGAGTAGGAGTGGTTTACTAATATCAGACAAAATATACCTTAAATAAGAAAGTTTCATATGAGATAAAGAAGGATATATGTTAAAAAAAGATTCAATACAGTAAGAAGATATAATTATTATAGACATTTATATAACTAATACCATACCATCAAAATATTTGAAGCAAAAAATGAAGAATAGAAGGGAGAGACAGATATTTCTACAATAATAGAGAACTCAACATCCCACTCTCAATAATGAATAAAATCACCAGACACAAGATAAATAAAGAAATAGAGAACTCAAACAACACAATAAACCAACTAGATCTAACAGAGATACACAGAGCACTTTACCCAACAATAATAGTATAAACATCCTTCTCAAGTGTACATGGAGCATTCTCCAAGATAAATCATATGTTAGCCCACAATTTAAGTCTCAATAGATGTAAAAAGACAGATGTCATACAAGACATTCTCTGACCACAAAGGGATAAAGTTAGAAATCAATAACAGAAGGAAACTTGAAAATTAACAACTTTGTGGAAATTAAAGGACACACTCTTAAGGAATAAATGAATTGAAGAAGAAATCACAATGGAAATTAAAGAATACTTAGAAATGAGTGAAAATGAAAGCATAACATATGAAAATTTACTGGGTGCAAAGAAAGCAGTGCTAAGTGGAAATATATAGCTGTAATTGCTTACATTATAAAAAGGTAAGATCTCAAATCAACAGCATAATTTTATAACTTGAGGAACTAGAAAAAGAACAAAGTAAACCCAAGCTGGCAGAAGGAAGAAAATGATAAAGATTAAAGTAGAAAGAAATGATATAGAAAATCGAAAAACAATAGAGAAAATCAATGAAACCAAAAGTTGGTTCCTTACAAAGATCAACAAAATTGAGAAAACTTTAACAAAATTGTCTTAGGAAAAAAAGACTTAAATTGCCAAATCAGAAATGAAAATGTAACTTTATTAGCAATTCTACAGAAATAAAAAATGATATAAGCAAGCACTATGAACAATTCTACACTGACAAATTGGACAACCTATATAAAATTGACAAATTCCTAGAAGCACAAATGGCCATTCCTCATAATCCTAGAAAATGACAACATATTTCTAACATAAAGTGCAAATGTAAACTGGTACAGTAATTATGGAAAACAGTATGGAGGTTCCTCAAACAATTAAAAATATAACTACTTTATAATGATGCAATTCTATTTCTGGATACTCATTATTTATTTGGATTAAGTGTAGTCCCTCCATTGTAAGTGAGTCTTCAGAGTTGCCATGTTCTATGTATGGTACAAGACTTTCCTCCTTTTTCATTATTTTGGTGGAAGTATAGCCTTTGTTCCTCTCTTATAATAAATTTCCATTTGATACCCATTCTTTGTGAGGAAGTGCTCCCTCCTCTCAAATATAAGTGGTGGAAAACAGGAAGTGTAAAAATACTGCAGAAAGATAAAAGTATGGAAATATTTTTCAAATTCTAGCATGAAATCATTGACTAACACTGGGCTTCTTCTCTCCTAGATTATAACACACTCTGTCAGCCAAAGACATTTGTTGTTAAGTCAGAAATGCATGAATGAATAAAGTATGAACACAAAGATAGAACATTTTATTATGCAAGTATAAGTGGAAACCTCTGACTCCCAGAGTTGCATTATTCTCTGAGGCCCAATAAATGTAGAGAAGTGGAAAAAAGGAAAAGGACCAGAGGAAATGATTTATGATAAAATATTGGAAAATTATATATGGATGCTTTGGCCCAACTTGAAATTGTGTGGGAAGTGAGTAGAAATGGATCATATATTTTATTCTATCTAATGCCAACTCAAATGTTTGTACTGAAATTACATGGGGAAATGAAAAGTTATGGGATCCAAAGCTACAATAAAGATGATCACAGTACTGCTATATTTGAAAATATGATGATAAGTGGCATTCTACCACTGATTTTAGATGTGCTTTGTCTTCTTAGCTAGGTTCTAAACTGTGAAACAAGTATGTGTTTTCTCTCACACATACTTGTTTTAAAAATGTAAAACTCCCTTTGTCTTTGACATCCTTTCCTTTGCCAATCTACATTGTTTATCACAATCCTTTTATACCTTGTTTCACATATATCCTCAAATTCTCATTTCAATTCTAGTTGTCATTTCATTTTATAGAGATTGTTGTTGAAAGTGTTTTTTTCTAATTAACTAATTTTGATTGGTGTGAAAATCTAAAAAAAAAAGTCAGCATGTATATTGTGAATTTTCTACTAAAGAATGTTTATTTTGTAGCTCCACTTTAAAAAAAAATAGTAGCACACTCTATATTAATTTTTACAGCTGGAACAACTTCTTTTGGTTTAAAATGTTTCAAGGATCAGGTATATTTTATGTTGACCTGCACAGTTTGGCCAGATAAAATGTTTGGTATAGTTTAGCATTTAAGAGATAGATGAGTGTTTTCATTTTGTGATTACTCAAATCTCTTAGGACCTGCATAATTTTCTATATATGTATCACACTTCCATAAAATATTTTTAACTCAATCCACAAAATGTTTAAATCAACAAATTATTTGGAAATTATTAAAAGGACTTGACAAACTAAACAAAACAAACAAAAAAACTCTAGAAACAGAGTGCCTGGGTTTCAAATCCCAGCTACACCATTTTCTGGTTCTGTGTTGAGGCAAGTTAATTAAATTCTCAGGGCCTCCATTTCCTCATCTATATTATAAAGATAATTCTACCTAGGAAGTATTACTTACATACATCGAAGAATATCTGGCATGTAGAAATACTTAATAAAATCTTAGCTATTATTAAATGAGTTTCTGAAAATCAAAGAAGTTGAAATAATAGTAATAGGCCCCCAAGTTTTTAACTTTATCTGAAGAAGAAATAGGTCATTGGGAAATCAACCATTTATAATGGATAGAAATGGGATTAAAGAAGATTGAGTCTAGTACAATATAGATTAAGATGGTGGAGTAGGAAGGTCCTGATCTCACCTCCTCCTGTGGACACACCAAAATTACAAATGCATATAAAAAACTATCTCTGAGAATGACCTGAAGACTAATAGAACAGATTTTCTGCAACTAAGAATTTGAAGAAAAGTCCACATTTTAATGGGTAGGGGCTTGTGCACAAACTAACTTGAATCCCAGTGCAGAGGCAGCAGCTTAAAAAGTACCTGGGTCATGCAAGAAGAAGATTCAGTAACTAATTTGGGGGCATGTTCCAGAGGGGGATGGATCTGGTAAAACTTTCTCTAGGGATGGAGGACAAGCATCTTTTATTGGCAAGCACCTTTTATTTCTTTTTGCTCTCCTTAGCTGACACAGTAGTGATGGGCACCATTTCTGTCACTCTCCATCAACCTAAATAAAACCATGCACCTGCCCCAGCATTCTCCTGAGGACCAATCCTGCCTAACCTGCTTACCCTAGGCAGTTCCTCAAAACAGCTCCTTCCTCACCCCACCAAATGAACCACCCTGACCAGCAAAGTGGCTCCCATCAAAGGGCTCCCATCATGACCCATCAGGTCGGCCACTGCAGCAGGCACCGTTACACTTCCAAAGTGGCTCCCAGTCAGCTTTGCATATAAGTGCACTCCCAGCAGTTGTGGACAATTTAGTCAGCTGGATTGGGGGGCCAACCATTTCCACCAGCACATCTGCAGCAATTATGCTTCAACTACTACAGCAAGGCACATTCAGTTCACACAGGGGATACAGCTGGAGCACCTGCCTCTAGTGACCAGAACAACTAGATCTAACAGACATATACAGAACACTCGACCCAACCAAAAAACTGTGCATTCTTCTCAAGTGCACATTGGACATTTCCCAGGATAGACCATGTATTTGACCACAAATTAGGTGTCAATAGATTTAAAAATATAGATATCATGTAAAACTCTTGAAGGGCTTTTAGGTCCTCAGAGGACAACCATTATTAAAATGTGAGTTTGTTTTTCTTTTTTCAGTTGAAAATATATTTTCTAGAGAAAACACATATACACACTCAAATACAAAATGCACTCACATGCAAAAACACATGTCATTCCTAGGGAAAAAAAATCCTGAATTCAGATTTAATTTTATTAAAGTCATATTTTACTTGCAAGTTTATCAGATTTCAAAGGGTTAAATATGAAATTTCAGCATGTAAGTATATGAAACTAAAATTTTAACTTGATGGAGAGGCAGCATAGGTATATAAATCTTTTCTTATAGGAATCGGGTAGTAACACTGATTTTACTATAGTTCTATGCAAAGTAGAACAAAGTAAGAATTATAATAATAAAAACATTGCTGTGAAAGAGTTTACCATGTGCTGGACTCTAAACACTTTTATGTAATCATCTCATCCTTTTAAGAAGTTGATAAAACAGATAATATTATCTTTTATAGATGAAAATTCTGAAGCACCAATTGGTTAAATAACTTTACTTAAGGTCAAATAGCTAAAAAGTGTGGGAGGTAGAATTTGACACATGCATTTTAGCATTTTTAAATGTGAGGATTTAAAAAATTATGTTCTTGAAACAGTATATTACTTTCTTTAATTTAGGATTAGAATATTCGGGTCTGTATGATATTGATTATGTGATATTTGTTGAGACATAGTTTGTGGTCAACTATGTACTCAATTTTTAGAAATATTTTGTATACTCTTAAGATATCTATTGTATCACTGTATATTATATAATTTAATTCAAAATTTTATATGGATCAGTTGTAAAAAGCTATATATTTTGCTTAGTCTATATCTTTGCATATTTTATTTTTGAGTGATCAAGTACTATAAAGGTGTGCCAAAGTCTCCCACTAAGTTTTCAGATTTCTGGATTTCTCTTTGTATTTGTCAATTTTTTCTTGATATGCTTTGCTATTAGGTACTTAAAAGTTTAAGTCTTTCCTGGCAAAATATATCTTTAATTATTATGTATTAACCTTCTTTATTTAAAAAAAAATTACATTTCTCACTTGGTGGTGTTATGTTATGGAAATCTTAGGGGTCTATTGGGAATTTTAAAAATTTTATTTATTTCTTTTACTGGATTGTTAATTATTTGTATTCTTTCCCTCTTAAATGGTTAACCTTAAAATGTGATATATATTTTCTATATTCTTCTTCCTCCAGAACAAGACAACATACATTATATACACCTATGTCAATATCTGCTTACATCAGTTTCTCATAACACTTTAACTTTGATCATTCTCTGCTCTCTTCAGGATATTGGAATACCCCATTTTAACGATACCTTATGTTTTATCTTTCCAAACTAGATACCCCATTACCTTTTCCTATGGTTAATGTTACTATAGATTTGTGCAACTGTTTACAGGTTCTTGTAACACTACACCTTCTGTTAGCTGCGACTTTACTTGGGGATAATTTCCTGTTTCTTAATTCACCTTCCTTAGAAGATCCTTTACAAGGGTTAAGAGAGGTAAGTTCCTATTTGGGAAAGTTTTCTTTTCACTGTGTTTCTTTGTATGGTCATTTAGCTATTTCTTTGTACTCTTTGTTGTGTTGAATTGTACCTCCTGTGTGTCAAGACTCTATATGTAGAAATCTTCTGAGGTTTCTATTAAGGAAGAATTCTTCCAGAGGGTCTTTGCTTTTTCCTCTTCAACATGTTTCCTAGCACCAACCATGCAGTGTTCCTCTTATAATTTAATATATCTGTTCTGGGTTTTCAAGATTATGCAGGTTAAGTTTAATACAAATTCAAATGTCTTGGGGGAATATTTTTTCCTTTATATGGTTGAAAGGAAATTCCTTGAACTTGTAGCCCCTCAAGGACACCAGCTTCATAGGAGGGTCTCCATGGAAACACCTAACTACCCAGGCTTGCCACCCAGTACCTTAAGTACAAGTCTGGCTTCTCCTTCCCTTTATCACTCTGATTTTTGCCCCCTAGGAATTTCCTTTACTTTCTGAAGTCTTAGTTCTGTATTTAAAGATTCTATTTCTGGTTGAATTTTCTATAGCATTCTTAGTTGTTACTGAGGATGAGTATCATATCTGCTTTTGCCATGCCGCTTTGATTGGAATGTAACAATCCATTCATCTATTCTTTCAACAAGAATTTGACAACACGATAGATTTGCCTATAATTAAACTATAAACAGAAAACAGAACTCACATCTCCAGAGGTTTAATATTTAGCATATCATAACCATATACCTGACATTTTAGAAATCTTCCTGATTTCAAATATTTCATCTTGTGCTCATTGTTTATGTCCATACCCGTATTTGCTTCAGCAAATATGATGACCTAACATGATTTTGAGAAATGCTCAACTAGGAAATATTTGATTGCTTTGCTCCTTCTCATTTCTCATTTCTATTGATACTTTTAGGAGTCAAACATTATAACAACTTACTTCAACAAAAATTTATTGAAAACTTATTTAAGCCCTAATGCTAAGCCCTGCAGATGCAAAGGAGAAAGGAATAGCAAATCTTTTATTGAAAGTAAATTAATATTTAGAGCAGTAAGTAGGGAATTTTTAAAAAGTATTTATAAAGTGCTATGAGAATACAGAGAAGGACGTCCATAACTGCAACTGCAAAGGCAAGAAAACCCATGTCGCTGTCTTAGCTGAATCTTGAACAAGACAATGTAATGCCTTCATGATATCCTAAGCAATGGGGAAAGATATTAGGAGATGAAAGGGAATATTAGGCAAAGGTGAAATCTTTTTTGGTTTTTTTTTTGGACACATTCTTTTTTTGTTTTTTTTAAAGCAATTCTTTATTTCTTTATTTACTTATTTATTTGGCTGTGTTGGGTCTTTGTTGCTGTTGCTGTGTGTGGGCTTCCTCTAGTTGCAGCGAGTGACGGCTACTCTTTGTAGCGGTGCACAGGTTTCTCATTGTGGTGGCTTCTCTTGTTGCAGAGCACGGACTCTAGGTGAGCGGGCTTCAATAGTTGTGGCTTGCGGGCTCTAGAGTGCAGGCTCAGTAATTGTGGTGCACGAGCTTTGTTGCTCCATGGCATGTGAGATCTTCCAGGACCAGGGCTTGAACCCATGTCCCCTGCATTGGCAGGTGGATTCTTTTTTTGTTTGTTTTTTTTTGTTTTTTTTTGGCGGTACGCAGGCCTCTCACTGTTGTGGCCTCTCCCGTTGCGGAGCACAGGCTCCGGACGCACAGGCCCAGCGGCCATGGCTCACGGGCCCAGCCGCTCCGCGGCATGTGGGATCTTCCCGGACTGGGGCACGAACCCGTGTCCCCCGCATCGGCAGGCAGACTCCCAACCACTGCGCCACCAGGGAAGCCCCAGGTGGATTCTTAACCACTGCACCATCAGGGGAGTCACAAAGGTGAAATCTTAAAGGATTTTATGCAGCTCTAAGACACTTAACTATACCTCATAGGCAATTAGGAGTGATTATTTGGATTCAAGCAGGAAAATACATAATCATATTTGCATTATAAAAAGTTTTTGAAAAATGGATTGAACAGTGATGAGATTGGTGTCAGACAGAACTTATAGTAGACTCTGTGATTTAGAGAAGGTCTGAAATTCTCAAGTTTTGAAAATATTTGCACCGTGAAATTCTAGAACCTAGAACAAGAGACAAGTGAAGATATTGTGACTTAAATTTTGAGTCTTTTAATCATTTTCATTATCACTAGCATTCTTAAAAATATTAAATAACCAATTTTTGGCAGTGTCCCTCCCCATGAAAGAAAGCCTCCACATTCTGAAGAAAGTATTATTTCAGTGTTAAATAGATACTTTTCCATAGGTCTATCTAAATCTATCAATATTTGGGGAACTTTATTTTTCTGACATTCTTCCATAGACCCTCTTTAGAGATTCTTTTATTGAGTCAAGATATTATGTCCTCAAGACCTTTATCAATAATTAATAGCCCTTAAAAGGATGCATTTACATATGAAAAAATTCAACCTTGGATCTAACATTTTTCAAATACAATATTTATAAATGCCAAAAGTCTGGAATCTATCATGGATATGAGAATAAGGGAAGATCTGTCGTAAAGGATATTGTTGGAAATGATAGCTTTGGGTGAAGTGTTGATGTGTTAGAGGTGAGATCAAGGGAGCTACTAGCTGCTTACAAAACCTGAGTAGGAGAAGAAGGTGAAAGTGTTGTGAAGAAGTATCATTTTTAGACCTAGAAGTGAAAGGACCTTGCCCTGTGTTCATGCACTATAAGGTCCTGCCCTGGTCCTGTTCCTGCCATTCACTGTTATGTGGGACAAGATGTCCAAAAGGCCAAGAGAATTTTTTTTGTTGTTATAAATTTATTTATGGCTGTGTTGGGTCTTCATTGCTGCACACAGGCTTGCTTTAGTTGTGGTGATTGGGGGGCTACTTTTCCTTGTGGTGAGTGGGCTGCTCATTGCAGTGGCTTCTCTTATTGTGGAGCACAGGCTCTAAGCATGTGGGCTTCAGTAGTTGTGGCAAACAGGCTTAGTAGTTGTGGTTCATGAGCTATAGAGCACAGGCTCAATAGTTGTGACACACTGGCTTAGTTGCTCCGCGGCATGTGGGATCTTCCTGGACCAGGGCTCGAACCCTTGTCCCCTGCACTGGCAGGTGGATTCTTAACCACTGTGCCACCAGGGAATTCCCAAGAGAATGTTTTTACTCAGGGCTCATGTTTCCCTTTCTAGGTCATGTTTTAAGTACCTGAGACCTTAGATACCTGCCTAATGGCACGAGCATTGCTCTCTAAGTCTGTGTAGTTCTCTTCTCTATGTTTGTCCTTTTGAAAGGTGCCCAGGAGTTGTCCTTTGTGGAAGGTATGAACAGAGCTTGGAAGCACGTACAAGAGTCTTGACACACATGCCCACGTAGTCCATCATGGGATGGAAGAGATCTGGAGTGAAAAGAGAATGGAAGATAATGTCTCCACCATAGGCATGGAATTTGACCCTTGAGGTAATTTTGAAGTTACTTAAACAACATAGGAATAAAGAACATATTCAATTTAACAGTTCAATAGTTTGATTTATAACTTCAATATTTAGATATATGATGCATGGGCTGCTTTTTATCTCTTACCCTGCATCCCAAAATACTAGAGGAAGACCAATGGGAAAATACTAAAGGAACACTTTTCTTACTTCACAATTTGTTCTTGCACACTTTCATTGCAATCACCAAGCCAGAGAGTAAAATTAGATTAATGAAATCAGAACAAACTTCTAGAATCAGAAAACTGGCACTGGAGGAGAATTTTTGCCCTAAATCTTAATCATGAGATAACTGAATTTTATCCCAAACCACCCAGAAAGGTAGTGGCAAAGCCAAGATAAAAATATACACAGCTTTATATTTCTCTTTGACTTTCATCTTTTATTAATAAGGTATATATTTTACATCTCTCTTAGCAGCTTTCTTAATACAAATAACTCCTTTTTATGTCTTACGAAAAGTTCAAAAAAATCAAAATCATGTAGACACGTTGTAAAGTCGACTCAATAGCTTTTAGTACAGTTGCATTTTTAATTTTGAAAACAATGTTGTTTCTATTGAATCAGTTTTTAAGGACTGTTAAATGGTATTATTCAGATATTCCATTAATTTTTATAGAAAATGTAATATAAAATTGAAATTATGATTTCTTTATTTATATGTTTACATAAATATCAGAAATTCCAAGAAAACATGAAAATGTAAACAACTAAAACTTTATGTTCTATTTAGTGAATAGCACACATATTCCAAACATTGGAAAAAGCTAATATAGCTTAATTTAAAAATTTTAATGAATTAAATCTGTGCTAATATACTGGTTATACTGGTTTTAAAATTGTTTAAATAATGACATTGCTCCAAAATGAAAAATTTTTAGGAAACATAACTTAACAGTTCTAATATCTAGATGAAGTTGTTACTGTGACTATCTTATTATGCAATTCCACAGTGGATATCATATTACATGTATTAGAAATAAAGGACTAAAAATTAATGCACAGAAACTTATTGCTTATTTTCCATGCAAATATCATCCAACTATTTAGCTATATCTGATTACCCCATTCAATTAATTAAAACAATGTCCACTCAGATTCATTATTTATCAGACACCTATTTGAATTATAATGAACAAGGGAGTATTGACATTCATTCTCGAAAAAAAAACATCTGCTCAATGAAGGGCAAGAGTTCATGGAAATAGAAAGTGTGCTTAAAAATGCATCATAGTAAAAATGAAGAAGAAACTATTTTCAGAAATTGTTACTCACATTAAGATACTATCATGAAAATATGAAACTTTATTATATGCATGATGCCACCTATTTTCTTTCAGCACATATTATCCAAATTTTACAAAGGAGATCAACCTTCAACCTTGATATCTTTTTATATATGATCTCCTTTAATTCTTTGAAGAAGACAAATAGGCTAGAAAAGAAAAATAAAAAAGGTGTTCCCAGATTCAAGGAATTAAATAAGCTATTAACAGTAGGAATACTACTTTTATACATTTATTCTTCGACTGAGTTCATTTATTTCCCATTAACTACCACAGCTAATCAACATGGCTAAAAATTTATTTTAGCCAATTGACTTAAGCAATAAAAGCTGAGATTTTCCCAGAACTATTGGTGTGTTCTTTATTAAATTCCCTGCACTTGTTTTTATGGGAGGGAGGAGGCAGCAGTTGGGCAAAGGCTTTGAAAATATTTTCACCACCATGCATTTGGATGAAAAGCTGTATAAATATAGATAGTAAAGATAAAAGTCAATCAATTGCTCCAAACTCCAAATGTCAGTAGCTTTCCTAGCTTGACAAAGCCCTGCAGATCAAATCAATCTTTAAACTCTTGGTTTGTGAGCAAAGTAGGGGCATTTATAAATTCAAGTAACAGGTAGGGTAACAGTGAGGCTCTGGTTTGTCTATTCAAGGAAACTGACTAATTCCATTGACCAGGTGGTAGATATTGTGATCCTTTTCCTGCTGTGTTCAAAGGCAGAATCAACCTGTCACTACAAACATTAGCAATAGCTCTCAGCAATCATGGAACAGAACATAGTTCATTTAATTTTCTTCTAGGTAAATAATTTTGTACAGGTTAAGGTAAAAGTTAATCATATTATGTGTCTCCTGAAAAGTGACTCCACAACCATGGAATCTATCAGGAGTCATTTCTGCGACTCATATGTTTTGATGTGCAGCCCAAAGGAAATGGAAACGGAGAAAGTGTTAGTCTACAATGCAAAATATGCAAATGTCATCAAAATATTGAAATGCTCTGTCAGATTAAAGATGGCCACAAGCTGTTTGACATTTCTCCTATCAAGAAGTGGATTCTCTTTTTTGTCTCCTTGAATGTGGGCTTCCATGTGACTGCTTTGACCAATGGAGTGTGTTGGAAATGTAGCAATGCCAGGTCCAGGCCTAGCATGTAAGAAGAATGGAAGCTCCCTTGTTCTTTTAGAGTCCTGGGCTACCATAGGCAACGTTAAACTTTCTGGCAAGAACAAATGGAGGAGCCTTGTGATTTGATGGGGAAGAAGAGGGCTCCAGCCAAGTCCAGACTGAAGGATGCATATATGAATGAAGCTACCTCAGACAATCAAGACAAGTGGATCTTTTGTTTTTTTTTGGGGGGGGCGGGTACGTGGGCCTCTCACTGTTGTGGCCTCTCCCATTGCGGAGCACAGGCTCCGGACGCGCAGGCTCAGCAGCCATGGCTCACGGGTCCAGCCGCTCCGCGGCATGTGGGATCTTCCCGGACCGGGGCACGAACCCGTGTCCCCTGCATCGTCAGGTGGACTCTCAACTACTGCACCACCAGGGAAGCCCAAGACAAGTGGATCTTGAAGTTGAATATCACTTAGTGAACAAAGTCAATGTTACATGGAACAGGAGAATCACTCATAGGTCTCACCTGCTTAAATTCCTGGCCCAAAACATTGTGAGATATTAAAATTGTTGTTTTCAGTCACTAAAATTTGGAGCAGTTTGTTACACAGTAATAGATAATGAGAAATGCTCATCTAGAATTTGTTCTGGATTTTTTTAAAGTAATGAATTGTCTTTATTGGAAAGAATATATGTGAAAATACTACGACTAAAGACTATGTTTGTTTAAAGTCTGGAAACATTTGGAACAGGAGAAACATTCAAAAGTGAAATTAGGAAAAGACCTCAACATAAACAATAAAAAAATCTTATTACTATATGTATTAATCATATCAGTTAGAACTGACTGGTTAAAGAACACTGTCTCTATGTTATAATATTTTGTTTCTTCCTTTTATATAAAAAGTATCTTGTGTACTATTCAGATTACTGGTATAATACTCAAAGCCACTGCTGAAAAATACTAAAACTCACTATCTCGGTTTGTCTTGTTTTGTCCTTAGTTTTCTACTCAGCTTAATTTTTTCTTCTTTTAGCTTATGACGCCTACATATAATAGGCTATTTTTCTCTTATTTCTTTAACAGTAAGTTAGATTTTTATTTAAAATGTTTATATTAGGTCAAAATAATTCAAGGAACGTTTTTACCAGATACATAAAAATCTCTTATATTTAGTCATTTTGAATCAGTATCCTAGAAAGGTAGTTCTTATTTCTGACTGTATATTACATTCAAATGGGGGAAAATTTGTTTTTTGTTTGTGGTGCTTTTGAATTCCTATTTTTAATTATTTTTTTAAACTGAGTTTTATTTTTAAGTATATTAATTAAGGGAAAATATACTATGAAATAATAAGATAAATGATACACCAAGAATACCTAACAATTCATTTAGTTAGATATATTTAACTTTATAGCTTTGAAGTGTATAAAATAAAACTTGCTGAATTATAAACAGAAAAGGACAAATCCATAACAATATATAAAGCAAAAATTTAGAGAATTACAAGCAAAAATTTACATACAGCTATGAGAAACAAATGAATCAAGTTGTGTTTATCTGTTTTTAATTGTGATTTCATTGTCAAAGGTTTGGATTAACTAGATCTAAGATGGGACTTAATTTCTGTAATTTTCAAAAAGTCCTTTAGTATACATGTCCATCCTGGTTTGGAAATCGCTGTTCTGTGACTAGTCTTTAAAAGCCCATGTACTTAAATTGGCCTAAGATCTGACCTAGCAGTCTCAGGAATCTCTAGAAATCTCAGTTACCTAATCAGTGAAAATAATATTGAGATATTGAGATGGTTCCAAAATTTCTTCCATTGGCTTAAGTTTAAAATGTAGATATATAAATATAAATGAATTTTTAAAATGAGACACTCCAAAGATTGCTTGCAAATTTAACATTATAACTGATGTAAGAATTGTTTTCATATTGAGGTATGGGGAAGTCATTCTGGCCAAAGATTGCTTCCAAATTTAACATTATAACTGATGTAATAATTTTTTTCATATTGAGATATGGAGAAGTCATTCTGGCTTATCCATGATTTGACTGAAATTTTAGGCCAACCAAAACACCCAGTTTGTGGCTTATTAAGTATGCACTGTACAGTAAAGAAAATAATGCATTTAAAAATCAAAATGGAGTAACTGTGGTTCAAGCATACAAAATGGAGCTTGACGACCATTGTGGATGTGGTTTCAGACATGTTTCTGTATTACTGAGAACTTGAAATTTCTGAAATGTATCAGACTCAGGACACCCATCAACTGTTCTGAAAACATTATCTGCTAGCAGCTGGCATCTGAAACCTATAGTCTCAAGGTCTCCCCTTGTAACTATGCAACCATTTTGTACCCCAACCAATCCTTGTTTAGCAAGCATCCTTACTTCTTGCTAGCTAAGCCTCCTTCATTTTCTAGTCCAGAACACAGTTCAAATGCTTTTTGGAGTTATATCTCCTGGGCTATAGTCTTTAGATGAACTCAAATAGAACTTTTTTTCTATTCCTTTTACAGATTGGTGTATTGATTATTTCCATCAACCTACCAGTTCAAGAATTGAGTGTTTTATTTGTTGTTGTTTTTGATGTCAGAGGGCTGAGTGTATTGAACAATAAAGAGGAAAACCAATAAATGTACAAAATGGGAACTTCAAGTTCTTACTAGACTGCTGGAATCAACAAAAGAGAGCCCACTTCCTGGCATGACATTTTCTACTAAATTTTAAAAACTTCCCTTTCATAAAAATGGAAATAATATTACCTATTTCCAGAATTTGGGGTGGGGGATATGTGTACAAATCGTTGGCTCACTGTAACAATAAAAAATGTCATTTATTTTACAGAAATATGTAATCTAGTTAGGAAACCAAAGCATAGACACATAAAATAGTTAATTATAATGCAATGTGGTCAGGTGTGAGTGAAAGACTTCTCAGTGTGGGTTTAGCCAGCTTCTCCTTCCTACACTTCAGGTTTTCTCATCTACCTAGGGGAGACAATCAAAGAGGATGACTTAAACAATAGGTTTTCCTGCTGTTTCTATGGCAACACAATGAAAATAATCACAACACTTCACTTCAAACCTTAATGCAATTTAGTTATCAACATTTGCTGAACAACCACTGTGTACAGAAAAATGTACTGCAAGTTTATAGCAACAAGTCATTACTGGAAGCTGCTAGGAGAAAATAATGTCTCTACAGCCATATACTCTGAAAAAAATTGTTTTAATCTGTCTGTTTATTTGCATATTAGGGTTTATTTGTGAAATAAACCCTAAAAAATCTGTTTATTCGCATATTAGGGTTTCTAGGTTTACCTGGAGCTCTAAGTGCTTCTTTGCAAACTTCTGCACAAATAAAGTTACCAGGGAGGGAGTGGAATTTGTTCTCTATGCTGAAAATAATTTGAGTTATATGAGAAAATAGTTGAGTACTCTTTTATCATACTAGCAGATTTCTCTCTAGAATTTTCTCCTGGGAATATAGATATACCTATTTTTTCCCTTAATACAAATGTAGAAAAAGAGATTTTCCTAAAGTTTTGCCTTTTGGGGGGAGATAGCAACTAGTAGAACAGTTATGGTGACCTCTCTCATAAAAGCAAGCTATGTAATGACCAGCCGCAGAATGTAAAATAAAGAACCCAACATCTTTCTTCTAACTTCTCACTGCTGTGTATGGCCAGTTCACATCAAGCTAGAACAAATATCAGGTGTCTTCCACTGACTTTCATATCTATTCAAAATTCTTAATAAATAATATTTTGCCTTGACACCATCTCTTTAATCTGCCATTTTCCAGAGCAACTTTCCACTGAGATTTCTTTCATACAGCTTGATTTTACACATATAATACTATGCTCCTTCACCCATCTGCGTATTGCCCAACTAACCTAAGCAAGGAGAATTATTGAAATACTGTGACATGGCATACAATGAGTACTTATTTAAGCTGTATGATCGAATTTATTCAATTTTTCTTACTGTACAAAAAGCATAAGTTCCTTATATTAAAAATAGAAAATAATTTGAACAAAAATATTTAGATAATTCATAATTTAACACCCTTGGGACTCAATTATTAACATTTAGGTTTATGCGTTTTTGTTTTTATTTTATTGTTAAAAAATTACACTTGTTACATAATTTGTAACTTCCCTTTATATTTACTGATATATCATTGATGATCTTTGCACACTGTTATGGACTGAAATTTGCCCCCTTATCCTGCAATTAATATATTGAAGTACCAACACTCAGTGTTTCTATATTTGGAAACAGGGTCTTTAAAGGAGACAGTGAAGGTTAAAAGAGGTTGCAAGAGTGGGGCTCTAATCTAATAGTGTCCTTTTAAGAAGAGGAAGAGACACCAAAGGACTCTCTCTCTCTTTCTGCTCACAGAGGAAAGCTCTTGTGAGACCCAGCCAGAAGGTGCCTTCTAAGAGCATAAGAAAGAGTTCTCACCAGAAACCAACCCTGCTGGTGCCTTGATCTTGCACTTCCAGCCTCCAGAAATATGCAAAAATAAATTTCTGTTTTCAAGTCACTCAGTCTGTGGTGTTTTATTATGGAAACCAGAGCAAACTAATATTTACACTAATAAATGTGTTCCCATAATGATATTTTCATCGTATCTTCTGTATATCATAATTTATTTTTACTCTTTTATTATTGGATTTTTCAGTTATCTAAATATATTTATATCTCAATATTGATTGATTTTCATAGGAAAAATTCCCAGAAATATTTCTAAATAGAAGCAATGCACATATCTAAATACTTTTGATTAGAATTGATAACTATTAGCCCAATTTATACTTTTATAAGCTGTATGACCATTACACAACATCTCCACAAGCAAAGGAATTATCATTTTTCAAAAATCTCTGTACAACTGGTAGCCAAAAATTACATCTGATTTTTTTAATCAATTTGAATTTTTGATTGGTAGTGAAATTTTTGTATTTATCTTTTTTTCTATTTTTTTGGCGGTATGCAGGCCTCTCACTGTTGTGGCCTCTCCTGTTGCGGAGCACAGGCTCTGGATGCTCAGGCTCAGCGGCCATGGCTTACGGGCCTAGCCGCTCCGTGGCATGTGGGATCTTTCCGGACTGGGGCATGAACCCGTATCCCCTGCATCGGCAGGCGGACTCTCAACCACTGTGCCACCAGGGAAGCCCTCTATTTTTTTTATTGTAATAAAATTATATGCAGAACCAAGATATTGTTGTGAATGATATTTATTTCAGTGATATGAGAAACACATTTATCTGTGATGAATGTGGTATTGAGGGTGGATGAGCAGAAAAAGCAGGAGAAACTTGGTTTCCATATCACTATTTCCTTATGCTTTTTCTTACAGCTACTGCTTTTCACAAAATTTTTATATTCTCTACTAAACTCTTAAGTGGTGATATTTCTCAGGGCAAGATCCTCATTTTACACACTGTAGTTAATTACTCAATTTCCTGAGTCCACTTGCTGATGAATATGCCAAATCTGTAACTTCTTATGTTCATTTGAACCCAATAACCCAATTTGCCTCTTCTGATATCTCTCAAAGAATAACCTTACCATCCACTTATATGAACAACATGGATGCCATTTGACATATTTATGTTCTTAAATTTACAACACTTAACGAGCCAATACTTTGATTACTTCAACAAATATTTATTGATATTCTGTACTATGTCAGACAATGTTCTAGGCTCTTGAGATACAACAGGAAACAAAAACTGAGTCTTTGTTTTGCAGAGCTTACATTAATGGGTATATTAGGGTCCAGTCAAAACACAGAAATGAACATAGGGCATTTATTTCAAAGAATTATTAACTAATTACAGGCAACTAACTATTAAGAGGTAAAGGGAACTCTAAAGGATACAAAAATAGCAGATATGGAGAGCATCTACTACATCTGGGACTGAGAAGGAAGAAACTAAAGGAAGAAACAAAGTTAGAAAAGACTCCCATCCCCAAAAGCTTAAGATTCAGACCTTAATAGAATGGATGTGCATATAGTCCCATTGGATGGTAGAGAAATTGGTTGAGGTGTTACTGGCAAGCAGGAAATTGCTTACTGGGGAAGAAGTGTTTAGAAACCAACCATTGAGTCACCTGCAAAACATCCTGGGATGCTTCTTACTGGATTGCCACCAAGACTTGTTGAGAAGATTTTCACTGGGCATCTGGGTAAATCTTTTTGGCAAACAACCTGTTGGAGTGCTGTTGGAGTCGCCCACCCTGACCAGACTACTGGTAAAACCCACAGGATGGTGAATACCCCTGTAGGTCTGTGTTCTACGTACCAATGCACTGTGCACTGTGGAAGCAGGAACAAAAGTGCACCAGAGTTAGAACCATTCCACTTGTAGTCTTCTGTGCTCTTTATTTACAAAGTTTAACACTGCCAGCAAGCAAAATAGAAATGTTTCCAGAATTCAGATGTAGTATAACAAACAAGGGGAGGCAAAATGTTGTTAAGTGGAGCAGTCCGCTCCTCTGATTTTTTTTTTAATTTTTAAATTAATTTTTATTGGACTATAGTTGCTTTACAATGTTGTTAGTTTCTACTGTACAGAAAAGTGAATCAGCTATACGTATACATATATCCACTAATTTTTGGATTTATTTCACAATTAGGTCACCACAGAGCATTGAGTAGAGTTCCCTGTGCTATACAGCAGGTTCTCATTAGTTATCTTTTCTATAGATAGTTTCAATAGTGTATATATGTCAATCCGAATCTCCCAATTTATCACACTACTAACCTTTCCCCCTTGGTATCCATATGTTTGTTCTCTACGTCTGTGTCCCTATTTCTGCTTTGCAAATAAGATCATCTATACCATTTTTCTAAATTCCATATGTGCATTAATATACGATATTTTTCTCTTTCTGACTTACTGCACTGTGTATGACAGTCTCTAGGTCAATCTACATCTCTACAAACGACCCAGCTCCTTTTTTTTTTTTTTAACATCTTTATTGGAGTTAAATTGCTTTACAATGGTGTGTTAGTTTCTGTTGTATAACAAAGTGAATTAGCAATACATATACATACATCTCCATATCACCTCCCTCTTGCTTCTCCTTCCCACCCTCCCTAACATGCCCCTCCAGGAGGAGACAAAGCACCAAGCTCATCTACCTGTGCTATGTGGCTGCTTCCCACTAGCTATCTATTTTACATTTAGAAGTGTATATATGTGCATGCCACTCTCTTACTTTGTCCCAGCTTACATTTCCACCTCCCCGTGTCCTCAACTACATTCTCTATGTCTGTATCCTTATTTATTCCTGCCCTGTCCTTGGGTTCTTCATAACCATTTTTTTTTTTTTTTAGATTCCATATATATGTGTTAGCATATGGTATTTGTTTTTCTCTTTTTGACTTACTTCACTCTGTGTGACACACTCTAGGTTAATATACCTCACTACAAATAACTCAATATTGTTTCTTTTTATGGCTGAATAATATTCCATTGCATATATGTGCCACATCTTCCTTATCCATTCATCCAAGATGGACACCTAGGTTGCTTCCATGTTCTGGCTATTGTAAATAGAGCTGCAATGAACATTGTGGTACATAACTCTTTTTGAATTATGGTTTTCTCAGGCTATATGCCCAGTATTGGGATTGCTGGGTCGTATGGTAGTTCTATTTTTAGATCTTTAATGAACCTCCATACTGTTCTCCATAGGGGCTGTATCAATTTACATTCCCAACAACAGTGCAGGAGGGTTCCCTTTTCTCCACATCCTCGCCAGCAATTATTGTTTGTAGATTTTTTGATGATGGCCATTCTGACTGATGTGAGGTGATACCTCGTTTTACTTTTGTTTGTTTGTTTTTGTTTTTTTGTTTTGTGGTACGTGGGCCTCTCACCGTTGTGGCCTCTCCCATTGTGGAGTACAGGCTCCAGACGAGCAGGCTCAGGGGCCACGGCCCATGGGCCAAACTGCTCCATGGCATGTGGGATCCTCCTGGACCGGGGCATGAACCCGCGTCCCCTGCATCAGCAGGTGGACTCTCAACAACTGCGCCAGCAGGGAAGCCCTTGTTGTACTTTTGATTTGCAATTCTCTAATGATTAATGATGTTGAGCATCCTTTCATTTGCTTGTTAGCAATCTGTATAACTTTTGTGGAGGAATGTCTATTTAGGTCTTCTGCCCATTTTTGGATTGGGTTCTTTGTTTTTTGATATTGAGGTGCACGAGCTGCTTGTGTATTTTAGAGATTGATCCTTTGTCACTTGCTTCATTTGCAAATATTTTCTCCCATTCTGAGGGTTGTCTTTTCATCTTGTTTATGGTTTCATTTGCTGTGCAAAAGCTTTTAAGTTTCATTAGGTCCCATTTGCTTATTTTTGTTTTTATTTCTATTTCTCTAGGAGGTGGGTCAAAAAGGATCTTTCTGTGATTTATGTCATAAAATGTTCTGCCTATGTTTTCCTCTAAGAGTTTTATAGTATCTGGCCTTACATTTAGGTCATTAATCCATCTGGAGTTTGTTTTTGTGTATGGTGTTAGGGAGTGTTATAATTTCATTCTTTTATGTGCAGCTGTCCAGTTTTCCCAGCACCACTTATTGAAGAGGATGTCTTTTCTCCATTGTATATTCTTCCCTCCTATATCAAAGATAAGGTGACCATATGTGCGTGGGTTTATCTCTGGACTTTCTATCCTGTTCCATTGATCTATATTTCTGTTTTTGTGCCACTACTTTACTGTCTTGATTACTGTAACTTTGTAGTATAGTCTGAAGTCTGGGAGCCTGATTCCTCCAGCTCCATTTTTTTCTCTCAAGATTGCTTTGACTATTTGGGATCTTTTGTTTCTCCATAGAAATTGTGAATTTTTTTCTTCTAGTTCTGTGAAAAATACCAGTGGTCATTTGATAGGGATTGCACTGAATCTGTAGATTGCTTTGGATAGAAACGTCATTTTCACAATGTTGATTCTGCCAATCCAAGAACATGGTATATCTCTCCATCTGTTTGTATCATCTTTAATTTCTTTCATCAGTTTATTATAGTTTTCTGCATACAGGTCTTTTTTCTCCTTAGTTAGGTTTATTCCTAAGTATTTTATTCTTTTTGTTGCTTTGGTAAATGGGAGTGTTTCCTTAATTTCTCTTTCAGATTTTTCATCATTAGTGTATAGGAATGCAATAGATTTCTGTGCATTAATTTTGTATCCTGCTACTTTACCAATTTCATTGATTAGCTCTAGTAGTTTTCTGGGAGCATCTTTAGGATTCTCAATGTATAGTGTCATGTCATCTGCAAACAGTGACAATTTTACTTATTTTCCGATTTGGATTCCTTTTATTTCTTTTTCTTCTCTGATTGCTGTGGCTAAAACTTTAAAACTATGTTGAATAATAGCAGTGAGAGCGGGCAACCTTGTCTTGTTCCTGATCTTACTGGAGACGGTTTCAGTTTTTCACCATTGAGAATGATGTTGGCTGTGGGTTTGTCATATATGGCCTTTATTATGTTGAGCTAAGTTCCCTCTGTGCCTACTTCCTGTAGGGTTTTTATCATAAATCGGTGTTGAATTTTGCTGAAAACATTTTCTGCACCTATTGATTTGATCATATGGTTTTCCTCCTTCATTTTGTTAATATGGTGTATCACATTTATTGATTTGCGTATATTGCAGCATCCTTGCATTCCTGGGGTAAACTCCACTTGATCCTGGAGTATGATCCGTTTATTGTGCTGTTGGATTCTGTTTGCTAGTATTTTGTTGAGGATTTTTGCATCTCTGTTCATCAGTGATATTGGCCTGTGGTTTTGTTTTTTGTGGCTTCTTTGCCTGTTTTTGATATCAGAGTGATGGTGGCCTCATCGGATGAGTTTGGGAGTTTTCCCCTCTCCACTGTATTTTGGAAGAGTTTGGGAAGGATAATGATAGCTCTTCTGTAAATGTTTGAAATAATTCTCCTGTGAAGCCTTCTGGTCCTGAGCTTTTGTTTGTTGGAAGACTTCTAATCACAGTCTCAATTTCAGTGCTTGTGTTTTGTCCGTTTATATTTTCTATTTCTTCCTGGTTCGGTCTCGGAAAGTTGTGGTTTTGTAAGAATTTGTCCATTTCTTCCAGGTTGTCCACATTATTGGCTTATAGTTGCTTGTAGTAATGTCTCATAATCCTTTGTATTACAGCAGTGTCAGTTGTTACTTCTCCTTTTTCATTTCTAATTCTGTTGCTTTGAGACTTGTCCCCTTCTTTCCTGATGAGTCTAGCTTATGGTTTATCAATTTTGTTTATCTTCTCAAAGAACCAGCTTTTAGTTTCATTGACCTTTGCTATTGTTTCCTTCATTTCTTTTGCATTTATTTCTGATCTAATCATCATGATTTCCTTCCTTCTGCTAACTCTGGGTTTTTTTTGTTCTTCTCTCTCTAATTGCTTTAGGTGTAAGTTTAGCTTGTTACTTGAGATGTTTCTTGTTTCTTGAGGTAGGATTATATTGCTATAAATTTCCTATTAGAACTGATTTACTGCATCTCATAGGTTTTGGGTTATCATGTTTCATGTCATTTGTTTCTAGGTATTTTTTGATTTCTTCTTTGATTTGTTATGTGATCTCTTGGTTATTAAGTAATGTATTATTTAGCCTCTATGTGTTTGTATTTGTTTACAGATTTTTTTCCTGTACTTGATATCTAGTCCTATAGCATTGTGATCAGAAAAGATACTTGATATGATTTTAATTTTTTTTAATTTACCAAGGCCTGGAGAATGTTCCATGAGCACTGAGAAGAAGTGTAGTAATCTGCTCTTTTCAGATGTAATGTCCTATAAATATCAATTAAGTCCATCTTGTTTAATGTATCATTTAAAGCTTGTGTTTTCTTATTTATTTTCATTTTGGATGATCTGTCCATTGGTGAAAGTTCGGTGTTAAATTCCCCCACTATGATTCTGTTACTGTCAATTTCCCCTTTTATGGCTTTTAGCATTGTTCTTATGTATTGAGGGGCTCCTATGTTGGGTGCATAAATATTTATAATTGTTATATCTTCTTCTTGGATTGATCCTTTGATCATTATGTAGGGTCCATCTTTGTCTCTTGTAATATTCTTTATTTTAAAGTCTATTTTGTCTGATATAAGAATTGCTACTCCAGCTTTCTTTTGATTTCCATTTGCATGGAATATCTTTTTCCATTCCCTCAATTTCAGTCTGTATGTGTCCCTAGGTCTGAAGTGGGTCTCTTGTAGACAGCATATGTATGGTGTTGTTTTTGTATCCATTCAGCCAGTCTATGTCTTTTGGTTATAGCATTTAATCCATTAACATTTAAGGTAGTTATCAATATGTCTGTTCCTTTTTCCATTTTCTTAATTGTTTTGGTTTTGTTATTGTTAGTCTTTTCCTTCTCTTGTGTTTCCTGCCTAGAGACGTTCCTTTAGCATTTGTTGTAAAGCTGGTTTGGTGGTGCTGAATTTTCTTAGGTTTTGCTTGTCTGTAAATATTTTAATTTCTCTGTTGAATCTGAATGAGATCCTTGCTGTGTAGAGTAATCTTGGTTGTAGGTTTTTCCCTTTCATCACTTTAAATATATCCTGCCACTCCCTTCTGGCTTGCAGAGTTTCTGCTGAAAGATCAGCTGTTTACCTTATGGAGATTCCTTTGTAGGTTAATTGTTGCTTTTTCCTTGCTTCTTTTAATATTTTTTCTTTGTATTTAACTTTTGGTAGTTTGATTAATATTTTTTTTGGCATGTTTCTCCTTGGATTTACCCTGTGTGGGACTCTCTGCACTTCCTGGACTTGACCGACTATTTCCTTTCCCATATTATGGAAGTTTTCAGCTATAATCTCTTCAAATATTTTCTCAGTCCCTTTTTATTTTCTCTTCTTCTTCCTGGACCCCTATAATTCGAATGTTGGTGCATTTTATGTTGTCCAAGAGGTCTCTGAGATTGTTCTCAATTCTTTCATTCTGTTTTCTTTATTCTGTTCTGTGGTAGTTATTTCCACTACTTTATCTTCCAGTTCACTTATCCATTCTTCTACATCAGTTATTCTGCTATTCATTCCTTCTAGAGAATTTTTAATTTCATTTATTGTGTTGTTCATCATTGTTTGTTTGCTCTGTAGTTCCTCTAGGTCTATGTTAATCGTCTTGTATTTTCTCCATTCTTTTTCCAAGATTTTTGATCATCTGTACTATTAATACTCTGAATTCTTTTTCAGGTACACTGCCTATTTCCTCTTCATTTGTTTGTTCTGGTGGGTTTTTATCTTACTCCTTCATCTGCTGTGTATTTCTCTGTTCTCATTTTGTTTAACTTACTGTGTTTTGGGTCTCCTTTTCACAGGCTGCAGGTTCGTAGTTCCCTTGTTTTTGATGTCTGCCCCCAGTGGCTAAGGTTGGTTCAGTGGGTTGTGTAGGCTTCCAGGTGGAGGGGACTGGCGCCTGTGTTCTGGTGGATGAGTCTGGATCTTGTCTTTCTGGTGGGCAGGACCAAGTCTGGTGGTGTGCTTTTGGGTGTCTGTGAACTTATTATGATTTTAGGCAGCCTCTCTGCTAATGGGTGGGGTTGTGTTCCTGTCTTGCTAGTTGTTTTGCATAGGGGGCCCAGCACTGTGGCTTGCTGGTTGTTGAGTGGAGATGGGCCTTAGCATTGAGATGGAGATCTCTGGGAGAGCTTTCATCATTGGATATTATGTGGGGCTGGGAGGTATCTGGTAGACCAATATCCTGAACTCGGTTCTCCCACTTCAGAGGCTCAGGCCTGACCCCCAGCCAGAGTAACTAGACCCTGTCAGCCACACGGCTAAACAGGAAAGGGAGAAAAAGAAAGAAAGAAGAAAGAAAGAAAGAAAGAAAGAAAAGAAAGAAAGAAAGAAAGAAAGAAAGAAAGAAAGAAAGAAAGAAAGAAAGAAAGAAAGAAAAGAAAAAGAAAGAAAGAAAGAAGAAAGAAAGAAACAGTGAGAGAGAGAAAGGAAGAAAGAAAGAAAGAAAATAAAAGTTATTAAAATAGGAAAAATATTAACAATTAAAAAGTATTTAAAAAATGAGAAAGAAAGAGGAGAGCAATGAAACCAAAAAAACAAATCCATCAATGATAAAAACCCTAAAAACTATAGTAAAAAATAAAAACAAATAAAAAGGGCAGTTAGAGCCCTAGGACAAATGGCAAAAGCAAAGCTATACAGACATAATCACAGAAAGAAGCATACACATACACATTCACAAAAATGGAAAAAAAAAATATATATATATATAAAAATTAAAAAAAGGAAGAGAGCAACCAAATCAATAAACAAATCTACCAATGATAATAAGCTCTAAATTCTAAATTAAGATAAACTTAGAACCAGAAACAAATTAGATGCAGAAAGCAACCCCGAAGTCTACATTGCTCCCAAAGTCCACCACCTCAATTCTGGGATGATTCATTGTCTATTCAGGTATTCCCCAGATACAGGGTACATCAAGTTGATTGTGCAGATTTAATCTGCTGCTCCTGTGGATACTGGGAGAGATTTCCCTTTCTCTTCTTTACTCGCAGAGCTCCAGGGCTTCAGCTTAGGATTTGGCCCCACCTCTGTGTTTAGGTCACCTGAGGACATTTGTTCCCCATCCAGAGAAAGTGGGGTTAAAGGAGTAGCTGATTAGAGGGCTCTGGCTCACTCAGGCTCGAGTGAGGGAGGGGTATGGAATGCAGGGCCAGTCTGCGGTGGCAAAGGCCAGTGTGATGTTGCAAGAGCCTGAGGTGCACCGTGTGTTCTCCCAGGGAAGTTGTCCCTGGATTACGGGACCCTGGCAGTGGTGGGCTGCACTGGCTCTCGGGAGATGAGGTATGGATAGTGACCTGTGCTTTCACACAGGTTTCTTGGTGGCTGTAAAAGCAGCCTTAGCATTTCATGCCCGTTTCTGGGGTCTGCACTGATAGCCGCAGCTCACTCCCATCTCTGCAACTCATTTAGGTGGTGCTCTGAATCTCCTCTCCTTGAGCCCCCCAAACAAAGGACTCTTGCCTCTTAGGCAGGTCCAGACTTTTTCCTGGACTCACTCTTAGCTAGCTGTGGCACACTAGCCCATTTCAGGCTGTGTTCATGCAGCCAACTCCAGTCCTCTACCTGGGATCTGACCTCTGAAGCCAGAGCCTTAGCTCCCAGCCCCCACCCGCCCTGGTGGAAGAGCAGACAAGCCTCTCAGGCTGGTGAGTGCTGGTCGGCACTGACCCTCCATGCGGGAATCTCTCCACTCTGCCCTCTGCACCCCAGTTGCTGTGTGCTCTCCTCTGTTGCTCTGAAGTTTCCACACTGCCATCCCCTGTCTCCACCAGTGAAGAGGCTTCCTAGTGTGTGGAAACCTTGCCTCCTTCACAGCTCCCTCCCCAAGGTGCAGGTCTCATTCCTATTCTTTTGTCTCTGTTTTTCCTTTTGTCTTTGGCCCTACCCAGGTAAGTGGGGAGTTTCTTGTCTTTTGGGAAGTCTGAGGTGTTTTCCCAGCGTTCAGTAGGTGTTCTGTAGGAGTTGTTCCACATGTAGATGTAGTTTTGAAGTATTTGTGGGGAGAAAGGTGATCTCCATGTCTTACTTCTCCACCATCATAAAGGCGCCCCCCAGCTCCCTTTTATGGCTGAGTAATATTCCATTGTATTTATGTACCACATCTTCTTTATACATTCCTCCCTTGAAGGACATTCAGGTTGCTTCCATGCCCTGGCTATTGTAAATAGTGCTGCAATGAACATTGGGGTTCATGTGTCATTTTGAATAATGATTTCCTCTGGATATTTACAAGGAGTGAGATAGCTGGGTCTATGGTAATTCTATTTTTAGTTTTTTAAGGAATCTCCATACAGTTCTCCATAGTGGCTGTATCAGTTTACATTCCCACCAACAGGGGGAAGAGGGTTCACTTTTATCCACACCCTCTACAACATTTATTGTTTGTACACTTTGTGATTATGGCCATACTAACCGGTGTGACACTTCATTATAGTCTTGATTTGCATTTCTCTAATAATAAGTGATAGTGAGCATCTTTTCATATGCTGCTTGGTTATCTGCATGTCTTTGGAGAAATGTCTACTTAGCTCTTCTGCCCATTTTTTGATTGGGTTGTTTGGTTTTTTGATATTGAGCTTCTTGAGCTGTTTGTATAATTTGGAGATTAATCCTTTGTCAGTTGCTTCATTTGCAAATATTTTCTCCCATTTAGAGGGTTGTCTTTTCATCTTGTTTGTGGTTTCCTTTGCTGTGCAAAAGCTTTTAAGTTTAATTAGGTCCAAATTGTATATTTTTGTTTTTATTCTCATTACTCTAGGAGGTAGGTCTATAAAGATCTTGCTGTGATTTATGTCAAAGAGTGTTTTGCCTATGTTTTCTTCTAAGGGTTTTATAGCATCTGGCCTTACATTTAAGTCTTTAACCCACTTTGAGTTGATTTTTGTGTATGGTGTTAGGGAGTGTTCTAATTCCATTCTTTTACATGTGGCTATCTGGTTTTTCCAGTACCACTTAATGAAGAAGCTGTCTTTTCTCCATTGTTAATTCTTGCCTCTTTTGTCATAGATTAGTTGACCATAGGTGCATGGGTTTATTGCTGATTTTCCTATCCTGTTCCAATTGATCTATATTTTTGTTTTTGTGCCAGTACTATACTGTCTAGATTACTGTAGCTTTGTAGTATAGTCTGAAGTCAGGGAGACTGATTCTTCTAGCTTTGGTTTTCTTTCTGAAAATTGCTTTTTCTATTTGGAGTGTCTTGTGTTTCCATAAAAACTGTCAACTATTTTTCTAATTCTGTGAAAAATGCCATTGATAATTTGGTAGGGATTGCACTGAATCTGTAGATTACTTTGGGGAATAGAGTCATTTTCATAATATTGGTTCTTCCAATCCAAGAACATGGTATATCTCTCCATCTGTTTGTGTCTTCTTTGATTTCTTTCACAGAATCTTATAGTTTTCTGCATAGAAGTTATTGCCTCCTTAGGTAGATTTATTCCTAGATATTTTAGATGCAATGGTAAATGGCAGTATTTCCTTAATTTCTCTTTCTGATATTTCATTGTTAGTGTATAGGAATGAAAGAGTTTTCTGTGTATTAATGTTGTATCCTGCTACTTTGTCAAAATCATTGATTAGCTCTTGAAGTTTTCTGGTAGCATCTGTAGGATTTTCTATGTATAGTATCATGTCATCTGCAAACAGTGACAGTTTTACTTCTTCTTTTCCAAATTGGAGTCCTTTTATTTCCTTTAATTCTCTGATTGTCATGGTTAGAACTTCCAAAGTTATGTTGAATAATAATGGCAAGGGTGGCCACCCTTGTCTTCTTCCTGATCTTAGAGGAAAAGCTTCCAATTTTTCACCATTGAGAAAAATATTTGCTGTGGGTTTGTCATATATGGCCTTTATTGTGTTGAGGAAGGTTCCCTCTCTGCCCACTTTCTGGAGAGTTTTTATCATAAATCAGTGTTGAATTTTGTCAAAAGCTTTTACTGCATCTATTGATATTATCATGTTTTTTAACCTTCAGTTTGTTAATATGGTGTATCATGTTGATTGATTTGTGTATATTGAAGAATCCTTGCATTTCTGGGTTAAATCCCACCTGATCATGATGTAGGATGCTTTTAATATGTTGCTGGATTCAGTTTGCAATTATTTGGTTGAGGATTTTTCCATGTATATTCATCAGTGTTATTGTCCTGTTATTTCCTTTTTTTGTGATATCTTTGTCTGGTTTTGGTATGAGTGTGATGATGGCCTAGTAGAATGAGTTTGGCAGTGTTCTTCCCTCTGAAATTTTATGGAAGAGTTTGAGAAGGATAGGTGTTAGCTCTTCTGTAAATGTTTGATAGAATTCGCCTGTGAAGTCATCTGGCCCTGGCCTTTTGTTTGTTGGAAGACTGTTAATTACAGTCTCAATTTCATTACTTGTGATTTGTCTGTTCATATTTTTTACTTCTTCCTGGGTCAGTTTTGGAGGGTTGTACTTTTCTAAGGATTTGTCCATTTCTTCCAGGTTGTCCATTTTATTGGCATGTAATTTCTTGTAGTTTTCTCCTATTATCCTTTGGTTTTCTGCAGTGACCATTATAAATTCTCCTTTTTCATTTCTAATTTCATTGATTTGAGTTGTCTCCCCTTTTTTCTTGGTGAGTCTGGCTAAAGGTTTATCAATTTTGTTTATCTTCTCAAAGAACAAGCTGTTAGTTTTATTGATCTTTGCTATTGTTTTCTTTGTTTCTATTTCGTTCATTTCTGCTCTGATCTTTATGATTTCTTTCCTTCTACTAACTTTGGGTTTTGTTTGTTCTTCTTTCTCTAGTTGTCTTAGGTGTAAGGTTAGTTTGTTTATTTGAGATTTTTCTCATTTACTAAGGTAGGATTGTATTGCTATTAACTTCCCTCTTAGAACTGCTTTTGCTTCAACCTATAGGTTTTAGGTCATTTTGTTTTCATAGTCATTTGTTTCTAGGTATTTTTTGATTCTCTCTTTGATATCTTCAGTGTTCTCTTGGTTATTTAGTAGAGTATTGTTTACCTCCATGCGTTTGTTTTTTTACAGTTTTTGTTTTTCCTGTAATTGAATTCTAATCTCACAGTGTTGTGTTTGGTAAAGATGCTTGATACAATTTCTATTTTCTTAAATTTATCAAGGCTTGATTTGTGACCCAAGATATATTCTAACCTGGAGAATGTTCCATGTGCCCTTGAGAAGAAAGTTTATTCTGCTGTTTTTGGATGGACTGTCCCATATATATATATATATATCAGTTAAGTCTATATGGTCTAATGTGCCAGTTAAGGCTTGTGTTTCCTTATTAATTTTCTGTCTGGATGATCTGTCCATTGGTGTAAGTGGTGTGTAAAGTTCCACACTATTATTGTGTTAATGGTGATTTACCCTTTTATGGCTGTTAGCATTTGCCTTGTGTATTGATGTGCTCCTATGTAGGGTGTACACATATTTAAAATTTTTATATATTATTCTTGGATTGATTCCTTGATCATTTTGTAGTGTCCTTCCTTATCTCTTGTAATAGTCTTTATTTTAAAGTCTATTGTGTATGATATCAGTATTGTTACTCTAGCTTTCTTTTGATTTCTGTTTGCATGGAATCTCTTTTTCCATTCCCATTTCCATTTCAGTCTGTGTGTGTCCCTAGGCCTGAACTGGGTCTCTTGTAAACAGCATATATATATATATGGGTCTTGTTTTTTTTAATCCATTCAGGCAGTCTATGTCTTTTGTTTGGAGCATTTACCATTTACATTTAAGGTAATTATCAATATGTATGTTCCTATTACCATTTTCTTAATTGTTTTGGATTTGTTCTTGTAGGTCCTTTTCTTCTCTTGTGTTTCCTGCCTACAGCAGTTCCTTTACCATTTGTTGTAGAGCTGCTTTGGTGGTGTTGAATTCTTTTAGGTTTTACTTTTCTGTAAAGATTTTGATTTCTCTTTCAAATCTGAATGAGATCCTTGCAGGGTAGAGTAATCTTCATCGTAGGATTTTCCCTTTCATTGCTTTAAATATGTCCTGCCACTCCCTTCTGGTCTGCAGAGTTTCTGCTGAAAAATCAGCTGATAACCTTAAGGGGCTTCCCCTCTTTGTTATTTGTTGCTTTTCTCTTGTTGTTTTTAATATTTTTTTCCTTGTATTTAATATTTGTTAGTTTGATTAATATGTGTCTCTCTGTGTTTCTCCTTGCGCTTATCCTGTATGGGACTCTCTGCACTTCCTGGATTTGATTATTTCCTTTCCCGTGTTAGGGAAATTCTCGACTATAATCTTTTCAAATATTTTCTCAGGCCCTTTCCGTTTCTCTTCTTCTTCTGGGACCCCTATTATTCGAATATTGGTTCATTTAATTTCCCAGAAGTTTCTGAGATAGTCCTCATTTCTCTTCATTCTTTTTTCTTATTCTACTCTGTGACAGTTCTTATCTTCCAGCTCACTTATTCGTTCTTCTGCCTCAGTTATTCTGCTATTGATTCCTTCTAGAGAAAGTTTAATTTCATTTATTGTGTTGTTCATTACTGTTTGTTTGTTCTTTAGTTCTAGGTCATTTTTAAACATTTCTTGTTCCCTTCTCAATCTGTGTCTCCATTCTATATCTTGGTTCTTGGATCATCTTTACTATTGTTACTCTGAATTCTTTTCCAGGTCGATTGCCTATTTACTCTTTTTTTTTTTAATACATTTATTTATTTTATTTATTTTTTATTTTTGGCTGTGTTGGGTCTTCATTCCTGTGCATGGGCTTTCTTTAGTTGCTTTGAGTGGGGGCTATTCTTCGTTGTGGTGCATGGGCTTCTCACTGCGGTCGTTTCTCTTTTTGTGGAGCACAGGCTCTAGATGCACGGGCTTCAATAGTTGTGGCAGTCAGGATCAGTAGTTGTGGCTCGCAGGCTCTAGAGCGCAGGCTCAGTAGTTGTGGCGTATGGGTTTAGTTGTTCTGTGGCATGTGGGATCTTCCCGGATCAGGGCTCAAACCCATGTCCCCTGCATTGGCAGCTGGAATTTTAACCACTGTGCCATCAGGGAAGCTCCCTATTTAATCTTTATTTATTTGGTCTTGTGGGATTTTACTTTGCTCCTTTGTCTTCAACATATTTCTGATGTCTCATTTTGTCTAATCTACTGTGCTTATGGTCTCCTTTCTGCAGGCTGAAGGGTAGTAGTTCCTCTTGCTTCTGTTGTCTGCCCCCTGGTGGGTGAGGTTGGTCCAGGTGTTTATGTAGGCTTCCTTGTGAGAGGGACTGACGCCTGCACTCTGATGCGTGTGGCTGAGTTTTTTCCCTCTGATGGGCAGGGCCACATCTGGTGGTGTGTTTTGGGGTGTCTTTGAGCTTAGTACGATTTTGGGCAAGCTGTCTGCTGATGGGTGTGTCTGTGTTCCTGTCTTGATGGCTGTTTGGCATGAGGTCTCCAGCACTGGAGCCTGCAGGCAGTCTTGGTGTCCAGATGGTTACCTCTGGGTGTGCACTTGCCAATTCATATACCTTGGACCCAGGGATTCTCAAGTAGTCCAGCTTCCTGCACTTGGTGCTCCCACCCTGGAGTCCCAGGGCTGACCCCTGTATGGGGAACCAAGAGCCCACAAGCCATGCTGCAAGGTCAGAGAAAAAAGAAAGAAAAGAAAAAAAAAAGGAAAAGAAAACAAACATACAAAACCAAGGCAAATAGCAAAACAAAAACAAATGGCAACAACAACAGACACACCAAATCCAAGACAAATGATAAGAACAAAACCAAACTAACAGAAACAAAGAAGCAGACAGAAAAGAAACAACCAAACAAAGAAAACAAACAAACAAAAGAATTCAAAAATGAGAATAAGGACTAAACTAACAAAAACAAAAAATGAAAAATAAAACAAAAAACATAAAGCAAACTATCAAAAACAACCAAAGAAAACATAAATTAAACAGATAAAAACAATGAAAAAAAAAGAAAAACAGCAAAACAAGAAAAAAAAACAACAAAAAAGTAAAGTAAAAATTAAAATATATTAAAAATTAAATAATAAAAAATAGAAATAAAAAATAATGAAAACAACACCACCAACTGAACAAAACAAACAAAAAAAGAATAATAGTAAAAAGAATATTTTCCTGAGGCCTCCTCCGTCAGTGTTTTTGCCACATCCAACCCAGGCTTCTGTATAGGGCCCTCCAATACCTCTAAGTAGTTCTCTGGATGTCCTATGGACACTGGGGGGCCAGCTCAGACTCTGACCTGGCCCACCTCCTATGGGTACTTGCACCCAAAGTGCATGGCTGCTAAAGCTAGATGGGTTGCGGGAACACTCGTTGTCTATTCAAATTTTCCACAGATGCCCAATTTACCAAGCTAATCATGAGGATTTAATAGTGGCTTGGGCAGTTGCATTGAAATATTCCTGTTCCTCTTCCTTAGTCACACTGTCCCTGGGGCTCGGCTTTGTTCTTGACCCCACCTCTGCATGTGTGTCACCCTCAGGGGTCTGTTCCAAGCTCAAGCAAAATGGAGTGAAAGCAGGCTGATTGGGGTACTCTTACTCCCTCATGCCAGGGAGGGGTTCGTCAGCCACAACTGGGATGTGCGCAAATTGCCCGTTGTGGTGCAGACCAGCAGGAAGTTGCAAAAGCCTGGGGCATTCCCACTCGGCATGCTCACTCTGGTGGGAGACTCTCCCAGTGCCCACGGAGACAGGGGCCAAGGGCTAGCATGTGAGCACAGTGGCTACACCACCCCTTGTGTGTCACTCAACAATGGTGCTTGTTTCCTAGGCAGACCATGCTTCTTCTAGGGGCATTCCTGTCTGTGGAGCCCCTCACTCCTGTCCCCTCTGTTGTATCTGCACAGCCAGCAGTGGTTGTGTCCCTGGATCTAGTCTCTTAACCCCACGCTTTAGCACTCAGCCCCCACCAGCACTGATGGATTCCCATCTCAGGCAGGAGTGCCCAGGGCTGATTCACAAGGCTTTGGGTTGGGTGATGCTTAGGACCTTGGAGCCTATGTGGGTAGAGGAGACCTTAGCTTGAGGGTAGGCAAGCCTGCTCAGATGGGTGCCCCTCCCAGTGCCTGCAGGGGCTGAAGAAGCCTGCAGGTGGAGAAAAGGGTTGTAATGGTGGCCCTGCCCCTCAACAATGAAGCTTTGCTTCTATGGTGTTCCAAGGTTTGCTGCAAATTTTCCTGGTTGTGGAGCTCCTCACTCTTGTCCCTTCAGGCTGTCTTCTCACAGCCAACAGCTGTCCCCCGCTCTGGATCTGCACTCCAAACCCCACTTTCCAGCATCCAGCCCCCCTCCTCAACAAGAGACTCACGACTCAGGCTGGGATGTGCTGAACTGTGGCACAGACTATGCGTGTAGTTCTTACTTTGTCCTGCCTTCTACAGACTGTCTACTGCATCCTACTTTGATCCCCTGAAGGTCTCTTTCTGTCCCAGCTGACTCCTCCACCATTAGGGAGTTTTTCTGAGCGCAGGGACCTCCCCTCACTTTTGGCTTCCTGGCAGGGTTGCTGGTCCCTTTTCTGATTCCTCTTTTCTTTTTTTCTTTCTTTTTGCCTATCCAGTTGTGAGGGGATTTTTCTTGTCCTTTTAGGTGTCCAAATTCTTCTACTAATGTTCGGCAGGTGCTCTGAGAGAATTGTTCCATTTTTAGGTGTATTCTTGATGTACTTGTGAGGAATGACAAATTTCGTATCCTCCTATTCTGCCATCTTAGCTCCTCCAACACATCCTCTGATTTTAATAACAAAAGAACTCTTTGTTTCCACTTAACCAGAGAGAGCTGTAATTAGCAAAAGTAAAAATGTCAACTGTTCCACAAAATGTGAAAAAACGGAGTCCCAAGACACATTTAATACATTGTTGGCTATATTAAATTACTCTTCAAATTCTGTCACAATCCAATTGAATATTATATTATGTAAAAACTAAATTGCAATCTTAGCCTGTGACAGTTTGTGTATAGATTAGTAATAAGTAGAAGGAGATAAAAGTAGGAGATAAAAGAAGAAAATGATTAGCATATATAAACACATACATAGACAAGCAAAGAGAAAATAAAGCTACTATATATCTCAGTCCTATAATTGGTCACAAGTCTGTAACTAACCTATGACCTACCTTCTTCTACTACCATTCTATACTACCTTACTTTCAATGAAAACCTCAATTGGTTGGGGTTTTACCTGTTAAAGAACACTTGTTCCCAAAGGATCTGATTGTTCAGTAGTCCTGATTTTTTGGATGGCTGTAGTCTTCTTAGTTTTCTTTTAAGTACTAAAAGGAATCTCAGAGAATTCCCTGGGTTCTAAACATAGTTCTCTTTTCCCACCATTGTGTAGCATTTCCCCAATTTCTCCTTAGTAATTGGGATCACTCCTCCCAGCTTGTAGGATAATTCCTTTTGCTGCCTGCTGTTTCAGTGGCATCAAAATCCTCGAATGGTCAAGTGACAGATTAATCTTACAATTTAATTAACCATTGTTGTGCTACATGGTAGAAGCATCCCTCCCTTGGGGATGAAGTCCTCCAAACCATCAGAGCTTAAAGTTTTTAGGAAAGAAAGCAGAAGCTATGGGAGTAACTTATTCAGTAACACAGTGGGAGGAGCCATTTCAATGGTCACTCTTTGATTGCAGGACCCATGTTTTCTGGATCTAGGGGAGCCAACACAATAATAGAATTTCTAATTAAAGCTAATTTATTAGCTGTCCAACTAGCACCTTGTCTGAGTTTTTAGTAAACTCTTACACCTTCTAATTAGATGACCAGCATCTGGATGCTGGAGTATATAGTAAAATTAATTTTTTCCATGGACTCGAGCCTTTTCTGCATGATATTTTCTATGAAATCCTTTCCTTTATCAGAAAGAAATGTTGTTCAGAATGCCACGATGATGGATAAGGAATTAATCTCTGAGTTTGTGGATAGTTATGCTGGCAGAAGAATTACTGTCATGGCAAGTAATTTTATATGCAGAGTATGTGTTCCTTCCAGGCAGGATGGGTTTTTGCCCCTTTTATGATGAATTAGATTCAATGTAATCAATCTATCACCAGGTGGTTGGCTAATGCCCTGGGGAATGGTGAAATATCAGGAGTTTAGAGTTGGTCTCTGAACTTGGGAGGGTAGGCACTCAGAAAGAGTGCCTGGTCAGAGTTGGTTAGAGTGTATACGTCCATGACATTGAGCCCATCCACCACCTCCATCCATGCCTTCATGGTCATTTTGTTTTAGGACCCACTTACAAAGTATTGGGTTTTGTGGGGGGAAAAAAGGACCAATATCCACAGAGTACATCATTTGACTACCTGATTGTTATGAGCCTCTTCAACAGTGGCTGCTCTTTGGGTGGTGTGCACATGGAACATGACTGTCTTCACATGACTACCTGCATGATGACAGATGCATATACATCCTTCTTTCACAGACTTTCGTGTCTATAGTCTTTTGTTCCTGTTCCTTCCAATTCCATATGCATCCAGCCAAATTGTTAACAGTTGCTACAGAATTACTCTGTATTTATATTTCTGGTCATCTCTCTCAGGACAACCAAATACACTGTCCAAAGTTCAGTCCACCAGGAGTGATTTCTTTCACTACTCTTTTCCAGGGTTACCCCTGAGTGGAGTAGTAGAACTTGAGCTCTTTACTCTGATGGCAACAGCATATCATTCATAGTCCTTTGTAAACCAACCTCAATTATTTTCTTTCTCAGTTAAGAATTCTTTTGAAGATCTTAGATGTGGATTGAGGTAGAAGAGACAACATAAAAGAAGTTGATTTCAAATCAATCTGTATCACCATGCAAATTACTCATTCTTTTTAGACATTTCAGTAGGTCTCATACAACATTGATGGTACTTTGCTTTTTTAAGTGACAAATCTATGGCTAGATAGGTCATATAACCCCCAGTATATAGTGGTAAGCTCAGCCTGAATGGTCAACTCATGTCCCATGGTTAGACTTTCAGTGTCTACCAGGGTCCAGCAGCAAGCAAAGAGCCCCAGAAGCTGTTTCTCAAAAAAAAAGAATAATTATCTGAAGAAGAAGACATAGATTTATTCTAAAAGTCTTGATTTCTGCACTGTGATCTCCTATTGGTGATTTCCAGAAACTCCATGTGGCATGATTTTTGCCACAGACACATCAAGTATCATTGAATCTGCTACATTATAAAGCTTGAGTGGCTGAGCCATTTACTCTGTAATCTGGACTTCCTGCAGAACCCTATTTTGCTCTGACCCCACTCAAAACTGGCAACCTTATGGATGGTTTTGTAGGTATGTCTAAGTGGCACACTCAATATGTATAAGTTTCATTTAAAATTCAAAAACAATGCCAAGCATAGTTCCTCTTCCCCCGCCTCCCCTACCCCTCAATGGTAAATAGTGCAGAGTGCAGAGATTTGTATTTAATCTTGTAGGGGATATCTTGACTTGCTCTAGATCACTGAACTCCAGAAATATTACGGAAGTGGTAGGCTCTAAACTTGTAAGGTTTCTCATACTTTCTAGTGTTACTAAGGCATATAACCTATTTTCTAACTTTCTGCCTATCAGCTCCAGTCAGCATGATGTTATCAATGTAGTAAACCAGTATGACGTTCACAGAATGTCAATGTGATGAAGATCTCTGTGGATGATATTAATGGTAGAGACCAGGAGAATTTGTGTGACTCAGAGCTTACGCTGTGAAGGTATTCCATTGGCCCTACCAGGTAAAAGCAAGACATTTCTGGAAATACTTATAGATGAGTATAGAGAAAATACCTTAGCCAGGTCAGTAGTTGTATAGCAACTGCCAGGGTCTATGTTGATCTGCTCCAGTAAAGGTAAAACATTTGCAATAGCAGCTTTGATTAGAGTCACTGTCTGATTAAGTTTATTATACTCCACAGACATTCTCCAAGATGCCTCTTTTTTCTCAGAAAGCCAAACAATTTAGTTAGAGGAGAATGTGATTTAGCCCAGAGCCATAGTTTGTAAACCTTTACTTTATTGCCTGCTCATCTATTTTATTCTGATCACTGGTACATCACTGCTGCCCTTAATGAGTGATGTGCCCACCTTGTCTTTGATGGTTAAATGTTGCCACTTAACCTATGCTACCCAGAACACATAATTTCCATTGAATTCAGAGAGATTATCTCAATGATGGTATTTCAGTAACCATATCTGACTTACAAAAGAGAATAACTTATCAAGAATAAAAATGCTTGATTTGCTAATGTAGTTCCAAGCATTAGTGAAAGGAGTATCTCTTGTGCTTCTTTGGAGGATATATTTGGGGTGAATGCACAGATCACATATGATAAATCCATGCCAACATTCCTATAAAATTTAATTCCTGTATCCTTAAGACTTTTTAATTCTCTCACCACATCATGCCTGAGAATTTGGAACTATTAACCTCACTTATTATAGGCCACAAATGAATTGAAGTTTCAGTTGGCCAACTAAAAAAGCCAGAAGTGCCACCTCCAGCTCCACGAAGTTATACCTTTAATCTGGAATCTCTAGTAAGTGAACAAGTATCAATGAGCTATTAATATGATATGTATCAGAGAAATCAGTGAGATATCTGAGAATCAGAGTATAGAAAACCCAGCTCTCCAGTTTCCAAACTGTGACTTTAGCTGAGAATTAAAGGACATGATCTTGGCATTTTCTTTTTGTAACTTTCTGTAAATGTTCCACTGAAGATATTATAGTTCTTTTAGTCAGTACTACTGCCATAACAATGAAGTGTAACATACACTTGAGTCCCAAGACACTTGTTTCAGTTGGCACATTATCATAATCAGTGACAGAAAGCAGTTTCATTGTTTATAATTACACTGCATGCCATGAATTACAAGAATTCCATTCTCCATTGGAAAGCATCTGGGACTTGAGCTCAAAACCAAGACCACAAACAAGGCAATACTAAAATCCCATCTTTTGAGGGTCTATCTCCAGGAACCACCCCCATTGTCAATTCTGTCCAGTCAGGAGACAGAAATCAAACTACTAATTTGAATAGGAATTTAATTTAATATAAAGGATATAAAATTTTTGATTTAATACAAAAGCTTATTAATTCAGAAAAAGGAATTAAAACTGAACAGTAGAGAATACTGTATTACTTTTGTATTGTTTCTGTAACAAATTACCACATACTAGTGTCTTAAAACAACAAAAATTTACTGTTATAGCTCTGTTTGTCAGAAGTCTGACATGTGGTTTATTGAGCTAAAGTCAAGATGTTGAGAGAGCTGTGTTCCTTAGTGGAGAATCCATTTCCTTGCCTCCTCCAGTTTCTAGAGGCCACTTACACTCTGCTTCATGACCTCTTTCCTTCACCTTCGAAGCTAACTGTGGTTTAATATTTCTCATGTTGCATCTCTCTCTGACTACAGCTGGGAAAGCTTCTCCATTTTTAAGGACTTATGTAGTTATATTGGACACACACTGATGAGTCTCCCCATCTCAAGACTGATGACCTTAATCACATCTGTAAATTTCATTTTTTCATGTAAGTCAACATATTTACTGGCTCCAGGGATTAGAGATGGACATCTTTGAGGAGGTATTTTTCTGCTTACTACAACATCTCTAAAGAATCAAAGAATAGCATATATAGGGAGCAGCTGCTACATCTATGACTAAGGCAGAATACTCAAGGAAGGAACAAAATTGGTAAAGATTATCCCCTAAGGTTCAGATTTAGCTCTCATTAGCAAAGGTATGAATGTGTAGATGAAAATGGGAGAAATAGTTCCAAACTTGGAAGTTTTCTCTGTCTAGTGGGCAAGATAAAAAAAAAATAAATGCATAAACAAATGAATAACTTTAAAATTATTATATGTGCTGAAGAAAATATAAAAGTATCATATGATAAAATGTTATTGGGAAAGATGAGTAGTCTAGATTTGTTGGTCAAGAAGAAATCTCTTAAGAAAAGTCCCATTAGCAGGTACTCCATTGGTATTAAGAAGCAAATCTTACTAAAGTCTGCAGAGAGAGAAATGCAAAGCTCCCCTCTTCCCACAGTAGGAGCAAATAAAATACCTTTGTGAAGCACTAAGAAGATCAATAGGTCTGGAGCTTGGTAAGTTAGGGCAAGAGTGAAGGATATTACGTTGAAGAGGTAGACAGGGGTCAGGTACCATAGGGCTCTGTATCCAGGGGACAGTGATTGTTTTGAGTTTTCATCAAAGTAGAATGCAATCAACAAGTTTTGGCAAGATAGTAACATTACCTGACTTATATTTTTAAACAAATTATTCTTGTTACTATATGGGAAAGAGATTGCGTCTTATTTATTTATCTGTCTGCCCTTTGAAATGTGAGTTTTTTCTGGCAGGGACTGTGCCCTTATTGTCTTCTTCTTCAGCATCTGGCACAGTACTTAAAACATAATAGATTCTTCATAAAATTTTTTGAATGAATGAATAGAAAAATACTATTACTTAATAAGGTGTTGTCAATAGTTAGAAAGGAGTGTCAAGTGGTAGCAAACATGTGTTGAGCCTTCTTCTGGGCAAGGCCAATCTTAAGTGGAGACGACAGAGGCAGTGAGATTAATCCAATTAGCAGGATGCCCATACCCTGAATGCCTGCTTGGAGTAAGTAAAAGAGTGAGCACCTATTTGCCTTTTCTCAATTTTTAATTTCCTCCTGGGTATCAGTGTTGGTAGAAACAAGTTAAATAAAATGGGTGTATCATTCCATAATGGAAACTTTAATAACATTGGCTTTAACAAAAGACAATCCAATAAGCAATCAAATAGCTGCACCAGGATATTTTCTTTCTAGAAAACAGGTTGAGTTAGCTTATTCATACATAAATCATATTTTCACCCTTCATGATCTCATTTCTTTTCTGTAGCATAAGTTCATCACAAACTACTTCTTAAACTTTCTCCCAAGGTAGAAGTATTTAGATCACACACAGTTCTGAACCTAATTACACCTAATATATTTTTATTGAATATATTACATTATATTAAAGCATTAGGCATGGATTATATGGATGAGATAGCCAGGAGTGAAATATGAGAAAAACACCTTGGATACAGGCCCAAATATTTTATCTAGTAGCTTTGATCTTAGCTTTTCTTATTCTTGGGGTTGAGAAGTAAAGTGTTCTTCAATTTTGTCTGTTTCTCTCTCTTTTTTTTTTTTATTTTTTGTTTCCTTTGCTAGTTTATTTGTTTTTCTTTCTCTCTCTGTTTCTTCTATATATTTCCATATTCTAGATTATCTATTCTGTTATTCCTGAATTTATTAACTCAACTCTTAACTTTTACTAGTTAACCTTGAGATTTGTCTCTTCCCATGAGACTGATTCCCCCTACCATCATTATTGTTCCTCAAGAAAACTAATCATCATGGTCTCATACACTTCTTTATAACATTGTTCTTTACTCTAGAATAGGAATGGAAAGAATGTGGCAAAATGGACAGTATAAAAATAATAGAAAGATAAGTCGTCAAGCACTCTAAAAAGTAAAAGTATGTTTGCTGAAATGCCAGATGAGTATCCAATCTGGTTAAAAGAACTTTGAGTGTAACATGGAGAGTAATGAATGTATAAATATGAAAGAATTACAAGACCAGAAGTCATGTGAACTGTGAAGATAGATTTTTATACTTTAAACCAAAAAAGGAAAGACAAAAGGGTAGTCAAAGAGGAGAACGTTGGGGCTTCCTTGGTGGCACAGTGGTTGAGAGTCTGCCTGCCCATGCAGGGAACACAGGTTCGTGCCCCGGTCCGGGAAGATCCCACATGCCGCGGAGCGGCTGGGCCCGTGAGCCATGGCTGCTGAGCCTGCGCATCCGGAGCCTGTGCTCCGCAACGGGAGAGGCCACAGCATTGAGAGGCCCATGTACCAAAAAAAAAAAAAAATAAGAGGAGAATGTTGAATTTTAGTCTTGATATGGAGATTTAGAATGACGTTGTGACGATACTGTTTAGTAACTGGTGAATAATAGAAATGGAGGTATGATATAATGTAGTACAGATAATTAAGGATGTTTGAGATTAGGTATTTATTCTTTTATTCTAATAGTCTTTAATAAACTTTTGGAACAGCTGATGTATGTAATAGTCATATTCTATTTCTATTACTTATACATAGTATTGATTTCAACAATTCCTAAAAGTGTCTATTATAGAAAATCTAAAACATAGATTATAAGCACTAAAAACAATATATCCTTCTCTCTTTGTTTTACTTTCTTTTAATTATAAAATGAAAACTTTGTCTACTAATACAGAGATGCAGGTAATAGCATTCCATTCCAAATCATGATATAACTATCCATTTGTTCACATTTTTTTCTATGTCCTTTATTAAAATTTAAAACTAGTATCCATAGAGGAGTTGTATATTCTTGGTTAAGCTAACTCTGAGGTTTTAAAATAGATTTTGTGGCTATGACAATTGTATCTTTTTGTTATTTTAACATTATCTATTATATTTTTTGTATTATTTAATGCTGATGTAGATAAATCTTAATGTTTCATGTCTTTCTATATTTCTAAAATATATTGTCTATAACATATAGAGAGACAGAGAGACATCAGGTTTAGTCAAGCTACTTTATGTCTCTGTGTCTCAGTTTCCACATCTGTAAACCTACCTCACAGGGCATCAGTGATGATTTCATAAATTATAGGTAGTAAGTATGCTGAACTGTGACTGGCACCTATTAATTGTAGAATAAATATTAACTATTCTTACTATTATTACTTTACTCATTGCTCAATATTAACAATTTAGATGGAAATTAATTCTGTTATTGCTATAAAAAACAACTTAATAGAATTTAAAATTTTGGCAGGTTGTGTTTAAAGAAGAACAAATCACTACATCTCAGTTGGCAAATTCCACCTTTGAGGACTGATGTGTTATTTCAAGGACTGACTTAATCCAGAAACGTGATTCTCAATTCTATGTTTATTTTTGGGGTTATTCTGAGTTGTAGAAGTTAAGTGAGTTAAAATTCTCTTTGTTTCCATCAGAAGAAAATGGTTTAAATGGATTGATATCCTTTCATTATTCATAAAATCAATGGCTTGTAAACTAGACAACTTCATTTTGTTTTGTAAAGGTTCACCATACACTTAACTCTTACCTCCCTCCATTCTAACTCTCCACAAACCTAATGTGTTTTTACTTTACTAATTTTGAAGTTACATTAATAATTTCTAAATAAAATTAAGTCAATATATACCACTTATTATCAACAAGAAAATAACTTTTTTTTTCCTTTAAAATCAGTATCTTTTCACAGTAGTTCCTGGTGTTAGGCACTAACTTGGCAACCTTAAAGCATGCGCCATATTCTAAAATGTCTATTGAAAAATGTATCCAACTGTGAAGATTTTTTAAAAACAACTTTACACATTTGTTATCTTAAATATTTTCATGGCAGTGACCAGCACTAAAAACCTACGACATATTAGATATGATACAAAAGAGTATCAAACAGTTGGGAGCTAAAGTCTTCATTATCTATATTTAAAGAAACTGCCTTGGTCCTAAAAATATGAGAATGAACAAAACTAGAAGATTCTGGTAATAATTTTGTACCTGAAATATAGCATAGAGCCTCTGTTAAAGACATAATAGAACATGCATTAAAACCAACATGGTGAGGGGGAGGGATAAATTAACTGTGTGGTTAACATATACACACTACTATACATAAAATAGATGATCAACAAGAACCTACTGAATAGCACAGGGAACTCTATTCAATATTCTGTAATAATCTATATGAGAAAAAAAAATCTGAGAAAGAATGGATATACGTATATGTATAACTGAATCACTTTGTTGTAACCTGAAGCTAATATAACATTGTAAACCAACTATGCTCCAAAATAAAATAAAAAATAAATTAAATTAAAAAAAAAACCCAGCATGATCGTGATCATTGTGCACTTTTTTGAACCTCTGTAATCCTCAAGAGTTGTTTAGAAGTGCTGAGAATTAAGGCTGAAAATGTGGACAGAAATGTAGGCAATGCTAATAATGAGAGGAGCTTTTGTGTATTCAGCATTTACAACATACATTCACCCATCTTCAAACTCTTGAACTCAAATATTTGACATGATACAATTATTCAAATAAAATTCAGACTGAGCAATGTTAATGGACAAGAAGGAATCATGCTAAGGGAGAACATACTTTAAACAAGGGAAACATAATGAGTCCCTAATCAATTTAATAATAGAGTATGACCTTCGTGTTAAGGTAAATAATGTAGATATGGTGTGGCTAACAAAAACAAATGTTATATGCAGTTCAGTCTAAAGATCTATTTATAGAATAAGTACTTTACTTTCTATTCCAATATTAAAATGTATAACATGTACATTTGTGTTCTCTGACAGGGCTTTACTTTTAGCTAATAAGTGTATGCCTGGACTTTGTCATAGGCTTTATCTAAAGTTTAATATATTGAAATACTCAACTTGTATAACCTATCTATCACAGTACCAGGTGTCTAAGGGAACCTAAACATATACTGTTTAATTTGAATTGAGTTGTGTTTAATAAGTAGACTTGCAAGAATGTGCTTTTCCTGTGATGACAATTATAAGTAAAGGAAAATACAGGTACAAAAGCATGTTAAAGTAACCTTCCCCCAAATTCAAATACCTATATATTTACTACTTGAAAATACAGTCAGCAGCACATTTTCCAATGCAAGTATAATAGTGCTCTCAGAAACTTACAGCCTATCTGCAACACAGCCTTTCCTAGTTCTTTACTAAAATCGTTATTAATGGAATACAATAGTTGCTAATGGGCTATTGAACAACGGGGTAGAAAGGAAGCTAGACCGGGAAGATATACGCCAATTAGCAAGTTCTTAAATTAGCCACAGGGTGAAGTACTTGTTGCTCCAGGCATAAATCTAAGCAATAGTAAAAGAGGATTCAACTCTGAAATAGGCCACACCTGAATTTCTGCCTCGTAGGAAATTTCATATTTCTTGATCCACCTATAATTAGTATGATATGTGGCAGGAAATTTTTCCATTTACAAAAACTAAAGAGATTGTGAACATTATTATCTTACTAGAAATTGACTAGAAAAACTAAGCACATTTCCCAAGGGAAGAAGAAAACACAACCCTTCAGGAGGGTGAAAGGAGTTTCAGAGCATCTCAAACTCTGAATTTTATGAAAAAATAACAAATTCTCAGAGAAGAGCCAGTTAACTACATATTTACATATGAAGTATGACCAATGATTCACTCCAAAAACAAAGCGAGGGTACATTTACAATTTAGCTCAGGGTCTGCATAGCATGATGTAGATGAATCATCAAACAATATACAGTAAATTTCAGGGATAGTTAAGTTTTAGTTCTGGTGGTGTAAATCACAGGTGGGTTCCCATTACAGATAGATATATTGTTGGGATGATAAAAGCAATGAGTAAAAAAGTTTATCTTGTTTTAAGTATCTGAGCTTCAGAAGAAAGAGAAACTCAGTGGGAGAGATAACCAGTGGTGATAGGAACAGAAAAGAACTAATCCCAGTGCCAAAAATAAAAGGAAGAATAAAAGTGAAGCCACCTGTGTGACCTATCTTAACAATCCCAGGGTGAAATAAATCAATCCAACTTCCAATTTGTGGCCAGCCTGTAGAAATGGATCTAGAAAAATCAGAGGATTGGTCAGGGGAAGGGGGAGGGAGAGCCTGTTGGGTAGTTGTCTGATCAAGTTCAACTTTGCTCCATCGGATGAGAAAAATCAAACAGTTTTACTGTGTGGTGGTGGAATATTTATGGATTTTAATTCTGCTGGAATACAATGTTAATTTTGGCTAGGAGTGGAGTGAGACCATGTTACTTACATATCTAATCTGTATTTACCAAACATTCAACATCATTCCTTTCACCAATCTGAAGAGCTAGGAATTCAGAATTCATAAATAAAGTTTAGTAAGTAAAATCAAATAGTTGAAATCAAAGATATACTTGATATGTTTGAAGACTCATGAGCATTTTTAAAGCCTAAGTAAGCTTGCATAAAGCCATTTAATAGAAGAACAGAATAAGACTCTTTTACTATTAGGTTTTATTACAATTTACAATCTCCCCTGTTCTTTCCTCAGGGAAAAATAATATTTCCACATAAAATTTACATGTCTATAGAGCTTCTGAATCCAGTAAAAAAATATTTTTTAGTAAATTGGTAAGTAAACAATAAAACACATTTCCAAAGCTGATAGATAAATAGATCAAGACAATTCCATGCATCATTCTCAGGGTTACTGAAAATTACAGTGATGTATTGTTAAGGAGTTTCTTTTCATTACTTTCACTAATGTTTTTATTCAAAGATGTGCATTTGTGGAAAAAAAAAAACACTTCTTTTTCAGACTTTTCTCAAGATATATGGACTGCTAAGTGTGTAGAGGGCATATATATATTGAATGGCCAAAATATTTTATAACAAATTTTATGGTCATTTAAAGTGGAAATGTAAAAGGAAATAAAAAGGGAGTAGGAGTTATTTCCAAACAAAGGTATTCATCTTGATCGTGTACTTAGGAGAGATTGGGGATTCAGGCTCTCTGCAGAAAGACTACCTAATTTTATCAGGGAGTCTCTTCTTATGTGCTTAATGTGAAAATACTTTATATTTCTTCAGTTAACCATTCCAGAAGGGATCACGATCAGGAAAAATATCAAAACAATGATAAAGTTGTACATATGTATATTATAATTGAATTTTATTGTTCAGTTAATTTGATAGGAAAAAATAATACTATTAGTGGTGGTATTGCCACTGGATAGTGTTTGGGTAAGAATTAATATAAGGAATAAATGGATCTGCAATCAAATCTTAGTCTGCCACTGTCTAGTTACATAATCTTGAGAAAGTCACTACATGGGTGAGCTTTGGTTGTCTTATCTACCAAATCAAGGTGTAAAATGTAAATGCAAAACAAAGCACAATGCCTTAGGCATCTGAAGCACACACTAATATTTAATTCTTATTAATGATATTTTATGTGATCACAATAATTGATTAATATGAGTATATATATTAATTGAAGTTGGATGAATGTTTTTAGATATCATGGAGAGGCATGCATCTTCTCAACTTTTTTAGGACAATGGTAATAGTTAATATTAGAGAGGAAAAAAAGTTTATTTCATTTATTGGATTTGTGTTTACACCATTTTGTGGCTTGATGAAGTGTTCAGAGTGCATATCAATCTATGGAAAGTGGTGGAGCTTTATTTAATTGATGAATGCCTTACTAATTTGAAGTGCTTCATTAGAAGAACTTTTGTAAATCATTTGCAAGAACAGCAGGATTGCTCATGCGTAAGCTTAATGAACTAACCAACAAACAAATTGATAAGATTATTAATGAGATGTTTATCCAAGAATTCTTTAGTGGCTTATCTAAAGGACCCTTAGAAGACTTTAGTGAATTTTCTCAGATTCTTGTTTGTTTGTCTTTACCTGTCAAGAGTGGCACATGCAGGATGTAAAGAAAATGTGATTATCATTAGTAATGTTTATATTAGTTCCCATTAAAGTTAATATATTCAAAATCATGATAGAAACCAGTACTAGTTAAGAAGACTATTTTTGTACTGAGACTAGAATTATGTCAACCGTGTTTAACCTGGCTTAGTTAATGTGATTTTTTTTTGAATTATCAGCATATGATTTCAAAAACCTTAGAATCTGGTAAAGAAGTTGCCAATGTGAATGTCATGACATTAAAATTTTATTCAAGAACATATATTAAGTCTGTACTCTGTATTTGGAACTTTGCCAAAACTTTGTAACACAACAATAAATAAGACATATTCCTTTCCTCCCCATCAAGTAGAAAGGACAGACAAGGAATCACAAATGATAATACAGACCCTTCTAACATCCTGGAAGATTAGTTTTTGACAGTGTATGCATTGTCTAGTGATTCGTTCATCAAAAGCAATTTCCACGTATGGAATTAAGCAAAAAAACTAGTTAAAACATAAGATATTTTTCACCATATGCACACTGAATCTCAACCTCCTTTACCATTACAAAACACTGCTTTTTTTTTTTTTTAAGATTAGATTTCACCCTTATAATTTTTGTGAGCCTAACATTGTAGAAGTCAAAACCAATTCATTGAAATTTACATGATACATGAAATAGCTTTGCTGCTCTGGGTTGAGTTTCCGTGCATAGGATAAACTCAGATGGTGCAGTTCATAAGTGTTTACATTTTAAAAAACAACTTAATTTGAAGTATAACATACTTACAGAAGAGGGCACAGATCATAAGTTTTTATTTAGGCCAATGCATCATTTTAAAATGAGCACGATTTAACCATTTCCCTGGCCAATATATAGAATATTATCAAGTCAAAAGCCCCTACCATGCTCTTTCTGGGTCACTACTCCCACCCATCTTCTTGGGGTAACAATATTCTAACACCAACTGCTTTTGTTCAATGTCATGTTTCAGAGATTTATCATTATTGTGTTTAGCAGTAAATTGTTCAGATCCATTGCTGTAGAATAATTTATTAATATATCCCAATTTATTTATTCATTCTACTGTTATTTGATATTTGAATTATCCAGTTTGGGCTTATTATAAATAATGCACCTTGGAATAATGTTGTATATGACTTTCAAAGGGTACATTCATGCATTTCTCTTGGATTTACGTTCAAAAGTGGATTCACTCTTCTGTAGGTTTATCTATGTCAAGTATATGCAATAAAAAATATTTTTTGGCTTGTCTTTCACTATTTAAATGTTGCCTTTCAATAAACACAATGTCTACTATTTTAAATTAAACTTTCTGCTAAATGAATAGATTTTTTTAAAGAACATTTTAAGGTTTATAGAAAAGGTCAGTAAAAAGCACAGAGAGTTCCCATTCATGATCTAATTTAATGTGGTCCAATTTAGCAATATTTTTCTTCATCTTTAATGCTTTATGTGCTCTGTTTAAGAAATATTTGCCTCGTCCAAATTCAGATTTAGCTATAGCAACCAGACATTTTGTTTTATCTTTTACATCTGGATCTACAATCTACATAAAATTTTTAGCACTATACATTTTCCCATTGATCTGCAAGGTCACTATTGCCATCAGTCAGGTATCCATATATGTATATCTATTTCTGAATTCTATTCTTATTCATTTAACAATTCATCAACCCTTGCCCTATTGAAACACTGTTTTAATTACTTGTATTTTAGTAGGTCTTGGTGTACAATTGTTTATGTATTTCAATTTTATTCTTATTTTATTTAGATTGTTTCTTGATTCTTAAAACCTCACTACCTTGTGTTGTGGGGTAACATTCTCCTTGTTCTCCCTTGCCCCTTTCTGAAATTTCCAAAAACAAAGAAACATAGATAACTTGATGCATTGAGTATAATGACATATGTTTATACATCATCTTCCTTATATTGCTGCTTCTGCTGTTGAGAGTTACCCATATTTGTTTATTTATTAAATCTCTCTCATTCTTATTTATGAATTTGCCCTTTACTACAGTCTCTGCCGTGATCATTATAGAAAATCATCTATGTTAGAGTTTGAGCTGTTTCTCCTCCAAATTCATATGTTGAAGTTCAACCCCCCCACTACCTCAGAAAGTGACCTTATTTGGAAATAGTGTCATTGCAAATCTAATTGTTTAAGATGAAGTCCTACTGAAGTAGACAGTCGCATAAGTGAACACATGTGAACATCAGGGCAGAGATCAAGCTGATGCGTCTACAATCCAAGCACTTCCAAAAAATGCTAGCAAACCACTAGAAGCTGGGTGATAGACTTGGAACAGAATCTACCTCACAGCCTCAGAAGGAACCAATACAGCCAACAGTTTGTCTCGGGCTTCTATCCTCCAGAACTCTGAAAAAATAAATTTCTGTTGTTTAAACTACCTGGTCTATGGTACTTTGTTATGACGGCCCTAACAAACTAAAATAATCTGCCAGGCTGACATGTCCAAAACTGGATTCTCAGTTCATCAGTCTCCTTGCTAGCAATCAACTTCTGTGTTTTAATTATTCATTCACATTGTTACCAATGAGAGCATTACATTATGTTTCTCCAGAATGATTAATTCAAAGATCTGACTTTTGACAAAATGCCCTTTCATGATATGTGTGTTTTTCCAAACTAAATCATAAATGCTACCCACTAACTACCTTGTTTCCCATCATACTTTCACTTCCTTCCTTAAATGTTTATGATTTTATGATTCTAATAAAAAATATTTATGATTCTAATAAAATATAATCAGTACCCTATATCAATACCACCTCAGTGTGTTGCACCTCTGTGGCAAACATCCAATGCTGGAAAAAAATCAGATAGTTGTTTTTTTCCTTCCAATATGAGAGCAACCAAGTGCTATAAATATAACTACAACACAGGGGATAAAAAGAACAGACCAGAGAAAATAAATGGTATTAAAAATCCAAATATACTAGTAATTTTACTAAATATCAAAAAAACCTAAACTTATTTGTTTAAATACAGAGATATCTATATTAGAATTTGTTTTAATTAAGAAAATTCACTTTTTCTGTCTTTACTAATAATATGCTTAAACCAAAATGAGACACCTTGAATCAAAGAATGGAAAAGAAAATATCAAGCAAATAATAACTAAAATTGAACCAAATGCATACATATTAATATCAACTAAAATTAATAGAAATGTTTGAAGGACCAAAATGGTGACATAGGAGGCTCCTGAACTTCCCTCTTCCCTCAGACACAACAAATATACAACTACACACAGAGAAATTCCCTCTGAGATAAATCCAGACACTAGCTAAGGGACTACTATGCATAAGGCAAATGAGAAAATACCCACATCAAACATGTAGGAAAGGCTAAATTATACTCTTAGTGTAAACCTCCCTCCTCTTACAGCATCATACACTGTTGACTGAAGAAGAATGCACAACCTAAAAGTTACAAGTTATGTTTTATTTGGAGACCATGCTGAGGGCTACAGTCCAGGAGACAGTATCTCATATAACTCTGAGGAACTCTCTGCACACTCAGGAGAAAATTCTCAACTGCCAGCTTCTCCATGAAGAACATGGATTTCATATATAGTGCCTCAACTTTCAAGTCTCTCATTGTGGGGCAGGCGCCCAAAACACCTAGCTCTGAAAGCCAACGGTGCTTGCATCCATGAGTCCTGCAGGACTATAGCAAACAACAAAGCAGTTCCTAAGGGGTACGGGAGCGCTTACTTTGACTATACCCCTAGGGCTTGGTGTTGAGGGAGCAGGCAAAAACCCTCATCTCAGCCTCCCAGGTAGAGGTTTGACTGCATACTTTATAAGCTGCTGCCTGAGGGTTCCTCTTTTATTTAGGATTTATTCTCCTTGGAGCTTGGGAGCTAGGAATACTCTCTAGCTAGGCTAGGGGCAAGCTGTGATCCTCCCTGGATGCTTAGGGAGCTTCGGGTACTTGACCACCTTCTTCCCCCAGCTCACTCCAGCAATGAAGCAAAGCAGCCAGCATCTCTCTGGAAGAAACTTGTATAGTTAAAGTTAGAATACTCTAGTATTATAATAATGGTGGACAATCACTTATAACTCTAGAATGAAAGTTAAAAGATAAAAGTAATAAAAATAACTATAACTACAGGTATTTGTTATTAGATAAATAATTTTAAAAGATGTAAACTGTGCCATCAAAAACATAAAATATGGGGAGGTTATAAAAATGTAGAGTTTTTGTATGTGTTCAACGTAAGTTGTTATCAGCTTAAAATAGACTGTTATAACTATAAGACATTTTATGTAAGCCTCCTGGTAACCACAAAGCAAAATCCTATAGTAGACACAAAAAAAGGTAGAGAAAGGAATCAAAGCATTCCACTACAGAAAATCATCAAGTCACCAAGGAAGAGAACAAGAGAAGGAGGAAGGAGCAAAGGAATTATAAAACAGCCAAAAAACAATTAACCAAATGGCAATATTAAGTCCATGCTTATCGATAATTACCTTAAATGTAAATGAACTACAAAAGACATAGAGTGGCTGAATGGATTAATAAAATGATTCAACGTAATGCTGCCTACAAGACACTCATTTTAACTTCAAGGACACACATAGACTGAAAGGGAAGGGATGGAAAAACATAATCCATGCAAATGGAAACCAAAAATACAGGGGTTATTATACTTATATCAGATAAAATAGACTTTAAGCCAAAAACTGTAATAAGAGACAAAGAAGGTCATTTTAAAATGATAAAGAGGTCAATTCACTTAGAGGACCTAACAGTTGTAAATATCTATGCACCCAACATCAGAATACTACCTAACCATAGAGAGCAAATATTAACAGAGCAGAAGGGAGAAATAGACAGCAACAAAATAAAGGTAGAGGACTTCCACACCCCACTGGAAAACAGTATGGAGGTTCCTCAAAAATTTTAAAGTGGAATTGCCATATGATCCAGCAATCTTACTTCTGGGTATACCTCCTTGGAAAAGAAATTACTGTCTCAGAAATATCTGCATTCTTATGTTCATTGTGTTGTTATTCACAATAGCCAATAGCTGTATGAAAACAACTTAGTGTTTGTCCTTGGAAAAATGGATGAAGAAAATGTGGTATACACACACACACACACACACACACACACACACACACACGGGAATATTACTCAACCTTAAGAAAGAAGGAAATTCTGACATTTGTGACATCATGGATGAACCTGGAGGACATTATGTTAAGGGAAACAATCCAGCCAGAGAAAAACAAATACTGCATGATATCACTTATGTATGGAATCTAAAAAAAATTTTGCTTTAACATATAGATACAGAAAGTGGTATGGTAGTTGCCAGGGACTGCGGGATGGAAGAAATAAGGATAGGTTGGTAAAAGGGTACAAACTTTTAGTTATAAGAGGAGCACAGTATGAGGATCTAATGTATAACATTGTGTCTATAGTTGATAATACTCATTTGTACAACTGAAATTTGATAATAGAGTAGAACTTAAGTGTTATCACCAAAAAAAAAAGAAAAAGTAAATATACAAGGTGATGGATATGTCAATCAACTCAATGGTGGGGATGTTTTCACAATGTATATGTATATCAAATCATTATGCTGAACACATTAAATATATTACCATTTTATTTATAAATTATACCTCAATAAAGCTGAAAAAAAATAAAGTTAATGGAGAAAAGGTGTTATATAATGAAAAAATAATCTATCAAAAATATAATAATCATTGACTGGCTTTCACATATGTATACAAACTATATATTATATACACATATATTTATATGTATGTATATTTATATATGTGCAATAAGAATATTGAGCTTTTATGCAGCACCTATTGTATTCCAGGCACTATATAACCCCATTACGTTTATGTAATCTACTTAACAAAACTTTATTCTAGGTACACTTATTACCCTCCTTTTATCCCCCAGGAAACTTAGGGATAGGAAACTTAAGTAACCTGCCTGAGATCACACAATTGGCAAGTGGTAGAGCCATGCTGTGAACCTAGGCAGTCTAACACCAGTGTCCTTAGATATTAGTTTAAGTAAACTTAGCATGTAATACATAATATCAACGTATAAAAAGGGAAAACAATGAAATAGTCACAGGAAAAAATTTAGTGGGATATTTTGGGAAAAAAATGTTTCTGAAATCAATAGCTCACACAGGCAAGAATATTAAAGAGATAAATTTAAGAACAGCACACCTAATAAGACTGTTCTAATAGAATTATGCACAAACATGAATCCAATCAATAGTAAAGAGCTATACTTTTCAAAGATATTTGAATATTGCAAAAATTGGTTATTCCATGGAAACAATAGCATAGACCCTATTTTCTGAATATGATACCAAAAATTAGAAATAAAAGAATAAATATAGCCCAAATATTTCACAAATTGGCAAACAAAAGCACACTTTAAATTATAAAGTGTTTTTAAATTGCAATAAAATTATGAACATTTATAAGTAAATTTTAAAATATCACAACATGAGATGCAGCTAGACAGGCAATTAGATGAATATTTATGTCATAATTACATTTATTGGAATATAAAGAAAGTTTTAAAATAAGTGAGAAAATCATTTAACCCAAGAATTTTGAAAAAGAGCAAAACAATGCTCAAACTCTGTAGAAATTTGGAACTTCAATAAAAACAGGATTTTATGGAAAACCCAGGCCAAAAGAAATACACAAATGGTAAAAATTATATTAAAAAATACCAGTGGAAATACTAATAAATAGACCACTTTATGTCTCAATGATCAAGAAGAAAAATGATGAATACAAATAATAAGTATTAGAAATGTTTTTAAAGATATCTCTGTAGATGAATAGTTATAAATATCATAAGAAAATATTATGCATAATGATATAACATTTAAAAACAAATAAAATAAATATCTTAGAATACTACTATTTAAAATTATTCAAATATGACTAGACCCCTGAACATACCAATAGCCATTAAAAATATTGATACAAATCAATAAAAATAAACAATGATGTCTCAACATTTGAAAACCTTAACGCTGAAAAAGTCAAAGCAACAACATTGTGAGTTAACTCAGATTGCTGGATCCTTTCCCTAAAATCAATTCTGAAAAAGATAAGATAGAATAACGTATGGATTTTAGGACTGTCATACCCAGTATTAGAAACCGTTAGAGGAACTAAGGCTCTTTCGAACTGATGTGGGTGGATGCCAATGGAGTCTTAGTGGGCAGGTAGTTTGGGAAAAAATTCAGTTTTTCTCCTGATACTTTTCTTTCATTCTGTTGCATTTAGCATGCCAATTCTCCAGTTGTTTAGATGCAATAGTACATTTAGATATAATTGATTGAGATATATTTAATTTTAAATGTTGAAAACTAAAATTACACCTTTTTCAAGTAAAATAGATGTCATTAAATATATGAAATATATATTGAAAATTTAAATAGTTTTCTACATACAATCAGACATACACAAATATATTTGTGTGCATATACACAGAATACACAGATTTTTGATATATAGAATATTATAGAATATTATATTTTATATATAATTGTTGGAAGTAAAAATGTTGCATGTGAATGCTAATCAACAAAAGTACTACAGAGATTTCTATGCAGAAAAAGGAGTACGCTAGATTTGGCTGTAACACATCTTTAACTTTATTGATAATGTTTTATATCTTAAGATAAGTGGTGCCTACACAGGTGATTTCTAATTATTCTTTATATTTTTAATATTTTAAATATTTACTAATAATTTAAGAGCATCAGAATAAAGGTATCATAAGAGCACATTTGTTTTGAATTAATTTGACTCATTTTCTAGAGGCAGATTTTGCATTCTGTCTAAGATGCAAAGCACATCTGATCAATCAATCTTTTCAGCAGTTAAGCAAACTTTATTATGCCCCAGAACTGGGAGAGAGAAGGGTTCCATTTGACTAATTTGGGGCCACTTATGCTATCTCTCTGGTTTAATTTACATGGTACATCATTTATTATCACATAAATAAACTACGTACTGATGTTCTGAGCACTTTAGTTCAGGACAGATGGCTTTAGCGTCAGTAAATTTAACAGAAATAGACTATGCAACACTTTTGTTCAGCAGTTCTTAATGTGCTCTTATACACCCTGTGGAACAATGGATGTGAGTCTCAGGCCAGCTCATACGGATAAAGGATAACATAGGCAGCCAAGAATATAAGATCATGTTAACTTGAATGGTTGTTTGTAAACATTAATGTCCCTATCAAATTGATTAGGGCTTAAATATGTATAGTAGGAATTATATATATGTGTGTGTATATATATATGAGGGGTTTTATATATGTTATGTAATATATATTATAAATATATAATCACACATAATATATAATATACTACATCTTTAATATTGCATATAATATCTTTAATATTATATATTGCATACTATAAAATATTTTATTATAATTATTATAAAATATTTTATTATAATTATAATAAAATAAACTTAAATATCTTGTCCCAGGTTGTGGCTTGCTTTTTCACTGCCTTCGTGGTGTCCTCTGATGAAAAAAAGTTTTTAATTCTAAAAATGTCCAATTTATCAGTTACTTCTTTTATGTTTAGTACAAATTATAGCCTACTTAAGAATTCTTTGCTGTCTTCAGTTCATGAAAATATTTTCCTGCATTTTTCCTAAAAACTTGAGTGTTTTTTTTGTATATTGTATCATTTAGGGTTTCCAGAGTGTTGAATTCAGGGCTGGATGGCTGGGGTATTCTCAGCCAGGAAGGCTTGGCTTTGCTAAGCAGCCTCCCTTCCTTCAGGAGACTAGCACCCGCCAGGAGGTTGCCTGACTATGTACTCACAATACATGCAGAAAAACAGGCAAAAAAGTTTGTGAAAAATGACAATATTAGAGGAAAAAGACAGGATGTGGGCAGATGTCAACTGAAGCCATTAAGGTACTCATTCTACCATAGTCAACTCTGACTGTAATTATTCACTTTTTCTCCCAAATTCAATACAAAAATATTTTAAAATTTATTACCTTCTAAGGTACTCAAATAAATTATCCAATCATAGTATTAGGCTCAAAGACCTGACTATCTGAAGAGTTCGAGATGGGTCTCCTTGGAAGATACTCTTCCTGATCTATAAAATTAAAAGATAAGTTACCTGCTTTCCACACAACTATTATGCAGTGGTTTTATGATTTACCTCCTATAGACATTACCATTCACAAAGGGAAAGAAATGGACCTCTATAGCACTAGTCTGAGCAGTTCTGAGTCCAGCTACATTAAGGTTGCCAGGTTCCACTACTCTGGGATTGGGTAATGTTTCTTGATTGAAGCTCCAGTTCTGTTCCTAGGAGTGTCTCCCCAGTCCATTGTTCTTCATGTTTCTTGGTCGGCCCTCTGAGACTCATTCCTGTTCTATCAGAAGTGATTGTTTCAAGGGTGTATCCATATCAAAGCTTATCAAATTGTATAATTTAAATATGTCCAGTGTATTATATGTCCAATGTATATCAATAAAGAAAATAATTAGGTATTTGTGAAAAAAATAAGTGAACCAGCACAATAATATGCATGAATCATGGAAATATAATGAAGTCTGTAAAGATGCAAGTCTCAAAGCACCACATACTCCATATACAATTATTGTAAAACTTAAAAAACAAGCAAAACTACGAAGAGTATTACTGGTCATGTTTTGTTTTTAATTTACTGTTCACAGTTGTGCATTATTTTTTTTTACTTTAATAATCAATTACTTATAGCTGCTTACATTTTTGCACATATCAACTATTATTATTCAAATGATAATAAGAAATAATAAAATATGCAAGTAAATCAATAATATAGAGCAAATTGTAATATTCAATAGTTACCATCAGCAATGGGTTGTTCTTAGATGTTAAGAAAGAAAGATATATGCCTCAAAGTGTAAATGATGATGACGGTAATATATCATCATACATAAACCAAATTCCTAAGAGGTTGTATATTTTTTTGAAAATTGTATCTTAACATATTATGCTAATGTCATCTTATTGGTTTGTTTATATTAAGATATATCAATCTTAAATATATGACATTGTAAACTCTAAAAGTTCTTTTTGATTTGAAGTGTTTGAATTTGCTAGCAAAAATATTTATAATCTACATATTTTTATTCTCAGGTCTCCTTGTGTTATCTCATGAAGCACCTTGAATATAAGATATATTAAAGATATAATAAGAATAGATAAATAACAATTAACTGTTAATAGTCTTTTCAAGACTTAATAGTGTAAAACAGTGAATTAATCTGTTCATATTAATTCAAAAATGCTACCATTATGGTAGAAATTTTTTTTACTTTTAATATAAAGTTGGAATCACCATGATAAATTATTTAAGTCTATTCCAATTTTAAGTATTTCAATAAAGAACATTATTTATATGGTATACAGCAGGATAGAAACATCTGGTGTTTATGCATTTTCTGCTAAATCACAGATGACTAATTATTTTCCATGTGTCAGGAAAAGAATTGATTAATCACCCATTCTTGTTAGTCTAATGTTCTGCAACTAAGATCTGTTCTTCTAAGTCTTTGTCTCTTTTGTACATTTTGTGTCCAGTCTTAACTGCAAAGATATTTATTTCCATATTTTTCAAAGTTCTTTTTCAAATATTCTTGCATCTAGATGCTTCTAGAACTTTAGCTTCAAGGTGAATTTTAAAATATAATTGGACAAGCTGATAGAAAGTCTTTTGTGATTTTGACTATTTGAACATTGATTAATTTGGAGAGACTAGATCTCTCCATTGCTCCACTGCTCTTTCCCCATGCTAAAAATATCTGCCAACTTATTTATGGCTTTATATGTGTTTCAGTAATATTTTATAGTGTTCATTGTATAGCTTTTATACATTTTTGCTATTTTTATAGGATTTTTAATGCAATTTTTAACTAAATTATATTTTCTGATGTATAAAGAAGTTATTAATTATTATATATTGATTATTGTATAACCTCTAATTGGGGTTGATGATATCTGAATCAGGGTGAGAAAAAACTTAAAATTGAAATACATAAGCACATTTGTAACAACTGCTTAATAAGAAACTAGTTCTTTAAGGCTATTTTACTCCTATTCTATTTTATAGTGCTTTTCAAAGAATTTGGAAGAAGCAGGGTTTCCCTAATAACCTTTTTTTCCCCTTCCTCATTCAGAATAACTCACGTTGCATTTTGCATTTCAATAATACTTATTATAGGACTGTTGCTGCTGTTTATAATCTGTTTTATAAAATTAATATTCAGAGAGCAAAGGCAAAAGGTTTGGAAAACAGTGAGCAAAAACATTTCTTGCAAAGAGCAGAATCAGATGGCAGATACGTTCACTAAGGAACTTTCTCCAACGTCAAAGCAGGAAGTTTTCACAATCCCTGCCTTGGGGCGGGGGGTGTTTATAATTGCTTGAGACCATTGACTGTCTGGTATTACACATTTTATATAATAATCATTGGAAATAATCATTGTGGCTACCTTATTTTCTTTTTTGTTTATAAGTAATCAGACCACAAGGAGCCACATCTAGACCAGAGAGAAGACCCAGAGATCCTGGATGCTGAACTGGGCACAGTTACTGTGTAGAATGGGATGGACTACCTTGGGGAAGTATATGTGCATATAAGGGTGGTTATATATATAAGTGGACACTGTAGTGAAGGTACTTAATCCCTTTATAATAATTTCACTTTCTTCCACTATTAAAACAATTAATACATTTTAGCTGGGCACTTCTCTCAGCTAAAGACTGCATTTTCTTTACTTTTTTCTTATTGTATATACAAATTGATTATTTGTTATATGTATACATTCTTAAATAGTAACCACAATCAAGCTAGTTAGGATATCTGTCACCTCACATAGATACGTTTGTGTGTGTGTGTGTGTGTGTGTGGCAAGAAAACATAGGATCTACTTTCAAATTTCAAGTGCAGGTTACAGTAATGTTACCTATAGTCACCATGCTATATACATTAGATCTCCTGAACATATTCATCTTACATAACTCAAATGTGTAGCCCTTGACTAACATCTTTCCATTTCTCAAGTTCCTAGACACTGGTAAGCACCACACTGCCCTCCGCTTCTGTGGCTATGACTATTTCAGGTTCCACATGTGAGATCGTACAGTATTTGTCATTCTGTTCTGGCTTATTTCAATTAGCATAATGTCCTCCAGGACCATCCATGTTGTCACAAATGGCAGGATTTCCTTCTTTTTAATGCTGTATAGTATTCCATTGTATGCATATACCTCATTTGGTTTATCCATCTCCTGATGGACAGTTAGGTTGTTTCCATGTCTTCACTATTGTGAATAATGCTGCAATGAACATAAGAACGTAGCTAGGTAACTCTTCAGGGTCTTGATTTAAGTTACTTTGATTTAAGTTACTTTGATTTAAGTTCCAGAAATGGGATTGTTAGATCCCATGATATGATAATTTTGTTTTTAATTTTTTTGAAAAATCTCCCTACTGTTTCCCACAGTGGTTGAGTAGTATTCCATTGTATATAAAAACACTATATCTTCTTTATCCATTCATGTATTTATGGGCACTTAGGTTGCTTCCATATCTTGGCTTCTGTAGAAAATGCTGCAACATAGATGTGCATATATCTTTTTGAGTTAATGTTTTTCTATTCTTCAGATAAATTGCCAGAAGTGGAATTGCTGGATCATATGAAAGTTCTATTTTTAATAATTTGAGGAACTTCCATACTATTTTCCATGTTGACTGCAGCAATTTACATTACTACCAACAGTGCAGAAGAGTTCCCTTTTCTCCACAACTTCATCAACACTTGTTATGGTTTGTTTTTTTAAAAAGGCTGTGCTAATAGGTGTGAGGTGATATTTCATTGTGCTTTTGATTCTTGTTTCCCTGAATATTATTGAAGTTGAGAAGCTTTGCATATATCTATTGGCCATTTACTTAGTTATTCTTTGGAAAAAATATCTATTCAAATATGTTGCCCATTTTTATTCCAGTTACTTATTATTTGTTATTGAGTTGTATGAGTTCCTTATATATTTTGGATATTAACCCTTTATCAGATTTATGGTTTGCAAATATTTTCTCCATTTCATAAGTAAGTTGCATTTTATCTCCTTTGCTGTGCAGAAGCTTTTTAGTTTTTTTTAACATCTTTATTGGAGTATAATTGCTTTACATTGGTGTGTTAGTTTCTGCTTTATAACAAAGTGAATCAGCTATACACATACATATATCTCCATATCTCTTACCTCTTAGGTCTCCCTCCCTCTCACCCTTATTATCCCACCCCTCTAGGTGGTCATAAAGCACCGAGCTGATCTCCCTGTGCTATGTGGCTCCTTCCCACTAGCTATTTTACATTTGGTAGTGTATATATATCCACGCCACTCTCTCACTTTGTCCCAGATTACGCTTCCTCCTCCCCGTGTCCTCAAGTCCATTCTCTGGTAGGTCTGTGTCTTTATTCTCATCTTACCCCTAGGTTCTTCATGACCTTTTTTTTTTTTTTAGATGTCATACATATGTGTTAGAATATGGTTTATGTTTTCCTCTTTCTGACTTACTACACTCTGTATGACAGACTATATGTCCATCCATCTCACTACAAATAAATCAGTTTTGTTTCTTTTTATGGCTGAGTAATATTCCATTGTATATATGTGCCACATCTTCTTTATCCATTCATCTGTCATTGGACACTTAGGTTGCTTCAATGTCCTCGCTATTGCAAATAGAGCTGCAATGAACATTGTGGTACATGACTCTTTTTGAATTATGGTTTTCTCAGGATATATGCCTAGTAGTGAGATTACTGGGTCATATGGTAGTTCTATTTTTAGTTTCTTAAAGAACCTCCATACTGTACTCCATAGTGGCTGTATCAACTTACATTCCCACCAACAGTGCAAGAGGGTTCCCTTTTCTCCACTCCCTCTCCAACATCTATTGTTTGTAGATTTTTTTTGATGATACCCATTCTGACCGGTGTGAAATGATATCTCATTGTAGTTTTGATTTGCATTTCTCTAATGATTAATGATGTTAAACATTCTTTCATGCATTTGTTGGCAATCTGTATATCTTATTTGGAGAAATGTCTACTTAGGTCTTCTGCCCAGTTTTGGATTGGGTTGTTTGTTTTTTTGATATTGAGCTGCATGTGCTGCTTGTATATGTTAGAGATTAATTAGTTGTTAGTTGCATCACAAAGAAAGAAAACACGAGGCCAATATCACTGATGAACATAGATGCAAAATCCTCAACAAAATACTAGCAAACGGAATCCAACAGCACATTAAAAGGATCATACACCATGATCAAGTGGGGTTTATCCCAGGAATGCAAGGATTCTTCAATATACACAAATCAATCAATGTGATACACCATATTAACAAATTGAAGGAGAAAAACCATATGATCATCTCAATAGATGCAGAAAAATCTTTCAACAAAATTCGACACCCATTTATGATGAAAACCCTCCAGAAAGTAGACATAGAGAGAACTTTTGTCAACATAAAAAAAGCCATATATGACAAACACACAACCAAAATCGTTCTCAGTGGTGAAAAACTGAAACCATTTCCACTAAAATCAGGAACAAGAAAAGGTTGCCCACTCTCACCACTATTATTCAACATAGTTTTCAAAGTTTTAGCCACAGCAATCCGAGAAGAAAAAGAAATAAAATGAATCCAAACGGGAAAAGAAGGAATAAGGTTCTCACTGTTTGCAGATGACATGAAACCATGCATAGGGAATCATAAAGATGCTCCCAGAAAACTACTAGAGCTACTCAGCGAATCTGGTAAAGTAGCAGGATACAAAATTAATGCACAGAAATCTCTGGCATTCCTATACACTAATGATGAAAAATCTGAAAGTGAAATTAAGAAAACACTCCAATTTACCATTGAAACAAAAAGATTAAAATACCTAGGAACAAACCTGCCTAAGGAGACAAAAGACCTGTATGAGGAAAATTATAAGACACTGATGTAAGAAATTAAAGATGATATAAATAGATGGAGAGATATACCATGTTCTTGGATTGGAAGAATCAATATTGTGAAAATGATTCTACTACCCAAAGCAATCTACAGATTCAATGCAATCCCTATCAAACTGCAACTGGCATTTTTCACAGAACTAGAACAAAATGTTTCACAATTTGTAGAGAAACACAAAAGACCCCAATTAGCCAAAGGAATCTTGAGAAAGAAAAAAGGAGCTGGAGGAATCAGACTCCCTGACTTCAGACTATGCTACAAAGCTACAGTAATCAAAACAATATGGTACTGGCACAAAAACAGAAATATAGATCAATGGAACAGGATAGAAAGCCCAGAGATAATCACACACACATATGATCACCTTATATTTGTTAAAGGAGGCAAGAATATACAATGGAGAATAGACAGCCTCTTCAGTAAGTGGTGCTGCGAAAACTGGACAGCTACATGTAAAAGAATGAAATTAGAACACTCCTCAACACCATACACAAAAATGAACTCAAAATGGATTAAAGACATAAATGTAAGGTCAGACACTATCAAACTCTTAGAGAAACACTTACACAGAACACTCTATGACATAAATCACAGCAAGATCCTTTTTGACCCATCATCTAGAGAAATGATAATAAAATCCAAAATAAACAAATGGGACCTAATGCAAGTTCAAAGCTTTTGCACAGTGAAGGAAACCATAAACAAGATGAAAAGACAACCCTCAGAATGGGAGAAAATATTTGTAATATTTTTGCTTGTAATTTGATGCAGTCCAACTTGTTTATTTTTACTGCCTTTACTTTTGGTGTCATATCCAAATATGTTTTGCCAATACTAATATCAAGGAGCATTTTTTTCATATTTTCTTCTAATAGTTTTACAGTTTCAGTTCTTACTTTTAAGTCTTTAATCCATTTTGAATTGATTGATCTTCCAGTTGATCAATCCAGTTGATGACTGATCTTCCAGTTGATGTATAAGATAAAGATCCAATTTTCTTCCTTTCTCTCTTTCTTTATTTCTTGTTCTGTTTTTTTTTTTTTTTTTGGCATGTGGATATCAAGCTTTCCTAACACCATTCATTGAAGAGGCTATCTTTTCCTCACTGTGTACACTGGGTGCTCTTTCAAAGGTTAGTTGACAGTATAGGCATGGGAATACTGCATTTTCAAATCTCCCTTGCAGCTAGGTAAGGTATTATGACTAAGTTCTGATTTTGGGTTATGAGAGAAAGTTGTGTAGGTGATTCCTGATTCATGCTTTTGAGAAGAGTTGTGTCAAACCTTCCCTTCTTAATTCCTTTCCATTAGCTGAAGTGTACAAGTGATGCTTAAGTTATAGCACACATATTCGACCATGATATATGGAAACAAAGTCTTGAGGATGGCTTGGGCAAAAGGATTAAAAGAGACTGGATTCTCAGTACCACATAGCTGCCATTCTAGACATTGACAGCATCATTAGGTAGTTACTTGAGAGAGAAAAATGTCTATGTTGTTTAAACAAACATTTCTCCTAAAACAACTAAATCTGTATACAAACAGATTTTAGTTTATATTCATTTAATTTTATCTTTCACTACAATTTTAAAACCATCTATAGATACGTATTTAACTTAGATACAAATATGAGTCCTTAAGTCTCAGATTCAAAACATCAAAACACTTAAACCAAGGTTTTTTATTGTTTAATTATGAGATATAGTCAATTCACTGCTCCCTTGAATACATTCCTAATAATAATATATTTAAAATTAATATGTTTAGTGAGATAAAAGTTATACTATTGATACATATTTGAAAATTGCAATGGTTTTTATCTTCATTTTGTCTTTTTTAATTTCAATTTTTATGTATATTTTATACTTTTCATTCAAAAATAAGTACATATTATATAATCTGTAACTAAATTGCAGATGTTTTAGAAAAATAACTCTTTGGTTGGGTGCATTTTTCAGCCCATGCTGAAACTTAGGTGCTAACACTTTAGTAGGTAGCAAGATATCAGGGAAGCAGGAGAGAAGATGATTTTGAAGCAGGGAATAAAAGATCAAATATTTAAGGGAGTGCATTACTGAACTGGTCACAGCCTCAGAAGAAGGTTAGCTGGTGCTTGATCTAACAAGAGGTCTTCAGAGAGGCAAAGGAAACTACTTCATCTCCAAATAGTTGGCCAAAGGAGAGAAAGGGATATAATTTGCACACCAGCCTCATTTTCCTTTAAACAAAGTTGTTTTATCAGGTATCAGCTGTGCTCCTCTTCCAGAGGTAGTGCCAAGCACTACATGACTCCTTAGAGGAACACTTGTTACCAGAAATAAGCACAGCTCACAGGGAAATGGAAGGAGCTGGGTTAGTCTGTGATGAGTGTGGTGACTAAGCAGTCCTTGCTGGGGCTTGCACCTCAGCAACAGAGAAGCCATGTGCCAGGGTGAGAGGAATTGAAATAGCAGTGGGGTGGAGGGGAGCAAAGTGATGTGTGTTAATATCTGGCAAACGCCTTAAGGGGTTTGTTTAACATAGTAGATTATACAAATGATTCACTCTTTACCACGAAGTTGTCAACAAAGCTCTATGTAGCTTTTATCCAAAGATTTTCTTGCTTGGAAAAAGCATTTAGTGCCCAACAATCTTCCTGGTGTGTCCACAGTAACATTAAGCAGAAGACCTCTGAGAATGGTTCAAAAGGGCAGAGAGAAAGACATGCATTCATTCCCTTTGCAAGACCACAGGAATCACAAATAACTGCTGAACAATCATTGAGAGGAAGACACTAGAACTCATGAAAAAAGATACCCCACATCCAAAGACAAAGAAGTCACAATGAGACAGTAGGAGGGGCACAATCACAATAAAATCAAATCCCATAACTGCTGGGTGTGTGACTCACAAACTGGAGAACACTTATACTAGAGAAATCCACCCATTGGAATGAAGGTTCTGAGCCCCACGTCAGGCTTCCCAACCTGGGGGTCAGGCATTGGGAGGAGGAATTTCTAGAGAATCAGAATTTGAAGAGTAGCGGGATTTGATTGCAGGACTTTGACAGGACTGGGAGAAACAGAGACTCCACTCTTGGAGGGCATACACAAAGTTGTGTGTGCATCAGGACCCAGGGAAAGGAGAAGTGAGCCCACTGGAGACTGAACCAGACCTACATGCTAGTGTTGGAGGGTCTCCTGCAGAGGTGAGGGGGGTGGCTGTCTCTCACTGTGAGGACAAAGACACGGGCAGCAGAATGTTTGGGAAGTACTCCTTGGTGTGAGCCCTCCCACAGTCTGCCATTAGCCCTACCAAAAAGCAAGGTAAGCTCCAGTGTTGGGTCAACAGAGTCCAAACAACCAACAGGGAGAGAACCCACCCCACCCATCAGCAGACAAGGATATTAAAGTTTTACTGAGCTCTGCCCACAAAAGCAACACCCAGCTCTACCCACCATCAGTCCCACCCATTAGGAAACTTGCACAAGCCTCTTAGGGAGCCTCATACACAAGAGTGCAGACAGCAGAAGCAAGAAGAACTACAATCCTGCAGCCTGTGGAACAAAAACCACACTCACAGAAAGATAGAAAGTATGAAAAGGCAGAGGGCTATGTACCAGATGAAAGAACAAGATAAAACCCCAGAAAAACAACTAAATGAAGTGGAGAGAGATAACCTTCCAGAAAAAAAGAATTCAGAATAACAATAGTAAAGATGACACGGGACCTTGGAAAAAGAATGGAGGCAAAGATCAAGAAGATGCAAGAAATGGTGAACAAAGACCTGGAAGAATTAAAGAACACACAGAGATGAACAATACAATAATTGAAATGATAAATACACTAGAATGAATCAATAGCAGATAACATATGCAGAAGAACAGATAAGTGACCTGGAAGACAGAATGGTGGAATGCACAGCCATGGAACAGAAAAAAGAAAAAGGAAAGAAGACAGCCTAAGAGATCTCTGGGACAATATTGAACGCAGCAACATTCACATTATAGGGGTCACAGAAGGAGAAGAGAGAGAAAGGATCCAAGAAAATATGTGAAGAGATTATAGTTGAAAACTTCCCTAAAATGGGAAAGGAAACTGCCACCAAAGTCCAGGAAGTGCAGAGACGCCAGGCAGGATAAATCCAAGGAGAAATACCCTGAGAAACATAGCAATCAAATTGGCAAAAATTAAAGACAAATAAAAATTATTGAAAGCAACAAGGGAAAAATGACAAATAATAAAAAAGGGAACCCCTATAAGGTTAACAGCTGGTTTCTCAGCAGAAACTCTACAAGCCAGAAGCGAGTGAAGGGGAAGAACCCACAACCAAGATTACTGTACCTGGCAAGGATCTCATTCAGATTCAACAGAGAAATCAAAAGCTTTACCGACAAGCAAAAGCTAAGAGAATTCAACACCACCAAAATAGCTTTACAACAAATGCGAAGGAAACTTCACTAGGCAGGAAACACAAGAGAAGGAAAAAAACCTAAAGTAACAAACCCAAAACAGTTCAGAAAATGGTAATAGGAACATACATATCGATAACTACCTTATATGTAAATGGATTAAATACTCCAACCAAAAGACATAGACTGGCTGTATGGATATAAAAACAAGACCCATATATATGTTGTCTACAAGACACCCACTTCAGACCTAGGGACACATACAGATTGAAAGTGAGGGGATGGAAAAACATTCTATGCAAATGGAATTCAAAAGAAAGCTGGAGTAGCAATTCTCATATCAGACAAAATAGACTTTAAAATAGAGACTATTACAAGAGTCAAAGAATGACACTACATAATGATCAAGAGATCAATCTAAGAAGAAAATATAACAATTGTAAATATTTATGCACTCAACATAGGAGCACCTCAATATATAAGGCAAATGCTAACAGCCATAAAAGGGGAAATTGACAGTAACATAATCATAGTGCATATTTATGCACTCAACATAGGAGCACCTCAATATATAAGGCAAATGCTAACAGCCATAAAAGGGGAAATTGACAGTAACATAATCATAGTAAGAGACTTTAACATCTCACTTTCACCAATGGAGAGATCATCCAAAATGAAAATAAATAAGGAAACACAAGCTTTAAATTATAAAATAAACAAGATGGACTTAATTGATATTTATAGGACATTCCATCCAAAAACAACAGAATACACAGTCTTCTCAAGTGCTCATGGAACATTCTCCAGGACAGATCATATCTTGTGTCAAAAATCGAGCCTTGGTAAATTTAAGAAAATTCAAATGGTATCATATATCTTTTCTGAACACAAAGCTCTGAGACTACATATCAATTGCAGGAAAAAAATCTGTAAAAAATACAAACACATGGAGGCTAAACACTATACTATATAAGAACGAAGAGATCACTGAAGAAATCAAACAGGAAATCAAAAAAATACTTTGAAAAAAATGAAAATGAAAACATGAACACCCAAACCTATGGGATGTGGCAAAAGCAGTTCTAAGAGGGAAGTTTATAGCAGTACAGTCCTACCTTAAGAAACAAGAAACATCTCAAAAAAACAAACTAACCTTATACCTAAAGCAATTAGAGAAAAAAGAACAAAAACAAAAACAAAGTTAGCAGAAGGAAAGTCTTCACAGGCAAATTCTATCAAACATTTAGAGAAGAGCTAACACCTATCCTTCTCAAATTTTTTCCAAAATATAGTAGAGGGAGGAACACTGCCAAACTCATTCAACAAGGCCACCATCACCCTGATACCAAAAGCAGAAAAGGATGTCACAAAAAAAAGAAAACTACAGGCCAATGTCACTGATAAAGATACATGCAAAAATCCTCAACAAAATACTAGCAAATAGAATCCAAGAGCACATTGAAAGGATCATACACCATGATCAAGTGAGGTTTATCCAAGGAATGGAAAGATTCTTCAATATATTAAGATCTATCAATGTGATACGCCACATTAACAAATTGAGGAATAAAATCATATGATCATCTCGATAGATGCAGAAAAATATTCTGACAAAATTCAACACTGATTAATGAGAAAAACCCTTCAGAAAACAGGCATACAGGGAACGTTTCTCAACTTAATAAAGACCATATATGACAAACCCACAGCCAACATAGTCCTCAATGGTGAAAGACTAAAACCATTTCCACTAAGATCAAGGACAAGAAAAGGTTGCCCACTCTCACCACTATTATTCAACATAGTTTTGGAAGTTTTCACCACAGCAATCAGAGAAGAAAAAGAAATAAAAGGAATCCAAATCAGAAAAGAAGAAGGAAAGCTCTCACTGTTTGCAGATGACATGATACTATACATACAGAATCCTAAAGATGCTACCAGAAAACTACTAGAGCTAATCAATGAATTTGGTAAAGTAGCAGGATAACAAATTAATGCACAGAAATCTCTTGCATTCCTATACACTAATGATGAAAAATTTGAGAGAGAAATTAAGGAAATACTCCCATCTACCACTGCAACAAAAAGAATTAAATACCTAGGAATAAACCTACCTAAGGAGAAAAAAGACATGTATGAAGAAAATTATGACACTGATGAAAGAAATTAAAGATGATACAAACAAATGGAGAGATATACCATGGTCTTGGATTGGAAGAATCAACTTTGTGAAAATGACTATATTACCCAAAGCAATCTACAGATTCTATGCAATCCCTATCAAACTACCACTGGCATTCTTCACAGAACTAGAGCAAAAAATTTCACAATTTGTATGGAAACACAAAAGACCCCAAATAGCCAAAGCAATTTTTAGAAAAAAATATGGATCTGGAAGAATCAGGATCCCAGACTCAGACTATACTACAAAGCTACATTAACCAAGACAGTATGGTACTGGCACAAAAACAGAAATATAGATCAATGGAACAGGATAGAAAGATAAGAGAAAAACCCGTTCACATATGGTCACCTTATTTTTGAAAAGGAAGCAAGAATATACAGTGGAGAAGGACAGCATCCTTAATAAGTGGTGCTGAGAAAGTTGGACAGCTATATGTTAAAGAATGAAATTATAACACTCCCTAACACAATACACAAAAATAAACTCAAAATAGATTAAAGACCTAAATGTAAGGCCAGAAACTATAAAGCTCTTAGAGGAAAACATAGGCAGAACACTCTATTACATAAATCACAGCAAGATCCTTTATGACACATCTCCTAGAGAATTGGAAATAAAAACAAAAGTAAATAAATGGGACCTAATGAAACTTAAAAGGTTTTGTACAGCAAAGGAAACCATTAACAGGATGAAAAGAGAACCCTCAGAAAGGGAGAAAATATTTGCAAATGAAGTAACAGACAAAGGATTAATCTCTAAAATTTACAAGCAGCTCATGCAGCTCAATATCAAAAAAAACCCAAATATTGCAATCCAAAAAAAGCAGAAGAACTAAATAGACATTTCTCCAAAGAAGATATACAGATTGCAAACAAACACATGAAAGAATGCTCAGCATCACTAATCATTAGAGAAATGCAAATTAAAACTACAATGAGATATCATCTCACACTGGTCAGAATGACCATCATCAAAACATCTACAAACAATAAATGCTGGAGAGGGTGTGGAGAAAATGGAACCCTCTGGCATTGTTGGTGGGAAAGTAAATTGATAGAGCCACTTTGGAGAACAGTGTGTAGGTTCCTTAAAAAATTAAAAATAGAACTACCATATGACTCAGAAATCCCACTACTGGGCATAAACCCTGAGAAAACCATAATTCAAAAAGAGTCATGTGCCACAATGTTCATTGCAGTTCTATTTACAATAGCTGGGACATGGAAACAACCTAAGTCTCCATGGACAGAAGAGTGGATAAAGATGTGGCATATATATAATGGAATATTACTCAGCCATAAAAAGAAGCAAAATTGAGTTAATTGTAGTTAGGTGGATGGACCTACAGTCTGTCATACAGAGTGCAGTAAGTCAGGAGAACAATACCATATTGTAACACGTATATACGGAATCTAAAAAAAAAAGTTATGAAGCACCTAGGGGCAGGACAGGAAAAAAGACGCAGACCTACTAGAGAATGGACTAGAGGACACAGGGAAGGTGACAGGTAAGCTGGAACAAAGTGAGATAGTGGCATGGACATATATACACTACTAAATGTAAAATCAATAGCTAGTGGTAAGCAGCCACATGGCAAAGGGAGATCAGCTCGATGCTTTGTTACCACGTAGAGAGGTGGGATCAGGAGGATGGGAGGGAGGGAAACTCAAGACGGAAGAGATATGGGGATATATGTATATGTATAGCTGATTCAATTTGTTATAAAGCAGAAACTAACACACCATTGTAAAGCAGTTATACTCAAATAAAAATGTTAATAAAAACAAACAAGCAAACAAACTCATAACAATTAAGAAAATGGTAATAGGAACATACATATCAATAATTACCTTAAACATGAAGGGGTTAAATGCTCCAGCAAAAAGACAGAGCCTAGCTGAATGGATACAAAAACAACACCCATATATATGGTCTCTAAGAGATCCACTTCAGACCTAGGGACACATACAGAATGAAAGTGAGGGGATGGAAAAAGATATTCCATGCAAATGGAAATCAAAAGAAAGCTGGAGTAGCAATACTCATATCAGATAAAATAGACTTTAAGATAAACAATGTTACAAGATACAAGGAAGGACAGTACATAATGATCAAGGGATCAATCCAAGAAGAAGATCTAACAATTATAAATATAGATGCACCCAATATAGGAGCACCTCAATACATAAGGCAAATGCTAACAGCTATAAAAGAGGAAATTGACAGTAAAACAATAATAGTTTGGAACTTTAACATCTCACACCAACGGAGAGATCATTCAGACAGAAATTTAAAAAAGAAACACAAGCTTTAAATTACACAGTAGACCAGATAGATTTAACTGATATTTAGGTGACATTCCATTGAAAACAGCAGATTACACATTCTTCTCAAGTGCACATGGAACATTATCCAGGATAGATCACATCTTGGTCACAAATCAAACCTTGGTAAATTTAAGAATTGAAATTATTCCAAGCATCTTTCCTGACCATAATGCTGTGAGATTAGAAATCAATTACAGGGGAAAAGAAAATGAAAACACACAAACACATGGAGGCTAAACAATATATATATATATATATATATATATATATATATATATATA
>NW_020838012.1:6902314-7103358 GCF_003676395.1 Aethalodelphis obliquidens | reverse complement strand
GTGTGTGTGGTATGCGGGCCTCTCACTGCTGTGGCCTCTCCCATTGCAGAGCACAGGCTCTGGATGCACAGGCTCAGCAGCCATGGCTTACAGGCCCAGCCTCTCTGTGGCTTGTGGGATCTTCCCAGATCAGGGCATGAACCCATGTCCCCTGCATCGGCAGGCTAATTCTCAACCACTGTACCATGAGGGAAGCCTGGCTAAACAATATTTTATTAAATAACAGAGAGATCACCAAAGAACTCAAAGAGGAAATCAAAAAATACCTAGAAAGAAATGACAATGAAAATATGATGATCCAAAACCTATGGGATGCAGGAAAAAAATTTGTAAGTGGGAAGTTTATAGCAATACAATCCTACCTCAAGAAATAAGAAAAATCTCAAATAAAAAATCTAACCCTACACTTAAAAAACTAGAGGAAGAAGAACAAACAAGACCCAAAGTTAGTAAAGAGAAAGAAGTCATAAAGATCAGAGCAGAAATAAATGAAATAGAAACAAAGAAAACAATAGCAAGGATCAATAAAACTAAAAGCTGGTTCTTTGAGAAGATAAACAAAATTGATAAACCTTTACCCAGACTCATCAAGAAAAAGAGGGAGAAGACTCAAATAAGTAAAATTAGAAATGAAAAAGGAGAAGTTACAACGAACACCACAGATATAGAAAGCTTCATAAGAGACTACTACATGCAACTCTATGCCAATATAATAGACAACCTGGAAGAAATGGACAAATTCTTAGAAATGTATATCCTTCCAATAATGAACCAGGAAGTAATAGAAAATGTGAACAAACCAATCACAAGTAATGAAATTGAAACTGTGTTTAAAAATCTTCCAACAAACAAAAGTCCAGGACCAGATGGCTTCACAGGTGAATTCTATCAAACATTTAGAGAAGAGCTAACACTCATCCTTCTCGAAGTCTTCCGAAAATTTGCAGAGAAAGGAACACTCCCAAACTCATTCTATGAGGCCACCATCACCCTGATACCAAAACCAGACAGAGATACTAGAAAAAAGGAAAACAACAGAACAATATCTCTGATGTATACAGATGCAAAAATCCTCAACAAAATACTAACAAACAGAATCCAACAACACATTAAAAGGATCATACACCATGATCAAGTGGGATTTATCCCAGGGATGCAAGGATTCTTCAATATATACAAATCAATCAATGTGATACACCTTATTAACAAACTGAAGAATAAAAACCATATGATCATCTAAATAGATGCAGAAAAAGCTTTTGACAAAATTCAACACCTGTTTATGATAAAAATTTCCAGAATTTGGGCATAAAGGGAACCTACCTCAATGTATTAAAGGCCATATATGACAAACCCACAGCAAACATCAATCTCAATCATGAAAAACTGAAAGCATTTTGTCTAAGATCAGGAAGAAGACAAGAACACCCACTCTCACCACTGTTATTCAACATAGTTTTGGAAGTCCCAGCCATGGCATTAAGAGAAGAAAAGCAATAAAAGGAGTACAAATTGGAAAAGAAGAAGTAAAACTGTCACTGGTTTCAGATGACATACTATACATAGAGAATCCTAAAGATGCTACCAGAAAACTACTAGAGCTAATCAATGAATTTGGTTAAGTAGCAGGATAACAAATTAATGCAGAGAAATCTCTTGCATTCCTATACACTAATGATGATAAATGTGAAAGTGGAATTAAGAAAACACTCCCATTTACCATTGCAACAAAAGAAATAAAATACCTAGGAACAAACCTACCTAAGGAGACAAAAGACCTGTATGAGGAAAATTATAAGACACTGATGAAAGAAATTAAAGATGATACAAATAGATGGAGAGATATACCATGTACTTGGATTGGAAGAATTAACATTGTGAAAATGACTCTACTACCCAAAGCAATCTACAGATTCAATGCAATCCCTATCAAATTACCAATGGCATTTTTTCCAGAACTAGAACAAAATATCTTAAAATTTGTATGGAAACACAAAAGACCCCAAATAGCCAAAATAGTCTTCAGGGAAAAAAACAGAACTGGAGGAATCAGACTCCCTGACTTCAGACTATACTACAAAGCTACAGTAATCAACAGAGTACAGTAGTGGCACAAAAACAGAAATATAGATCAATGGAACAGGATAGAAAGCCCAGAGATAAACCGACCGTCCTATTGTCAACTAATCTATGACAAAGGAGGCAGGGATATACAATGGAGAAAAGACAGTCTCTTCAGTAAGTAGTGCTGTGAAAACCAGACAGGTACATGCAAAAGAATGAAATTAGAACACTCCCTAACAACATACACAAAAATAAACTCAAAATGGATTAGAGACCTAAATTTTACACTGGACACTATAAAACTCTTAGAGGAAAACATGGGAAGAACACTCTTTGACATAAATCACAGCAAGATCTTTTCTGATCCACCTCCTAGATTACTGGAAATAAAAACAAAAATAAACAAATGGGACCTAATGAAACTTAAAAGCTTTTGCAATGCAAAGGAAACTACAAACAACATGAAAAGACAACTCTCAGAATGGGAGAAAATATTTGCAAACAAATTAACGGACAAAAAATTGGTCTCCAAAATATATAAACAGCTCATGCAGCTCAATATTAAAGAAAAAAACCCAATCCAAAAATGGGCAGAAGACCTAAATGACGTTTCTCCGGAGAAGACATACAGATGGCCAAGAAGCACATGAAAAGCTGCTCAACATCACTAATCATTAGAGAAATGCAAATCAAAACTATGATGAGGTATCACCTCACACCAGTTAGAATGGGCATCATCAGAAAATCTACAAACAACAATTGCTGGAGAGGGTGTGGAGAAAAGGGAACCCTCTTGCACTGTTGGTGGGAATGTAAATTGATACAACCACTATGTAGAACAGTATGGAGGTTCCTTAAGAAAACAAAAATAGAACTACCATACAACCCAGCAACTCCACTACTGGGCATATGACTTGGGAAAACCATAATTCAAAAAGACACATGCACCCCAGTGTTTACTGCAGCACTGTTTACCATAGCCATGTCATGGAAGCAACCTAAATGCCCATCGACAGACGAATGGATAAAGAAGATGTGGTACATATATACGATGGAATATTACTCAGCCATAAAATGGGACAAAATTGGGTCATTTGTAGAGACGTGGATGGATCTAGAGACTGTCATACACAGTGAAGTAAGTCAGAAAGAGAAAAACAAATATCGTATATTAACATATATATGTGGAACCTAGAAAAATGGTACATATGAACCGGTTTGCAGGGCAGAAATAGAGACACAGATGTAGAGAACAAATGTATGGACACCAAAGGGGTAAAGTGGCAGGGCAGGGTGGTGTGATGAATAGGGAGATTGGTATTGACATATATACACTAATATGTATAAAATGGATAATTAATAAGAACCTGTTGTGTAAAAAATTAAAATAAAATTCAAAAAAAACCCCAAAAAACCAGAAAGAAAGAAGACCTCTGAAGAGGAAAATTAGAAAACTGAAAAATAGTCTGGAGACCAGTTCGATAGATATGGCCATTAGAAAGAGGTAAAGTCCCAATGATAAACAAATAGTAGTAGCTTATTTTAAGTGCTATAAATTGTTATAAGTAATCTTTGAATGGCTTTAAGATAAAGGGTACTTTTAAGATAAAATACCTGAAAAGGAATGGCTTCCACTAAAGAAGCCTGGAATTTGGAGCCTATTGAGTGAAAGAGGCCTAGAAGTCCTGAGCGTCCAGGGAAGTCCTCTTCTGGTTGTGTGTGGAGTGAGTCAGGCCCTGTTGAAGCTTATGAAGAGTACAGGGACTTATAACATTCATATAGATACATAGCAAATTTATCTAGATGACATCTCAAAGTGTTGAATATCTTTATTTACCTGTGCTGTGCTCTATTGTGGGCTCAGATCCTATAGGCTCAGATCCTATAGGACCCCTATTAGCCTCTTAACAGGAAGCAATCTTCCTATGTCCTAAAACATTTACATGCATTTGATTGTTTTTCCTGAAAAATCTATGCATCATAGGTAATTTTATAAACTATGATTTGGGATTAATTTTTTTGGGTATTTGATGAGTTCAGCTAAAGCTACCTGTCATTTTAGTAAGAAAAAATCATGCAGAGCATGGTTTAATGAAATTAAATTAACAATTTCAACGTGTTGAGGAAAACTGTGTAAAACTTTTGGTATTCGAATGAGTTTTAGGCCCTTTTATTGCTGGATTATTTTCAAGCATAATATTTAAAAAAATTGAAGATGGCTTTAAACACAATCACTTGAAAATAACCCAGAGGAATCCATATGAATGATGATATGCATTAGCAGTGAAGAAAAAATAAATATCTATTTTATACAGCTATGGAATACAGCATAATGATTAAAAATATTTCATGCTCTGATAAATTTATCCATATTTATAAGAAAGCTTATATAAATTAGCTGTGACTCTATTTTAGATATATGAGAAAAAAACATCATCTCACTAGTTCTCCAAAGATATCATATAATATAGCTATATATCTGTGGAATCACTCTGTGAATGTAGAATAATGGTCTTTGATTTTTAATACTTTTGGTTAAAATCCCATTTTTATGGTTCAAGAAATGTGTTTTGACCCATGTACTCTATGTACTGATTCATCTACTTCATATCTAGTGAACCTAAAATGGTTTTAAAAGAGTTCTGAAGATGCCAGTGAACATCTGAAAGTATTTTACAATACCTATATTAAAAAAAAGAATTCCCATTACAGACGAGTTTAAATTGCCCAGACCATAAAAGGATTATTTTTCTAACAAGTGAACTTGGTTCTGTTCTTTGTGTCCTTCCTGTATTCTATAGACTCTGAAGTAATCCACGATCAATCCTGCCAGTGCCCAAGAAATTAACTCTTTCGCTGCAGTTCCCCAGCTAACTCAATATCCCATCCTCTTACTGGATACTGGGACTTCATTTCACCCATCCTTGATAGGTCTTTGAACGCAGTGCAGTACTGTGACATGAACTAGATTTTATCTCATTTAAAATTGCTGTACATGTGAAACTAATACAACATTATAAATCAACTATACTTCAATTAAAAATAAATTAAAAAAATAAAATAAAATAACATGCACATGGAGGAAGGCAAGGAGTTCTTAGGCAGGAAATACAGTGCTCACTGTAGAATTAAATGATCACTTTTTGAGTCCATTTGATGTTTTCTAAGAAAATAATTTATATTGCTTAATCAAGAAACTTTTCCTCCAAAATGTGTTGTGTTTTCAAATTAAAATATTCCTATAGACTGAATGTTTTTGTCCCCTCAAAATTAATATGTTAAATCCTAACTCTCAGTGTGATAGTATTGGGGGGGTGGAACATTTGGGAGGTTATTAGGTCATCAGGGTGGAACCTTTATGAATGGAATTGATGTCTTTATAAAAGAGACTTCAGAGAGCTCTTTTGAATCTTCCACCAAACAAAGACAAAAGATAGCTATCTATGAACGTGGAAGTGGTCTCTCACCAGATACTAAACCTGCCAGGGCCCTGATCTTGAGCTTCTCAGCCTCCAGAGCTGTGAGAAATAACTTTCTGTTGTTTATAAAGCCACCCAGTCTGTGGTATTTTTGTTATAGCAACCTCAATAAACTAAGACAAATATATTATTAATAGACTTAGAATTTAATAGACGTTGTTTTCCTCAAGAATATTGAGGAAATCATTGTTTTGCAGCTTTTCCATAATATTCTGAGTTTCCTCTTTTTCTAATATGATGCAAAAGGTATGAAGAGGGTAAAAACAGTGTTCATTATTTGTTTCTCTAAACATAGAGTATACTTGGTGAACTGCAAATAAAACCTACACTTGAACATCCCCTAAAAGCCATTCTGTTATTACTTTCCCCAGAGACTTCTCAGACAGAGAAAAAAGTACTTTCTAGTGGTAAAGACAATTAGAGTGACAGCTGATGATATTAGACTATAAATTCTGAAGTACAGTCATTGCTCTCATCTGTCCTAGAAGGCAAAAACTGAGAGAAGAAGATATAGATAACATATAGAATATGTAATAATTCCTTGTCTTTCCTTTTAATCTAGGATATTACTAAGTGGTACTATTGAAAGGAATGTGTGCTAATATTTGAAGTAGTGATGAATAAAATGAAACTAGATTTTAAATATAGAACATTTTAGTTTTTTTTTTTTTAGTCTTGGTTTTTAATAGTCATTTTAAAAACATCTTTGTGAAGAATATTCAAAATCAACTTCTCAGTATTTTTAATATGTGTAAATTCTGTAGGTAAAGGCACTAACCTTGATATCAGGAATCAGTACTGGAAGTGCTTCTAGATTATCAATTAAAAATGAGTTACATTAAAACAAGTTAGCCATATACAATTTATTTTTAATTCTGATGTATACATATGACATTTGAATACACATACTCCTTTCAGGCAGTTTAATCAGATTCATGTACTTACAATTTTTTATCAAGATTTTAACTTCAGCAAAAAGCCAACAATATCATATAATATATGCTAAACATGTAAATATGTAGTTTATAAAATTACCACAAACCTATATTACCTCCAAATGCATATATTTGAATTAAAATGTTATTAATTTGTTTGCATTCATTAAAATATATTAGCTTTATATTATCAAGCAAACATTTTACAAATATTCAGTCCCATTTTAAGTTTGGAATCCTTAATTTTAAAGTAAAGAAATCTCATCTCAGCAAATCAAACACTGTGATTTATCTATATTTTCAGAATTTTATACTGGTTGAGTTGAGATAATAATCAGTGTCATCTTATTTAAAACCCACTTTTCTCTTTCACATACCAGTAGGTGAGTTCTATTTCTGGCAAGTGAGGCAATATTAACTGAATAGGAAAATATTCCAGACATAATATAATTGATATCATTATTCCATAATTATGTTTACTCTTTCAGCAACATAATGTTTCAATTTAATAATTTCTGGAGTGCCTTCTCTGTGCAAAGCATGTGTTCAATATTGGGTCAAGCAAAGATAATTGAGTTAGGTGTTTCCCATAAGGAACCTTCCACCTTAGAAGAGAGACACACATACTCTCTGAATAGCTGTAATTACAGGTCTAGCATAGATACTGCCAAAAAAGAAGTGGGAATCCATTGTGAAGGATGCCAGAGAAAAATGATTAGTGATAACTCAGATGTGAATTGAACCTTGAATATCTTGGTACTTTTCAACCAACCCTTATTTTTATCAGTGAAATTTATGATATGTTGCCTGGTCCAGAAATCTACAATCTATGAATTAAAATATAAGCAGCATCAAGGGAAATTGGAACGTATGAAGTGGTGATTAGTTTCCTGAACTCCACTGGACATGTAACTTCTCAAGTTTTATAGTAGATAATTCTTCTATATGATTAAGAGGCTCAATAATTATATATGGTGCTTATAATTTACTTTTAGAGACTACTTTCCCACAGTATTCCCTCCTTCTCTCTGTTACTTTTATTTAACTTTAGAACTAACAACTTATTTCTAACGACTTTTCCTTGGTTCTTTTAAAATAAAATAGCATTACTTATACAATTGTCAATAACTTAATCTTGTATCTTATTTTATACGGTTTTAACATGATTATCTCAAGATAGTTCTCAAATATTTATTTTATCATTTCTTCAAATATGATTTTAAAACTGCCAAAGGTACCCTGAAATTTGATCTCAAATACTAATTAAAGTGAGATAAACATATGTGACATTAAAAACCCCAATGCAGGAAGACATTATGTTCCTTTCTTTTTATTTTAATTTAGAAACAATATTCAACATGTCTGAATTTATATTTGTCTAATAGATTTTCATTATTGCTCAAAGTATCATAACATCACTTATAACAATTGTATTTCTACAGATATTTCTATATGCTATTCAACCAAAAAATGCAATTATTTCATTAAGTTGATTTTGTTTTTAATATGCTGGCAGTGTAGAGTATATCTTGTTAAATCAGAAAATACAATTATGGATAATATAATTACATTGTATCTATAAATATAAGTGTTTAATTAGACATATTTGCATTTAGAAAGAGAAGATGTATGGTCATGGTGAGGTTTGGAATGTGTTTTATCATTTTGTTACTAAACAAGTTTATATGGCTCTCCTAAAAGGAAGGCTGGGTATTTATCTTTTTGATGTCTTTATTCCTAGAGCTATCTTTATGGATAATTAAAATATTAAGTTTCAAAGACTTGCACTTAGTGTGTTTATCAGTGAGAGTCCCAGCTGGAAACAGACAACAAGTTAAAATTGGGATAATTGAAGGAGTGTTTTATAAAGGGACCAGATATAAAGTAGGCAAGACACAAGGGAACTGCATGAAACAGTCAGGACTCCCAGGCTAGTAAGAGTGGTTGTTATTAGCCTTAGCCCTTTTTAATGAGCATGATGAGAAAGCATTTCTGGAGCCTCTAAAGGAAATTTCTTACGGAGAGAGAACTGCCTTGGAAAGAGAAGTTTCATTTGGTTGAAGGACATAGGCAACCCCAAAATAAGGGAGCAAGAAAATAAATATCCTACTGTGTTCTCCCATGGATCTTCAGAAAAATTTTCATATTGACTAAATCCAACCAGAAGTGTGAGCACATGGGTGTCTTTTAATGTGGTTTATATAAGTTAATCTTCAGAGACTCAAGTGCAGGGTGGATCTGAGAGGCAAACAGAAGATATCGAACACAACAGATGTCAAGAAACAGTCAAATTACTGGGTCAAATAATTCACAGATAGTTTTTGGCCCACTGAAAATCCAAATAAATTAAATATTTTATCATTAGGACATAATTTACACCAGGCTAATTTACTCAGAGTAGTGAACAATCAGAACAAGAAAGAAGCAACATTAACTAACTCTCCTCTAAAATACATTATATTTTCTTAAAATGCAATATATCCATAATTTGGTCATTTTACTTTCTAAGACTCTAGGTGGGATGGACTTTATTGCTAATTTCTTTGTAGTAAAATTTGGCTCTTGCTGGGACAGGGAAATACATAGAATTCCAATTAGTTCTTAAGGACACATTTGAAAAAGTCACTTGTGCTCCATTGTCACTATGCCTTCTGCCTGGGACTGCTTTCTGATAGTGTCCTTTCCAATGTTCTCTTCCTGCTCAGTTTTCTTTATAAAATAAAGTATGATGTCAGCAAAAAGGTAGAGTAGTTAGCTCTAAGCTCTCACTTCCCCTCACAGAAACATTGAAAAACAAGCAAAAACCGTTAGGGTCAACTTTGTCAGAACTCTGGAAAACAGTCAAAGGTGTGGAGCAACCAAGTGAATAATGAATTAAGAAAAAGGCACCTTCAAAATACTAGAAAAGCTTTGTGATATTTTTACCTACCTTTGAGGCAGGAACTAGATGGATCCTAGGCTAGGAATTTATAACTGGCCTCCTGTTTATATTTCATGGGACAAAAAAAAGTGGGCTCCAGTCCAGACATTCATTACCAGCCCCTTGTTTGCATTTCTTGAGGCAAGAGACAAATGGGCTCCAGGCTACATATTTATGATCATCTTCCTGTCTACATTTTGAGATCTGCAATTTGATATGAGAAACAACAACAGGAATAGGGTGGATAAACAAACATTGGACAATTTTATGGCAGGAACAGAGAAGGGCTAAATCCTGTTAGAGGTCATACGTTTCCCATGCTTGGGGCAAGGGAGACACTACACATGTGAAGAAAGCACCTTGGGGGTCAAAAACAGGGGGAACCACCCCACAACTTTTGATGCTAAGGCCAACCCATAGGCCTCTGAGCAGGAATCCATCTTGGAAAAAAGTTGTGCTTGCATGTTGGGTAGGGTCCTAGGGCAGGGCAGGTGTGGAAAAAGAAATCAGATAATTGGCCAAAGGTAGACAAAGACCTGGAAGAACTGACCTATATGAATGATTTAACCCGTCTCTTTACTGCACTCCCCCTCATTAGGGCGGACACCCACACCATTTCTCTTAGGGTGTGCATCCCTGCCTTGCTTCTATCTTAACTAAACAAACTGTTTATCTGTGTGCTCTCCTACTTGTTGTTGTGCTATGTCTCTACTAATAAACTTAGTAGCTGTTTTTACAGTTTTTGCCTCCATGAGAAATTGATTTTTCACTGGGGGCAAGAGACAGGGAAAAATAGCTTCTAGCCTCTAGCCCTTGCTGGTCTGGTGGCTAGGATTCCTGGTTTTCATTCAGGCTACCCAGGTTCAATTCCTGGGCAGGGAATTAAGATCTCGCTTCAGGCCATTGCTCACTGCTGCCTCTCTGAGATCACCTATGCCACACTCACTCCAGTCTTGAAGAGGGAAGCCTGCTTTCCCAATGTGGGACCCACTTCCCTGGGTCCAGAAGGAGATGAGCATACCTTTTCCACAAATTATTGTATATGTTTGTTCTAACCTGCCTACAAACTGCCCAACACAAGGCACTTGTCTCTGTTCATATAACTTAGAACTCAGGCCAGAAAAGTGGAGGGAATTGCTTGAAAACATTGCAGATGGTACTACAATTCACAGGTGGCTGGGACAAAATACTATAATATGTTTTGAATGTCTTAGGCCTAGAAGAAAAAGCTGGGGAGAATTCCTTTGGGGAACTGGAACATTCAAAAGCACCACTTATATGGGGAAATTTACAGGTCTATGCTCTTGATCACAGCAAGAGACATTCTCAAAAAGGATCTGAGAAAACTCAAATCTTTCACCTCAGTCTGATTTCAAAATCTCAGTGAAATCCCATCTAAATGTTGAAGGAGTGCCCAGGTACTCAGTCAATCTGAAAAGACTGTGTGAGGTGTTTTCTGTCTGCTTGTTTGCTTTGTTATTTTTCCTCCTGGTGTCCAAAGAGATCTCTGTCAAAATAGTATTTGAACAGACGTTAGGAACAGAGACTTTAGTGTCCACACAGAGTAAGGAATGTAGACATTGTAAAAATTAATTTTGGAAAATCTTGAAATAAACTGACTACTATAGCCTTCAATCATGAAAGCAAGAGAGAAATGGCTCATCATGTATAGCAGATCCTCAGAAAGATAAACAGTTAATTTCTCATCAACTATGGAAGTCAGAAGATAGAGCATGCCATATTGAAAGTGTTGAATAAAAATAAAACCCCCAAAACTGTTAACCAAAAATTATCTAGCTTACAGAACTGGTTCTTCAAATGAAGGAGAAATTAAGACTTTCCCAGCTAAATAAAAGCTGAGGGAGTTAATTATCACTAGATCTGTTGTATACGAAATGCTAAAGGGAGCCCTTCAATTTGAAATGATAGGATATTAAGCACTAGATAGTAACTCAAAGATCACTGGTAAAGGTAAATACATGGGCAAATATAAGCTCCAAGTTATTGTATTTTGAGTTTGTAACTCTACTTTATATTTCCTATAGGGTTTAAAAGACAAATAAATACAAATAATCAAAAATCTACACTGTTGGCCACAAAATGTATAGAGATGTAGTTGTGACAGCAAAAACATAATATGGGGAAAAAAAATCAAATAACCATAACAAAAAAAAAACATAATATGGGGTAAGGTGGAGATGTATAGTATCAGGGTTTTTGCATGCTATTGAAGTTAAATTTGTTATTAATTTGAAATCGATTGGTACAAGTTTAGGATGTTAAATATAATCAAAATCACACAAAATCATATATATAATATATGTGAAATAAGAAGTAGATTAAAGTGATTCATACAAAAAAATAAACTAAACACAAAACAAGGCAATAATGGAAGAAATGAGAAACTTTAAATATAAGTGGATTAAATTCTCCAAATGAAAGATGAAGATTTGTAGAATGGACAACACAACATGAGTTAACTATATGTTATCTACAAATACTTACTTTAGATCTAAAGACACAGATTAAAAATGAAAGACTGGAAAAAGATATTTTGTGCAAATAGTAACAGAATTGGGGTGACTATACTATTTGGCAAAATAGACTTTAAGTCAGAAACTGATAAAAGGGGAAAAAAGGATATATTATATTGATAAAAGGGTCAATTTATCAAACAATAAAATGATTATAAACATAAGTGCATGAACAACAGAATCCCAAAATATATAGAACAAACATTAACAGAAATAAAGGGAGAAATAGTCCTACAATATGAGTTTGAGAACTTTAATACACTGCTTTCAATAATGGGTGGAGGAACATTCTCCAGGATAGATCATATCTTGGGTCACAAATCAAGCCTTGGTAAACTTAAGAAAATTGAAATTGTATCAAGTATCATTTCTGAACACAATGCTATGAGACTAGATATGAATTACAGGAAAAGATCTGTAAAAAATACAAACACATGGAGCTAAACAATACACTACTTAATAATGAAGTGATCACTGAAAAAATCAAAGAGAAAAATAAAAAAATACCTAGAAAAAAATTACAATAAAAACACGACCAACCAAAACCTATGAGATACAGTAAAAGCAGTTCTAAGAGGGAAGTTTATAGCATTACAATCCTACCTTAAGAAACAGGATACATCTCGAATAAAAAACCTAACCTTGCACCTAAAGCAATTAGAGAAAGAAGAACAAAAAAACCCCAAAGTTAGGAGAAGGAAAGAAACCATAAAGATCAGATCAAATAAATTAAAAAGAAATGAAGGAAACAATAGCAAAAATCAATAAAACTAAAAGCTAGTTCTTTGAGAAGATAAACAAAATTGATAAACCATTAATCAGACTCATCAAGAAAAAACGGGAGAAGACTCAAATCAATAGAATTAGAAATGAAAAAGGAGAAGTAAAAACTGACGCTGCAGAAATACAGAAGATCATGAGAGATTATTACAAGCAATTCTTTGCCAATAAAATGGACAACCTGGAAGAAATGGACAAATTCTTAGAAATGCACAACCTGCCAGGACTGAATCAGGAAGAAATAGAAAATATGAACAGACAAATCACAAGTGCTGAAATTGAAACTGTGATTAAAAATTTTCCAACAAACAAAAGCCCAGGACCAGATGGCTTCACAGGCAAATTCTATCAAACATTTAGAGAAGAGTTAAGACCTATCCTCAAAATCTTCCAAAATATAGTAGAGAGAGGAACACTTCCAATCTCATTCTACAAGGCCACCATCACCTTGATACCAAAACTGGACAAGGATGTCACAAAGAAAGAAAACTACAGACCAATATCACTGATGAACATAGATGCAAAAATGTTCAACAAAATACTAGCAAACAGAATCCAACAGCACATTAAGAGGATCATACACCATGATCAAGTGGGGTTTATTCCAGGAAAGCAAGGATTCTTCAATATACACAAATCAATCAATGTGATATACCATATTAAAAAATTGAAGGAGACAAACCATACAGTCATCTCAATAGATGCAGTGAAAGCTTCTGACAAATTTCAACACCCATTTATGATAAAAACCCTGCAGAAAGTAGGCAGAGAAGGAACTTTCCTCAACATAATAAAGGTCATATATGACAAACACACAGTCAACATCATCCTCAATGGTGAAAAACTGAAAGCATTTCCACTAAGATCAGGAACAAGACAAGGTTGCCTACTCTCACCACTCTTATTCAACATAGTTTTGGAAGTTTTAGCCACAGCAATCAGAGAAGAAAAGGAAATAAAAGGAATCCAATCGGAAAAGAAGTAGAGTTGTCACTGTTTGCAGATGACATGCTACTATACATAGAGAATCCTAAAGATGCTACCAGAAAACTACTAGAGCTAATCAATGAATTTGGTAAAGTAGCAGGATACAAAATTAATGCACAGAAATCTCTGACATTCCAATATACTAACAATGAAAAGTCTGAAAGTGAAATCAAGAAAACACTCCCATTTACCACTGCAACAACAAAAAAATAAAATATCTAGGAATAAACCTACCTAAGGAGACAAAAGATCTGTATGAAAAAAATTATAAGACACTGATGAAAGAAATTAAAGATAGATGGAGAGATATACCGTGTTCTTGGATTGGAAGAATCAACATTGTGAAAATGACTCTATTACCCAAAGCAATCTACAGTCAATGCAATCCCTATCAAACTACCACTGACATTTTTCACAGAACTAGAACAAAAAATTTCACCAATTTGTATGGAAACACAAAAGACCCCAAATAACAAAAGCAATCTTAAGAATGAAAAACGGAGCTGGAGGAATCAGGCTCCATGACTTCAGCCTATACTACAAAGCTACAGTAATCAAGACAGTATAGTACTGGCACAAAAACAGAAATATAGATCAATGGAACAGGATAGAAAGACTACACACATATGATCACCTTATCTTTGATAAAGGAGGCAGGAATGTACAGTGGAGAAAGGACAGCCTCTTCAATAAGTGGTGCTGGGAAAACTGGACAGCTACATGTAAAAAGTATGAGATTAGAACACTCCTTAACACGATACACAACAATAAGCTCAAAATAGTTTAAAGACGTAAATGTAAGACCAGAAACTATCAAACTCTTAGAGGAAAACATAGGCAGAACATTCTATGACATAAATCACAGCAAGATCCTTTTTGACCCTCCTCCTAGAGAAATGGAAATAAAAACAAAAATAAACAAATAGAACCTAATGAAACTTCAAAGCTTTTGCACAGAAAAGGAAATGATATACAAGACCAAAAGGCAACCCTCAGAATGGGAGAAAATATTTGCATATGAAGCAACTGACAAAGGATTAAACTCCAAAATTTACAAGCAGCTCATGCAGCTCAATAACAAAAAACAAACAACTGAATCCAAACATGGGCAGAAGACTGAAATAGACATTTCTCCAAAGAAGTTATACAGACTGCCAACAAACACATGAAAGAATGCTCAACATCACTAATCATTAGAGAAATGCAAATCAAAACTACAATGAGATATCATCTTACACTGGTCAGAATGACCATCATCAAAAAATCTAGAAACAATAAATGCTGGAGAGGGTGTGGAGAAAAGGGAACACTCTTGCACTGCTGGTGGGAATGTGAATTGGTACAGCCACTATGGAGAAAAGTATGGAGGTTCCTTAAAAAACTACAAATAGAACTACCCGATGACCCAGCAATACCACTACTGGGCATATACCCTGAGAAAACCATAATTCAAAAAGAGTCATGTACCAAAATGTTCATTGCAGCTCTATTTACAATAGCCAGGAGATGGAAACAACCTAAGTGTCCATCATCAGATGAATGGATAAAGAAGATGTGGCACATATATACAATGATATATTACTCAGCCATAAAATGAAACAAATTTGAGTTATTTGTAGTGAGGTGATAGACCTAGAATTCTGTCATACAGAGTGAAATAAGTCAGAAAGAGAAAGACAAATAGCATATGTTAACACATATATATGGGATCTAAAAAAAAAATGTCATGAAGAACCTAGGGGTAAGACAGGAATAAAGACACAGACCTACTAGAGAATGGACTTGAGGATATGGGGAGGGGGAAGGATAAGCTGTGACAAAGTGAGAGAGTGGCATGGACATATATACACTACCAAACATAAAATAGATAGCTAGTGGGAAACAGCCGCATAGCACATGGAGAACAACTCGGTGCTTTGTAACCACTTAGAGGGTTGGGATAGGGAGGGTGGGAGGGAGGGAGACACAAGAGGGAAGAGATATGGGAACATATGTATATGTATAACTGATTCACTTTGTTATAAAGCAGAAACTAACACACCATTGTAAAGCAATTATACTCCAATAAAGATGTAAATAAAGAAATAAATAAAATAATGGGTGGAACATCTAGACAGAGGATCAATAGGAAGTAGAGGACTTGAACAGCACCAGAAAGTGACCACACCTGAAAGACATGTATAGAACACCACTTAACAATAGCTGAATACATATTTTTCTCTAGGTCACATGGGACATTTCCCAGAAGAAACCATATGTTATGCCATAAAACAAGTCTTAATAGATTTAATAAGATAAACATCATTCAAAATATCTTCTCTGACCACAACAGGATAAAGTTAGATATGAACAACAGAAGGAAAATTGGAAAATTCTCAAATATGTGAAAGATAAACAATATATTCTTGAACAACCAATGAGTCAATGAAGAAATTATAAGTGAAAATGGAAAATATTTAGAAATAAAAGCAAATGAACACATAACATACCAAAACTTAGGAGATACAGCAAAGGCAATGCTCAGAGAGAAATTTATAGCCATACTTGCTTACGTTAAACAAATAAGAGCTCTCAAGTCAGCAACCTAACTTTATTTCTTGAGGAACTAGAAAAAAAAGAGAAAATTAAACTCAAAGCTAACAGGAGGAAATAAATAATAAATATTTTACAAGAATAGAAAATAAATAATAGAAAATAAATGAATAGAACAAACATAGAGATAATTGAGGAAATTGAGGAAACTAACAGTTGGTGTCACAAAACTTCTTCAGATTTATTGCATATTTTCTAACTAGTCATTTGGATAATTGAATTTTTCCTATTAACATAGTGTATGCTTCTCTTTTTAAAAGAGGAAGTAAAAACAGGAACATTAAAGATGTAGCATAGTAAAATTCCTGATAAGCTGTCACCAGATTAACCTTTAGTTAATTACAAATAAAACTTAGAAATCCTTCCAAAGTAAGAGATTTTGCCTATTTCAGAGAAGACTGTTCCTCAAATATTTCATACTGTAATGAGATGAAGCACATATTTAATTGGTGTGTTAATGTAAAGTATCATCTATTGACAAAATAAAGAGTGAGTCTTTAATTGTGCAGCATAAATCAGACTTTGGAATTCATACCTATTTTTGTTTTAGACTCTGTCAAAAATTACATAGAGAACATATGTCTTGTTTGGATAGACTCCTATTTTCAACCTTGGAATTGCATATCTGCTCAGCGTCATTCATTAATTTATTCATTCAGGTGCCGATTAAAAATGCTGCAGTAAAAGACATAGTTCCTGTGCTTCAGTACACAAAGAACCAAATCTAATTATAAATTAGAAAGTCTATATGAAGGAGACTAACAGAAAACTAAGAATTATTGGGGAAGGGAGCAGAGATAGTTTATTTCCTATATATACACATTATTTATTTTGTATAAAATTATCATTAATTAGATATATTGTTATTCCCAATAAAATGAAAACATCATTTAGTTTTTGTTTGTTTTTCTGTCAAGCTCCCCAGAATACTGGAACTGTGCCTAGTATCATATAACAATTCAGATATTTGTAAATGAGGGGAAAAAATGAATGAAAAATGAAAGAGGAAACAGAAGGATCAATGGTTGAATAAGTAAACTTTCACTGAAGATAATGTAACTGAAGCTCAGAGAGGTAGTCACTTGTCTGAGGTCATCACATGCATTTAAGTTTATGTCTTGGGCTAAGAAAATATACTTTGAAAACTTTATTTGAAATCAGATATAGTAACAAGGTCAAGACATCTTTGTTAAGTATTAAAATAAACTCTCAATAATATGTTCTTATCTAATATATTTTTCTTCTTTGTTACTGATGATAGTCAAATGTAATGAAAAGAATGATGAAACTAGCCATTTCAAAGCCAGGACATTTTTAAAACTATACCTTTAAATCTAGTAACAGCTAGTACCATTTCGTATTCCCAGTGATCGTTCAACAGAATGATTCTGATGATTAATAACATAATTTCTAAATAAGACAAATTTCAAATAATGTGCAGGCCTTTGCTAAATAGCAAAATACTGAACTTTACCTAAATTTAAGTACTATGGTGTGCATCAATTTTGTATGAATTATGCTAGTATTGACAGAATGCTCAATAAATTGAGACATTTGATAAACTTATTTTAAACCATATCCTAACAGTATATGATGATGTTCAGTACAATATCCATGTTGCTTTTACTTTATTCCACTTAATATATTTCAACCTAGAATTACATATAATTTGAAATGATGCCAACTCAAGTATAAAATATGCTTTTCATCAGGACATTAAATATAAAGATTCTTAGATGCTTAGGATTTTTTAAGTGAATATTTTTTACATATAGGTATATTCTTCCTTGTGTGTCCATATTAATAGTAATCCTTGGTTAGTGGTCGTTTTAAATGTTGTAAGTATGTTTTATTGACTAAAATATTCAGAGTATACAATAATAATTAGAGCAAATACTTGTAGATAAATCTCCATGATCTTGCTAGATTTGAATTTACATTGGAAGGACACATATTAGGTTTAATGGTATTGCTTTAATAAATGGACATGGATACTCCATTTATTTTGCATATGTCTTAAGAGGTTAGCCAAACTCACCACCCAGTTTGCAGATAAGGAAGTAGAAAATTAAAATAACTTGACCAATTTACAAGTTGGTAAGTAGCAGATGCAGATTCAATTCTATGTAGTCTGTTTGACTCTAGAGCACCTACCCGAGAGCAATGCCAGGGATTTCATTTTACACTATTGAAACTTAAATTAAATTAAATAACTTGTCATAGAGCTCTTAATCTGCTATGGGATCAAATATGTAATTTAGTGCATATTAGCTGACTTAAATAATTTTTTAATGAAACAATTTGATACAGGTAAATGTTTCCATTGGTTGTTAACAGATCTTAAAACTTGATTCACCTGCATTTTCTAATATCTAAGTTATTTTTCCCTCTTTACTTCTCAATGTCTGAGAAAAAAAAAACATTGTGTTTTTATGTAAGATAGACTTTGAAGTCAGAATATCCTGTGTTCTAATTGAAGCTCCGTGTGTGTGAGATCTTAGGAAAGTTGATCAATTTTCCTGTCTCTAAATTTCCTTATCTATAAATATAGAGACAATACCTACCATATATTTTTGCTTGAAGAAATTAAGAAAATCTAGAATATAAAGCATTTATCAAAATTTTGTACAGAGAAGAACTTAATTTTAAAAAGATAACATTCCCAATAAATTATCTCTGTTATTTATATTATATTAGACTTAGTAATGACTATCAAAAGCTTAGGTTGGGTGAGAAAATGAGACTACTATATTAAATCTATTCTGAATATAGATAGTGAAACCTAGCTGTTAATGATTCATATTCTACATTTTCCCACTGAAACACTTATGAAAATATTTCAAAGAAAGCAAATGAAATAGAATACATGAAAATACTGTTATTGATGAAAAACCTGCTAGAAATCACAAAGCATAAAAAAGAAAGAATCTCCATTAATCACAGCACTGAAGCAGAATGGCAGTCCACCCAAATTGAAGGCTAATTCTACCTACCTCCCTGATTCAGAAGTTGCAGTTGAAAGGCTCTAGTTTTGTTTCAACCCTGTCCACCTTTCCTCGCCCTACCTCCACACACTCCCTATCAGACTTTTCAGTTTTTCCAAAAGTTGATTTCCTGGAGCACTTCTTGAAGGTAATAAGATGAGTGGCTGGAAAAAAAAGACTCAGTGAAATAAGGTTACATAACTCATTGTGCAGGTCCCAAGTACCTTAACTAAAACTTTGGGAGTGATATGGGTAAGCTGGAATTAAGTTTTGTTTTTTGATTTTTGAGAGGGAATGCAGTTCTTATGTGACATATGAGACAATTCTTACACACTGTATATGCAAATTCACACTAAAGGCAAAACAAATAAAGGCTATAGATAACTTCACATCAGTTTAAGCCAGATCTTACTGCCAGAACAGTTATGTCAAAGCAATTTTGACTTCAGTGTTTTGGCTTTTGGAATTGTAGTTAAGGGAATGTGGACTTGTACTACATCCGTTCCCTTTGAAATCCAAAATGCAAGTTTGCATATTAAGTCTCTAAACATTCTGGAAGTATAGAAAGCTCTGAATTTGATTTGACCTACTGTTGCATAATATTGAAATTCTCTTCATTTATTCCACTGAATGTTGACCATGTATCAGGCTTCATGCCAGCAAAGGAGATTCAAGGATGCACAAGACAGATGAGGTTCCTGCTCTCAGGATACTGATAGCTTAGAAGAAAAAAAATCTCTAAACAATAATTAAATACATGGATTAATAAACAATCCCAATTAGGATCAGGGATTCAAAGGCTTAGAAGGAAGTGCCCTGAGAGAGCTGAGCGAAGTACCTAACCAGGTCTAAGAAGATTTCTTTGTGAAAGTGGTATTTAAGTTGGGAGCTAGAAAGGGGGTTGGAAGAAGAGAGGATCTGAGGGGAAGGGAGTGAGTACACCAGAGAGGAAAGGAAAGACTTCCGGAGAAGCTAAAGTGTTTTGTGAGTACCAGATTGAGTCCGGGCTTGTGAATAATAATTGTGGATTTGGTCCTTTATCTTAATAACAATGAAAAGTCAGTGAAGGATTATAAAATGAATCATCATACTCAGACTTGCATTAAAAATATTACCGTGTTTTCAGCAAGGGAAATATATCGGAGTGAGGGAGAGGAGTTAAGGGCCTATTTTGAGAAATACTGCTTTATCAGCAACTCTTGGGGAAGCTGATTCTGGGACTGTAATTCACAGCAAGGGAGCACAATTAGTGGTCCTATACACTAGGAATTAAAATTGCAAATGGATGAATGTTGTGTATGGCAAAAGATGTCATAAACATAGGAATATGTTAGAGATGGAGATGGAAATAGTTGTAAGGCAAGAGGCAAAGAACTGACAATTGTAATAAATGAGAAAACTTACGTTTTGATAAAAAAGATAAATAATGCATTTACTAAAGGCCAATATATTTATTTTTGCAGAAAATATGTATTAAATGGTACTCAAATTCAGTAGCTGTCAAGAAAATGGAATTTCTTAAACTTAATTAAGTGCTAGAGTGTTGTTATTTATTTTTATATATATATATTTAATAAGATAGCAATGGTCAACTGTTACTTTCCAATGGAAATTAACTTAGGGAGAATATATATATATATATATATATATATATATATGTAATCATGATTGCTGATATCTTAAATTTGTGTTACATAAGTATTGCAGACCTGAAGTTTAAGAGGTAAGGTCAGAATTCATTATTCTATTCTCTGGGACAAGTTGGAGTTAAATAATAATGATGAATTTGAGAAAAAAAGAAAAATAATTTCTGAAATAAACATACCAGAAAAAATCTGAATATTTAATGTAAGTGGTCCACCAGGAAACATATAATCTTGCTAGAAACTAGGATTTTAAACTATTAATATATAATTCCAATGATCACAACAATCATTCAGGGACTTGTTAATAACAATTGATAAAGTAACATTAAAACCTCTGTTAAAGGGAAGCTCTATTGTTCACCATTTTAGTGAAATCACAATGCAGAGAGGCAGGTCCACACAAATAGACCCAATAAATTTATTTTTTTAACATCTTTATTGGAGTATAATTATTTACAATGGTGTGTTAGTTTCTGCCGTATAAAAAAGTGAATCAGCTATATGTGTACATATATCATCATATCTCCTCCCTCTTGTGTCTCCCTCCCACCCTCCCTATCCCACCCTTCTAGGTAGACACAAAGCACCAAGCTGATCTCCCTGTGCTATGTGGCTGCTTCCCACTAGCTATCTAGTTTACATTTGTAGTGTATATGTGTCCATGCCACACTCTCACTTCGTCCCAGCTTACCCTTCCCCTCCCTGTGTCCTCAAGTCCATTCTCTATGTCTGCATATTTATTCCTGTCCTGCTCCTAGGTTCTTCAAAACCAATTTTTTTTTTTTAGATTCCATGTATATATGTGTTAGCATATGGTATTTGTTTTTCTTTTTCTGACTTCACTCTGTATGACAGTCTCTAAGTCCATCCACCCCACTACAAAAAACTCAATTTCATTGCTTTTCATGGTTGAGTAATATTCCATTGTATATATGTGCCACATCTTTAACCATTCATCTATCGATGGACACTTAGGTTGCTTTCATGTCCTGGCTATCATAAATAGAGATGCAATGAACATTGTGGTACATGACTCTTTTTGAATTATGGTTTTCTCAGGGTATATGCCCAGTAGTAGGATTGCTGGGTTGTATGGTAGTTCTAGTTTTAGTTTTTTAATGAACCTCCATACTGTTCTCCATAGTGGCTGTATCAATTTACATTCCCACCAACAGTGCAAGAGTGTTCCCTTTTCTCCACACCCTCTCCAGAATTTGTTGTTTGTAGATTTTTTGATGATGGCCATTCTGACCGGTGTGAGGTGATACTTCATTGTAGTTTTGATTTATATTTCTGTAATGATTAGTGATGTTGAGCATGCTGTCATGTGTTTATTGACAATCTGTATATCTTTGGAGAAATGTCTATTTAGATCTTCAGCTCATTTTTGAATTGGGTTCTTTGTTTTTTTGATATTGAGCTGCATGAGCTACTTGTATATTTTGCAGATTAATCCTTTGTCAGTTGCATCGTTTGCAGATATTTTCTTGTATTCTGTGGGTTGTTCTTTCATCTTGTTTAGGGCTTCCTTTGTTGTGCAAAAGCTTTTAAGTTTCATTAGGTCCCATTTGTTTATTTTTCTTTTTATTTCCATTTCTCTAGGAGGGGGGTCAAAAAGGAGTTTGCTCTGATTTATGTCATAGAGTGTTCTGCCTATGTTTTCTGCTAAGAGTTATATAGTGTCTGGCCTTACATTTAAGTCTTTAATCCAGTTTGAGTTTATTTTTGTGTATGGTGTCAGGGAGTGTTCTAATTTCATGCTTTTACATTTCCCGGCACCACTTATTGAAGAGGCTGTCTTTTCTCCATTGTATATTCTTGACTCCTTTATCAAATATAAGGTGACCATATGTGTGTGGGTTTATCTCTGGGCTTTCTATCCTGTTCCATTGATCTATATTTCTGTTTTTGTGCCAATACCATACTGTATTGATTATTGTAGCTTTGTAGTATAGTCTGAAGTCAGGGAGCCTGATTCCTCCAGCTCCATTTTTTTTTTCTCAAGATTCTTTTTGGCTATCCAGGGACTTTTGTTTTCTATACAAATTGTGAAATGTTTTGATCTAATTCCGTGAAAAATGCCAGTGGTAGTTTGATAGGGATTGCCTTGAATCTGTAGATTGCTTTGGGTAGTAGAGTCATTTTCACAATGTTGATTCTTCCAATCCAAGAACATGATACATCTCTCCATCTGTTTGTGTCATCTCTGATTTCTTTCATCAGTGTCTTATAGTTTTCTGCATACAGGTTTTTGTCTCCTTGGGTAGATTTATTCCTAGGTATTTTATTCTTTTTGTTGCAATGGTAAATGGGAGTGTTTACTTAATTTCTCTTTCAGATTTTTCATCATTAGTGTATAGGAATGCAAGATATTTCTATGCATTAATTTTGTATCCTGCTACTTTACCAATTTCATTGATTAGCTGTAGTAGTTTTCTGGTAGCATCTTTAGGATTCTCTATGTATAATATCATGTCATCTACAAACAGTGAAGGTTTTACCTCTTCTTTTCCAATTTGGATTCCTTTTATTTCTTTTTCTTCTCTGATTGCTGTGGCTAAAACTTTCAAAATTTTGTTGAATAATAGTGGTAAGAGTGGGCAGTCTTGTCTTGTTCCTGATTTTAGTGGAAATGATTTCAGGTTTTCACCATTGAGAACGATGTTGGCTGTGTGTTTGTCATATATGGCCTTTATTATGTTGAGGAAAGTTCTCTCTGTGCCTACTTTCTGCAGGGTTTTCATCATGAATGGGTGTTAAATTTTTCTGCCTCCATTGATCACATGTTTTTTTCCTTCAATTTGTTAATATGGTTTTTCACATTGATTGATTTGTGTATATTGAAGAGTCCTTGCATTACTGGGATAAACCTCACATTGTCATGGTGTATGATACTTTAATGTACTGTTGGATTCTCTTTGCTAGTATTTTGTTGAGGATTTTTGCATCTATGTTCATCAGTGATACTAGCGTGTAGTTTTCTTTGTTTGTGACATCTTTATCTGGATTTGGATTTGGTATCAGGGTGATTGTGGACTGATAGAATGAGTTTGAGTGTGTTCCTCCCTCTGCTATATTTTGGAAGTTTTGAAACGAATAGGTGTATTTTATTTGTTGTTTTTCCCTTGCTGCTTTTTATATGTTCCTTTTACCATTTTCTTAAGTGTTTTGGGTTTGTTATTGTAGGTCTTTTCCTTCTCTTGTGTTTGCTGCCTAGATAAGTTCCTTTAGCATTTGTTGTAAAGCTGGTTTGGTGATGCTGAATTCTCTTAGCTTTTGCTTGTCTGTAAAGGTTTTAATTTCTCCATCAAATCTGAATGAGATCCATGCTTGGTACAGTAATCTTGGTTGTAGGATTTTCCCTTTCATCACTTTAAAAATGTCCTGCCACACTCTTCTTGCTTGCAGAATTTCTGCTGAAAAATCAGCTGTTAACCTTTTTGGGATTCCCTTGTATTTTATTAGTTGTTTTTCCCTTGCTGCTTTTAATATTTTTTCTTTGTATTTAATTTCTGATAGTTTGATTAACATATGTCTTGTTTTTTTTTTCTCCTTGAATTTATCCTGTAAGGAACTCTCTGCACTTCCTGAACTTGACTGAGTACTTCCTTTCCCATATTAGGGAATTTTTCAACTATAATGTCTTCAAATATTATCTCAGTCCCTTTCTATTTCTCTTCTTCTTCTGAGACCCCTATAATTCAAATGTTGGTTAGTTTAATGTTGTCCCAGAGGTTTCTGAGAGTGTCCTCAATTCTTTTCATTCCTTTTTCTTTTTCCTGCTGTGCAGTATTTATTTCCACTATTTTATCTTCCAGGTCACTTATCCATTCTTCTGCCTCAGTTATTCTGCTATTGATTCCACCTAGAGAATTTTTAATTTCATTTATTGTGTTTTTCATCATTGTTTGTTTGCTCTTTAGTTCTTCTAAGTCCTTGTTAAATGTTTCTTGTATATTCTCCATTTTATTTCCAAGATTTTACCTCATCTTTACTATCATTACTCTGATTTCTTTTTCAGATAGACTGCTTATTTCCTCTTCATTTTTTAGGTCTGGTGGGTTTTTATCTTGCTCCTTCATCTGCTGTGTATTTCTCTGTCTTCTCACTTTGCTTAACTTACTCTGCTTGGGGTCTCCTTTTTGCAGACTGCAGGTTCATAGTTCCCGTTTTTATTTTGGCATCTGCCTCACTGGCTAAAGTTGGTCCAGTGAGTTGTGTACGCTTCTTGGTGGAGGGTACTGGTGCCTGTTTTTTGGTGAATGAGGCTGGATCTTGTCTTTCTGGTGAGCAGGACTGCATCCGGTGGTATGTTTTTGGGAGTCTGTTAACTTATTATGATTTTAGACAGCTTCTCTGCCTAAAGCTGTGGAGCTGTGTTTCTGTCTTACTAGTTTCTTGTTATGGGGTGTCCAGCCCTGTCACTTGCTGGTCGTTGAGTAGAGCTGGGTCTTTGCATTGAGATGGAGATCTCTGGGAGAGCTTTCGCTGTTTGATATTATATGGGGCTGGGAGGTCTCTGGTTTTCCAATTTCCTGAACATGGCTCTCCCATCTAAGAGGCTCAGGCCTGACACCAGGCCGTAGCACCAAGAACCTGTCAGCCAGATGGCTCCCAGTAGGAAGCTCAGTGCCTCTGCCATCAGCCAATGAGCCAGCAGTTTAAAGGCTATAGCCACACGGATGGTGAAGGACACGGCAGCTTGGCTCAGGACACTAGCTGGGGTGGCAGCCGGCCCCCAGTAAAAATTTAAGTGGCCTGAGGTCACATTAAAAATTCAGAGTTAATATCTATATTTTTGATGGCTATTATAAAAGTAAAGATAAAAGTTTTGTTTGTTTTTTTCTGTTTTGTATTATTTTTTAAGAGCCACAAAGTTGGTTTTTACTCCTTTGTTCAGCAGCATCAGTGTATACAGTACATTAATCTCAACCTTCAGGAGCCAGATCAAGAAACATATATAAAAGCTGATGAATTTTTTTTTTACCTGTCATATAGGTATATCTATACCAGTTCCTTGATAGTATTTTATGTCAAGGACTTTATAGTGTTGCACAGTCTTGGACTGATAAATGACTCAAAAAGTGTACTTACACTACACTTGTCATTATTTCAACCTAAAAAACTATAGGATTGAATGTTTTGTGAGTATCCACTGCCCTTAGTCAACAGCAGTATTATTTGTACCTCTGTTTAACCCTTTTAAAGCTGTGAAATATTGTATAACTAATTGTGCCCCAAGAAAGCCTGAAGCCAATGCCATTTTAAACTGATTCCATCTTCATTGCATATAATATACAAATTAAAAATCCTCCTCCTTATTCATAACTACTGAATAAACTTTAGTTTCCATGGCCAATGCTGCTGATTACAATTATTACCTCATTGTGATGTTAGAATGGTAACTTGGACATATTTTCTGAAATAAAATTATACTTAAGTCGACTATGATTAAAGTTTTGTAGTAAATATAATCCATTTTTAAAATTTGTATTCACAAACAGTAAAAATTACACTTGTAATACATAAAAATAAAGTTTTTATGTAGCTTTATTTTATTTTTTAAATATCAGTTAGAGAGATAAAAATTACTAAAAATAATTGTACCAGAAAATTATGGATCAATAATCAAAATTATCTATTGGCAGAAAAGTGTCAAGAGTATGTGGTCTCAGCAAACAAATAAACAAACTTGAAGTCAGTGAGATTTATCTTCTGACTTTGATTTGCAATCTGGAGAAGGACACATCATTTGGAGTCCCATTGACTGGATTTCTTCACCTTAAAATATATGTCACTATAATATCTATCATCTTCCACACAAGGATAATATAATATTTAATGAGAGTACTTGTAAAAAGTATTTTGAGTGCTTAAAGGAAAGACATTTTATTAACCCAAAAACTTGCCCTTAAGGCTCGAACAAGCAAGTCATAATGTAAAAATAATCAGTTTTCTTTACAAATTTATTACATGTATTTTAAAGTGCCATATTCTTAAAACAGAAGAACAAAAAGCAGTTTCTTTTGAGAAGTATAGCTATCAACTCCTCTTATAGTATAATATCAGGATAGAAGAATGTAAGAAAGAATGTATATATGTGTAACTGAGTCACTTTGCTGTACAGCAGATATTAATACAACATTGTAAATCAACTATATTTCAATAAAAAATAAAAAGTAAAAAACATAAAAAAATTAAAAATTATTTTAGCATAATATTAATGACTAATAATAATACACAGCATTTCCAAAGTAAGCAAATAACACAATATTATAATAAATTTGGGTATTAAAAGTAAATCATTTGTTAACAGAATAATTAATACTATAAATCAGTGGCTTTGTTTAATTTCAGTAAGTTCATTGAATACAAAATTTTTGTTAGCGTTGAAGATCCACAGAAAGGTGTTGATTAGTGAGTGATTAGATTTAAGAGCCACATCTCAGCATTGAGATAAAAGAATGGCAATCTGTAGATAGTCATATATCTTTTTCTTTTATTTTTCAGTTTTTCAGCTAATTCACATAAAATTCCAAGAAAATTTAGATCTCTGAAATTTATCCTCTATAGCTGCTGTTGTTGCTGATGTCAACCTATATCTTTCCTTTTACTCACCAAGGGAGAATTAGTACTGCACCTACATTTAGAGGTATATGGACTATTCTAAAGGTCAGTAAGAAAGTTGACTAAAATAAGAGTAATTTCGACTGTTTGATATAAAAGTCAAAGTTTTAGATTATTTTAATTTTAAGACCTTGAGAGATGACCTGTTTCAATGACATGCCTAAGTCAGGTCAAGACTATGTTTCATTACGTGTTGTATTATTATTTTTCCAAAAGCGCTACAAAAATGGCAACACCATTAGCAGTGATGGAACATGTACAATTTCTGTATAACTCTTACCTTCACTCATATAAGCCTCATTTCTTCCTTTGATCTTCTACATAAATATTCTCCTTGAATACTTGAAAATAGCACTTTATCATGCTGTTCTGAGCTACACATACTCAATTATTTTATAATCTATAATTTCTTATATAAACATCTAAAGTTTTATACTTTTTCCAGTTTAATTGTGTTTTATTCATGCCAAAACTCCTGTGGTAAAAGAAGAAGCCCTCATAACAAAGCAACATGCATGGCAAAATTGCAAAAGAAAAAAAAATCTACCACATAGGGTTTCATCTTATATGGCTCAAGGCTACTTTTTTTAAGAAAATTTATTTTTTAATATATTTTTAAAGAGATCTAAAGCTATGTGCTTAGTAAGTTACTATCCAAAAATCTATATTCTTTGACATTTTGGATAAATTGAAAACATTTCAAATAAATTATTCAATTTTAAAAAGTCTTTGGAAATTAAATAAAGATATTGAAATACATATAACCATTTCAAAATAATTATCATTTTTCATATTTTCTCAGCAAAATGTTTCATATATGTGTACATATATGTATATATTTATATATATATTTTTCCAGAAATCATGTTTATTTGAATTTTAATGTACAGCAAATTTTGTCATGGCTATATTATCATTAAGAAAATGGATGTTTATAGATATAATTGGAATAAAATATACATCTAATTTGTGCATAGTCAATATTATTTTGCATTCTTATGTGTTCATGAATTTTAAAATATGTAAATATGAGTATAAGAGTTTTAGGTGATGGGAATATGGTTTAAGGCATTGTCATAGTATCATAGTAGAACTACAATATAGAATCAATTGAGGTAATAACAAATATTTTGCACCTTTTTTTTTTTCTAGTATTAAAAACTGTTTACCTGCTGGAAATGGAATGAAAATTCACTAGATCTCTACAGACATAAGCTTAGTAATCAGACTTTCTAACTCAAATCCAGGTAACAAATTACTGATATAGGGGATGATAATATCTTTGATGCAGAGTCGCTGTAAAGATCAAGTGGGATGCCATATATGTAATTTTCTAGGACAATATTGGACACGGGTATGCATTTAATTGTGCTGGATATTTTAAAAATCTTAGCTTCCTTTTTTCTATACTTCCTAATGGCCCATAATCCTCAGATGTGATAGAAATGAAAAGTTACTGTCTAACAGCCACTTCCTTTCTTCTTCAGCAATGGCATCCCTGAAATTTAGCTGACCAAGAAAATGTCCAGAATAAGGACTAAACTGCTAGCTCTCTTTTAACTAGCTGTGGCCATGTGACTACACGTGGTCAAAGAGATGTAGAAAATAAAGGTGGTATATACAGTTACTGAGGTGTATATTTGTGGGAGGAGTTTTCTTTCTTCTCTCTTCTTCTGCCTGGTTGGGATGCAGATATAATGGCTGAAACTGCTGCAGTCAAGTTGACACATAGTGTTGAAACTATATTTTAGTGAAGACAAAACAATAAAGCAAGAGTTTTTCTACAAGGAAGTATTAAAATAATATATCTTGGGAAACTAGGGCCACTCATGCTAGTGTTGGTATCATCAGGTTAAAGCTTTCTTCTCTTCTAATGTCATTTTGGGTACTTTATGCATAATGATTGTCAACTTCCTATCAATCACTCTAAGGTAAAATGTGTCTGTTTTCAATGAGCTTTACTTACAGACATATAGCATCTAGGTGGATTTCCTTTTCTTATACTCTCAAACATAAATAATGTCTTAGACAATGTGGGCAGCTTTAATAGATTATTACAGACTGGGTGGCTTAAACAACAAACATTTATATCTCACAATTTTGAGGTTTGAGAAGTCCAAATTCAAGGTGCCAGTAGATCCAGTGTCTAGTGAGAATACACATCTTAGTTTGCAGATGGTCATCTTCATGGTGTATCCTCACATGGCAGAGGGCAGAAAGAGAGATAATGCTTTTTTATCTCTTTTCATAACAGCACTAATCCCATTCATGAGGGGTCCACCTTCATCACCTAATTACATTCCAAAGGCTGCACTTCCTAATACCATCACATTAAGGGTTAGGATTTCAATATATGAATTATGAATTTTGGGGGGACACAAATATTCAGTCCATAGCACATGAAACTTGAAGACTACAAATTTCTGAAGAAAACCCAATGCATAAGATTAAAAACAAACAAACAAAACAAAAAGAGAAATTCTGATTCTGAGGGAAATAAGACTATCTAATGGAGCAAAATATAACCTTAAAAAATTGATTAGTGTCCTGAGTGAGATTAGAAAAGATCCTGACTATCCATAAAGGTAATTTCATAAAAAGTAACAGATAAAAAAATCTTGAAATGCTCTTTAGAATTTAAAAAAGTTAGAAGAAGTATTGAGGAAATCTTCCAGAATAAGAGCCAACAGTCATGGGAAGTATGAAAGGAAAGATAAAATGCTTAAAAGTTTAATTCGAGGCATGAAACATCCAAATAACACACTTTATAAATAGAGAAAAGAGTTTAAAAAAAAAGAGAAATAATGATTAAATTGGTAAAATCAGAAATTATTCTAAAGACAAGAGCTTTTAATTCGAGGAGCCCATCAAATGGGAAGGAAGATGAGGAGTAGAGACTCACACCTGACAAATGATAGTAAGAATTTAGGATACCAAGAAAGGGGAGATACATGTAAAGAATCACAATGACAAAATGAATGACATAGACATCAAGCCATTTCTCAATCAAAACTTCTGTGTCATCTGAAATTTCACTTGCTATACAAACTAGATTGTTAGTTATTAGTGTTTTCTTCTTAAGAAAATATTTTTTCATAAATTTGCTTTAAGTGAAGTAGTAGGCATTTTTCAAAAGTCTGTGAAAACTATCATATATATTAAACAGAAAACCAATTTGGGTATTAGAATTTGTTCTTGTATCAATTTGGATTTGACAAGGCAGCAGACCTGCTATGAATTATATGGACTATGGAATTTATCAGAGGGTATAGAATTTTGAAGTCAATTAAAAAATACTATGAGAGATTATTGCATCTGTATCTGGTGGAGGTCCTGAAGTTGCTGTAGAACAGCAGGCTGGTAGTCAATAAGAAAAGCCCTGAGTGAAGCAAGGGAGAGTGAGGATAAAGTAGAGTTCTTGAAGATAAAATGGAAGCTGTATCTTTCACCCATCACTTCCAACCTCAGTGATGAGAGTTCCTGCCCCATCTGTAGACTTTGCCTCAGTGGTACATGTCAATACTTCTCAACCTGTCCCAGGTTGAAGACAGGCAATCCAATGGAATGTGGAGGAATTTCACCCAGCTGCTTCACAATGTCCCAAGGTGAGACAGCAGATCAGGGTCAACAGAGTGAATTTCAATAGTCTCTGATGCCTTACACTGAACTTCAGAGAAAAATGGTACTGTCTCACTCTGCCTTCCAACTCTCGCCTAACATGGGACCATCCAGGGAAGGAGATTTGGAGAATAGTTCAACAAAGCTAGGTTGAACCAGTACCCAAAGCAAAATATTTGGACTCTATAAAGTTGTGACACTAGGCTTAACAAACTTAGCCTAATAGAGGAAATGAGACATGGTTTGCAAGAATTATAATATAAACTAGATTGTGATATGCTACACACTATCAGAATCTCACACCCCCAGTGTCTTATGGCATTAAAGATCATCAGCTTCTTTCTCAGTTCTGAAGAAAGTTTTTTTTTGTTTTTTTTTTTGGCTTCCACTTGAGGGATCTCAGTTCTCCAACCAGAGATTGAACCCCCAGGCCACGGCAGTGAAAGCCCAGAATCCTAACCACTAGGACACCAGGGAACTCCCGAGAAAGTTTTTTTTATAGATTGAAATTATTTATATCCATCTTTTTCAATGTTGACTTGTGGTATTTTCATCAGCCAATCCCTCACTTTTTTAAAATTTTTATTTATTTTTTTTTGTTAATGGCAACAACTAAAACTAGAGAAGGACAGACTAAAATCTCTTACTGAAATCTGACTTGTAAAACATTTTTGAGGAAATTGATTTAATATGTGTTCATGACTCTGATTTGTGGAAGTCACTGCAAGCCCATCCATAAAGGATAAGGCCAAGGACACAAGTTTCACTGCAAGACATTCATGGTAAAGTGCTGCTGATTCATAGGAGTAAGAAGGCTTTCATTTCTCCTAAGTTACTGCCAGTCAAGGCCAGTATTACTTAGCCTTGAAATCAAGAACCATGGGGATCAAATAAATGCCTTGGTGCCAATAATCAGGATGCTTTTGGAAACTTGGAATGTTAATTACAGAGTTGAACTATTCTTAACAGCATGTAAGCACTTTTTAACTCTTGTGACACCACTATAAATTTGTTTATCTATAACCATAATTTAAAAATTGCTCTTTTACTTGGCAGATTCCAAATAAAATTTGGTAACTGGTTTATTGAACAGTTTGAACTCAGTATGGCACAAACATGAAAATCAACTGGCATATTCCAAGTGACTATAATGTGCCAAACTCCATTAGGAGGTGATGTGAGTTATATGAAAATGAATTAGACTTGACCCCAGTCCCAGAGAATTTAGTTTAATAGAGAAAATAAGGTATGAGTTGCAACAATTGTATATAGTCATTATGATCACCATTTAAAAATTTACTCTTTTAACCTAATAAAGGAATAAATGACAACATTTTATGGTGAAAATATGTATATGTTTAAGGAACTTGTTTAATATTATATTTTTACCAATAGAAAGCTCAGGTACACAGGTTATCTACAAATAATTCTTATTCATTAATGGGAACACACAGTTTTAAAACTGAAAAGAAATTAAATTTTAAAGAAGTCATCTTTTGTATAAATTCATGCAGCTAATCAATGCAAGAATCAAGAGTTAAATCCAGAGATCCTGATATCCAGATTGATACCTCTTTTCATTAAATAATTTTCAAAATATGTTTTCAAACTGTATGATTATACAGCTTCATTTACATAAAATATGTACACATATCCAAAATATGTAAACCTATAGACACAGAAAGTAGATTCATGGTGCCAGGGGATGGAGGGGAAAGGGGAAATGGAGAGTGACTGTTTAATGAGTACAGGGTTTGTTTGTTTGTTTGTTTGTTTGTTTGAGGGAGTGATGAAAATGTTTCAGATCTAGCTAGTGGTGTTGGTTGAAAATTGAATGTACTAAATGACAATGGATTGTTCACATTAAAATAGTTAATTGTATGTTATGTGAAGTTTACCTCATTAGAAAACCCTAGAAAATGATAACGTATATCTAACATAAGGTAGGAATTTAAATTGGTGCAGCTATTATAGAAAAAATATGGAGGTTCCTCAAAAAATTAAAAATTGAACTACTATATGATCCAGCAATTCCACTTCTGTTCATATAAACAAAGAAAACAAACTGGGTATCTTGAAGAGTGTGCTGCACTCCCATGTTTATTGCAGTATTCACAACAGCCAAGGCATGGAAACAACCTAAGTGTCCATTAGTGGATGAATGGATAAAGACCATATAAATACATAAATAGTGGTAAATATAAAAATATAAATAGTAATATTCCATCCTCTCTCTCTCTCTCTCTCTCTCTCTCTCTATATATATATATATATATATATATAGGCCTATGCCTATATATATATATGGGATGGAATAGTACTAGTATATTATTACATATTATTCAGCCATAACAAGAAGGAAATCCTGCCATTTTCAACAAATGGACAAACCTGGAGGGCATTACACTAAGTGAAATAATCCAGGCTGAGAAAAACAAATATTGTATCATATTACTTATATGTGGAATCTAAAAGAAAAAAAAGTTTTTAAATGTTTATTTTATAGAAAGAGAAAATAAAAAGGTGGTTGCCAGGGCTGGGGGAAGGGAGAAATGGGATGATATAGGTCAAAGGGTGAAAACTTTCAGTTATAAGAAAAATAAGTTCTGAGGATCTATTTACAGCATGGTGACTATAGTTAATAATATGGTATAGTATTCTTTGAAGTTGCTGAGAGTAGATCTTAAGCATTCTTACCAGAAAATAAAGTTAATTATGTGAGATGCTGGATGTTTTAAGTATCATGATCTTGGTAATTATTCCACAATGTATATGTGTATCAAATTATCATGTTGTGCACTTTAAATATATACAACTATTTCTGTCAATTATTCTTCAATAAAGTTTAGAAAATCCTACAAATAAAAAGAGCATAGATATCTGTGACACATTTTAATATGTATTTTTTGTCCTATAATCTTAGTGACAAATTCTGGACTTTCAAAAGTATTGTTCTTTTGAAAGATATGAAGTCAAATAATGTTTAAAATAAGCTACTGTAAATTTTAACAAAAATAATATGAACATTTATGATAAAAGAGCTGAGAGGAAGACTCAGATGCTGTTAACTTGGCAAGTCTGCTCTTAGAGGAAATTATTTAAAAGGAAAAAAAAAACAAAATATAGTTCAGAAGACACCTAAGACACTAAACCATAAATTAGGAAGGTTTGGCAAAAGGAGATTCACCTGGAGTTTCCCACAGGAGGAAGCCCAAAGATATTCTTGAAGCTCCTCAGTGATAGAAAATGCTTAATGATACACACTGCTCAGAGGAGAGAGGTTCACCAGGAAAAGCAAATTGTAAACCACTTGTTTACAGCAAGGGAACTAAGCCCATCCATTGGATGGTAGGAGCTTACTTGGACTAGGTTTAGCTGCGAGAAACAGTGTAGGGGGATGCAAACCAAGGAATAATATTAATCTATCCCTCTGGCACTGGGGAGAAGAGAAAGTTCATTGTGAACAATAGCAATCTTCCCATCTCTGTTATCCAGGGAGATTAAAAATTAATGAACCCACAGGCAAAAAATCTTTGGCCATGAGGGGAATGCTTGTTAGCTTGGAACACTGTTCTTGACATGAATCTCTAAATCACCAGTCCTTCAGCTATGAGTAATCCCAAAGAAATCAATACAGAACCTGAATGCTACCAAAAAAAGAGGAGGAAAGTAAAAGATAAACATGACAGATGACTATCAAATAGAAGAAATATATGTTGCCAAGGAGAAGATAAAAATTGTATCCAATTATTTTTGGAACATTTTTAAAACACATTTAATGAAGCAATTGAAGCAAGGTCGAAAGCATAATGATAAAAACTCAGGTGAGAGATAGAAAGGTACAAGAAGATAAAAGGTGAGCTGGAATAGCTCAGGCAGTAAGAATAAAAGGGAATACAATTGACCCTTGAACAACTCAGTGGGGGTAGGGATGGCAGAGTGGTGGTTAGGGTTACAGACCTTCTAAGCAATTGAAAATCTGCATAAAACTAACAGTCAACTATGCGTATCCACTTCCTCCATATTTGCAGTTCTGCATCCACGGATTCAACTAACCTCAGATGGTGCAGTACAGTAGTATTTACTATGGAAAAAACTTTGCGTATAAGTGGACACACACAGTTCAAACCTGTGTTGCTCAAAGGTCAAATGTACACCACCACTCTCCCTTGAGAGTCTTAAGATGAGGCATTCCTTTAAATGATGTGGGGTGTTGCTATTTTGGGGATGACATATTCAGAGGAGAGGATGCTTATGAACCCTGCCTTTACACTGCTTTCTTAAGGTGCTCCATGAAGGTGTGAGGCATCATCAGGTCTGGAAATCATTCTAGGCATTTGTACTTGGGTCTTATTTAAACCCTTTTAGTGACCTCATCTTTATTTTAGACATACATCAGGCACAATGACAATTTTAATCTCTTTGACAATTCATCACATGGAGATAAATATAAGTATGTCACTGAGATTAACACAATTTTATAGGCATTTTGGAAAGAAAGGTACAATTTTTTTCCTGGCTTTTTGAAAAAGTTTGACTAAAATGTTTGTCTTTTAGAAGCAACCATCTGGGCACAAGGCATTTAGAATGAGGTTTTGAGAACATTTTCAGTCTGCCTATAGGGTATAAGATTGGAGGATACAGTGATACTTTCTGTGCTGGGTATTTGAAACATGGACGTTTATTGTGTTTTTTACTTATCCAAATCTATGTAGCAAAGAAATACTCCCAGATGTTTTGAACACAGCCACATTTCTGAGAGCACTCTAGGTGCATGAAAAGCATTCATAAAAAACTAGATCACTTTCATAAATTGATGTTATAACATCGTAAGTGTACCCAAGGATAAGATATTGCTAAAAAGTTAATGTTTCTCTGTCTCAGCATATTTTTAATATTTATTGAAGAATGAGAGAAAATATCTTTAACACTTATTCCATTCATTAAAAGAAAGAAAAAAACTATCTTATCAAACAAAAATGACTTGAGATAAACAGAAACTAAGAATATAATAGCATTAATCAACACAGATAAAGCATCAGAAATACACCATTGTTCTCCTTTATATTAGAAAAATTAAAGAACTAAAAAGACACATAGCCTATTAAAGTTTAATCTCCCTTTCTTTTTCTTTCACACTTGCTATGTTTTTTCCTGTGGAAAGACTGAAAAAGTAATGCAAAAGAGCAATTTGCTAGGTTGGAAGAATTAAATTGATAGGTTCTAAGAACTTAAGAGACAAATTAATGCAGTGCATCATTTCAAATCCTGTGACCACTTTGTTTTGAACTGAACTCTTCTTTTTTCTTTGCCACAGTTTTCTCAGCATTTTCCACTGGGAGAATGCTGTTTTATTAATAAAATATAGCTTGCATATAAACACAGAGAATAAACGTAAATTCAGTAATTTTCCTCTACAAAGCAGTAGTTGAAAACTCTTGTGGGGTAACAGCATTCTAATCTGATAGCACAAACATACTTTATGACTGCAGAATTCTTCATTGGATGTGTTATTTATTCACACCATTATGGTTATCTTTTACCTCAATGGGTGCAGTCACTCATTTATTCATTGAATAATAAAGAACCAAAAAGAAATTCAGATAAAAGGCAAAATTTATGAAAGCTTATAGGAGAGTGGGATAACGTTCAATTAAATCAGAGTGTGATATGAGTTTGACAAGCACAGGGATCAGAAAACACAAGTTAAATCCAGCCCACAGTGTTTCTGTATGACCCAAAAGATTAAAATGATTTTTACATTTTTAAATAGTTGAAAAATATTGAAAAAGAAAAGTGCTATTACATAATGCATGAAAAGTATGTGAAATTCAAATGTCACTCTTAATAAATACATTTTTATCTTTTTTTTTTAAAGAAGATGTTGGGGGTAGGAGTTTATTAATTAATTAATTAATTTTTTCTGTGTTGGGTCTTCGTTTCTGTGCGAGGGCTTTCTCTAGTTGCAGTGGACCACTCTTAATCGTGGTGCGCGGGCCTGTCACTATCGCGGCCTCTCTTGTTGCGGAGCACAGTCTCCAGACGCGCAGGCTCAGTAGTTGTGGCTCACAGGTCTAGTTGCTCCGCGGCATGTGGGATCCTCCCAGACCAGGGCTCGAACCCATGTCCCCTGCATTAGCAGGTAGATTCTCAACCGCTGTGCCACCAGGGAAGCCCCCATTTTTATCTATTGAAAGTTTATTATTGTATCGTCTATGGCTGTTTTAGTGCTACGACCAGTTGAGTTGAGTGGTGGCAATAGAAATCATAGGGCAGGCAAAGCTTAAAATATTTACTCTCTGGCCCTTTACAGAAAAAAGTTTTCTGATCCCTGGACTAGAGGAACACAGGATAGCATGGAGTTAATATGAGCAACTCTGCTGGAATGGTCAAACAGGCAGAGTACATAAAGATGTCCTTTAACAAAATAAGCATTCATGTTCTATCAAGGGAAACCAAAAAAAAAAAAAAAATTATGCTTGGCACTTTAAATTCTGAACATGGCCCACAAGAATTTCTGATGGCCTTGCATTGATAGTGATACCTTGCCATTTAATTACATTGTACTTTGCCCTGAAATCCTTAGAAACTAGTGGTGGTTCTGCCCCTAACCCAGAAACAAAATAAGAAATTAACTGGGATTGTAAAATGGAATCTCCACTCACCCCCTTTTCAACAAAGGGCAGGTAACTTTGGAAGACAGAAGTGTTTTCACAAAGTTCTTTCTAAATCCTCTGCCCAGGATCCTCTTCTACAATATTTCCAAAGAAAACCTCTGTGTGTCAGAGATAAGCAGTAAAACAAGAATGTGATAAACAGACTTTCACTAAAGGTCCTTTATAGGGAAAGCAAAATTTTAAATAAAAACAACAACAAAAAATCCCCAAATGTTATCTTTACCATATTTTTCCTTGTTCTATCTCATATATTTTTAATATAGAATCATACCAATAAGATAAATAAGCAATGCTATAAAAAGATTTAAGTTGTGAATATTAAATAAAAATACCTCTATATGAACACAGTACTATACTCATTATTTTAACCATTACATGAGGCACGCAGGGGCCCGATTTCAATCCCTGGTCAGGGAACTAGATCCGGCATGCATGCTGCAACTAAGAAGCCTGCATGCCGCAACTGAAGATCATGCATGCTGCAGCTAAGACCTGGCACAGCCAAAAAAAATAGATAAAATTAAAAATAAATAAATAAATATTTTTAAAAGGTTATATTTGATTCAATCACTATTCCTATAACCTTCTCTTTCTCTTCTCGTTTTGAGGTTTAATTATTATTCCATAAATAGAGAATTTACATGCTATGTATATGAGAATATATTTTTCTAGAACATGATTCTAAATGTAATTATTTTACAAATTTTAGAAAAACTCTTTTCCTTCTTTTACACTCCTGTGATATATCTAAGCATAGTGGCATCCACTCATGAAAGAGCTCTCTAAGACTGGGCAAGATTACATTGACTCCAGGTGTCTAAAACATGAACTGAGTTCGGTTAGTTTGATCTTTACATCAAACAAGCACATAACAATATAGAAGATACTATCTGGCTGAGCTAGGATCACTCTTGTCAGTAAAGGAATACATAATATATTGGGGGGAAAGACAAACAAAAACAAACACAAAAGGTTTTCAGGGAAATAAGTATTTTCCACATTACTTGTGTTAGTTTTCCATTTGATAAGGTGAAAACACTACTAGAAGTTATATAAAATAGATTAATGTTGTCTGACTAACGGCCATTTTTTTTTAACATCTTTATTGGGGTATAATTGCTTTTTAATGGTGTGTTAGTTTCTGCTTTATAACAAAGTGAATCAGTTATACATATACATATGTTCCCATATGTCTTCCCTCTTGCGTCTCCCTCCCTCCCACCCTCCCTATCCCACCCCTCCAGGCTGTCACAAAGCACCAAGCCAATATCCCTGTGCCATGCGGCTGCTTCCCACTAGCTATCTACCTTACTACATTTGTTAATGTGTATATGTCCATGACTCTCTCTCACCCTGTCAGAGCTCACCCTTCCCCCTCCCCATAACCTCAAGTCCGTTCTCTAGTAGGTCTGCGTCTTTATTCCTGCCTTACCCCTAGGTTCTTCATGACATTTTATTTTTCTTAAATTCCATATATATGTGTTAGCATACGATATTTGTCTTTTTCTTTCTGACTTACTTCACTGTGTATGACAGACTCTAGGTCTATCCACCTCATTACAAATAGCTCAATTTCGTTTCTTTTTATGGCTGAGTAATATTCCATTGTATATATGTGCCACATCTTCTTTATCCATTCATCCGATGATGGGCACTTAGGTTGTTTCCATCTCCGGGCTATTGTAAATAGAGCTGCAATGAACATTTTGGTACATGACTCTTTTTGAATTTTGGTTTTCTCAGGGTATATGCCCAGTAGTGGGATTGCTGGGTCATATGGTAGTTCTATTTGTAGTTTTTTAAGGAACCTCCATACTGTTCTCCATAGTGGCTGAACCAATTCACATTCCCACCAGCAGTGCAAGAGTGTTCCCTTTTCTTCACACCCTCTCCAGCATTTATTGTTTCTAGATTTTTTGATGATGGCCATTCTGACTTGTGTGAGATGATATCTCATTGTAGTTTTGATTTGCATTTCTCTAATGATTAATGATGTTGAGCATTCTTTCATGTGTTTGTTGGCAGTCTGTATATCTTCTTTGGAAAAATGTCTATTTAGGTCTTCTGCCCATTTTTGGATTGGGTTGTTTGTTTTTTTGTTATTGAGCTGCATGAGCTGCTTGTAAATTTTGGAGATTAATCCTTTGTCGGTTGCTTCATTTGCAAATATTTTCTCCCATTCTGAGGGTTGTCTTTTGGTCTTGCTTATGGTTTCCTTTGCTGTGCAAAAGCTTTGAAGTTTCATTAGGTCCCATTTGTTTATTTCTGTTTTTATTTCCATTACTCTGGGAGGTGGGTCAGAAAGGATCTTGCTGTGATTTATGTCATAGAGTGCTCTGCCTATGTTTTCCTCTAAGAGTTTGATAGTTTCTGGCCTTACATTTAGGTCTTTAATCCATTTTGAGCTTATTTTTGTGTATGGTGTTAGGGAGTGATCTAATCTCATACTTTTACATGTACCTGTGCAGTTTTCTCAGCACCACTTATTGAAGAGGCTGTCCTTTCTCCACTGTACATTCCTGCCACCTTTATCAAAGATAAGGTGTCCATATGTACATGGGTTTATCTCTGGGCTTTCTATCCTGTTCCATTGATCTATCTTTCTGTTTTTGTGCCAGTACCATACTGTCTTGATTACTGTAGCTTTGTAGTATAGTCTGAAGTCAGGGACCCTGATTCCTCCAGCTCCTTTTTTTCATTCTGAAGATTGCTTTGGCTATTCGTGGTCTTTTGTGTTTCCATACAAATTGCGAAATTTTTTGTTCTAGTTCTGTGAAAAATGCCAGTGGTAGTTTGATAGGGATTGCATTGAATCTATAGATTGCTTTGGGTAGTAGAGTCATTTTCACAATGTTGATTCTTCCAATCCAAGAACATGGTATATCTCTCACATATTTGTATCACCTTTAATTTCTTTCATCAGTGTCTTATAATTTTCTGCATACAGGTCTTTTGTCTCCTTAGGTAGGTTTATTCCTAGATATTTTATTCTTTTTGTTGCAGTGGTAAATGGGAGTGTTTTCTTGATTTCACTTTCAGATTTTTCATCATTAGTATATAGGAATGCCAGAGATTTCTGTGTATTAATTTTGTATCCTGCCACTTTACCAAATTCATTGATTAGCTCTAGTAGTTTTCTGGTAGCATCTTTAGGATTCTCTATGTATAGCACCATGTCATCTGCAAACAGTGACAGCTTTACTTCTTCTTTTCCGATTTGGATTCCTTTTATTTCCTTTTCTTCTCTGATTGCTGTGGCTAAAACTTCCAAAACTATGTTGAATAAGAGTGGTGAGAGTGGGCAACCTTGTCTTGTTCCTGATCTTAGTGGAAATGCTTTCAGTTTTTCACCATTGAGGATGATGTTTGCTGTGGGCTTGTCATATATGGCCTTTATTATGTTGAGGAAAGTTCCCTCTATGCTTACTTTCTGCAGGGTTTTTATCATAAATGGGTGTTGAATTTTGTCAAAAGCTTTCTCTGCATCTATTGAGATGATCATATGGTTTTTCTCCTTCAATTTGTTAATATGGTTTATCACATTGATAGATTTGCGTATATTGAAGAATCCTTGCATTCCTGGAATAAACCCCACTTGATCATGGTGTATGATCCTTTTAATGTGCTGTTGGATTCTGTTTGCTAGTATTTTGTTGAGGATTTTTGCATCTATGTTCATCAGTGATATTGGCCTGTAGTTTTATTTCTTTGTGACATCCTTGTCTGATTTTGGTATCAAAGTGATGGTGGCCTCGTAGAAGGAATTTGGGAGTGTTCCTCCCTCTGCTATATTTTGGAAGAGTTTAAGGAGGACAGGTGTTAGCTCTTCTCTAAATGTTTGATAGAATTCGTCTGTGAAGCCATCTGGTCCTGGGCTTTTGTTTGTTGGAAGATTTTTAATCACAGTTTCAATTTCAGTGCTTGTGATTGGTCTGTTCATATTTTCTATTTCTTCCTGATTCAGTCCTGGCAGGTTGTGCATTTCTAGGACTTTGTCATGGCCATTTTTGTAGCATAACTATGAATCAAAAAAATCCTGAATCACAAGAAAGTTAAATATAAAAAAAAGAAAGTCAAAAGTCTGCACTGTTAGAAAAATTTAAAGTAGGGGGGCTATCTCAGCTTACCAATTAAACCTGTTGTCTCTGAGTAATCATAGCATCTCTTTCACTTTCAGAAGTATTGTCTTAAAGGTTCAGCTCTCTGCCTCTGAGACTCTGGAATGTAAGATACACACTCAGGCAGCAAATCATTAAATAGAATGATATTCCTTTCCATATGGTAGACAGATTCTTGAGAAGTTCCTCTGGAACTGTGTTTCTCATTGCCTACCAGAAATTCTGTTTGAACGACTGATAAGTTAAAAAAATATCAATTACCACAATAACATACATATATCACAGCTACCCACAAGTAATAAAGGCCCACAACTACAAGCTATTATGTGATAAATTAGCAAGATTTTGACTAAAAGGATTACTCTAAAACTGTATAAGAATGTTGAACAGCTTAGTTCATGACAGATATTTGACAATTGCTTTTTCTTGCCTTTTGATTGCTGTGTGATACTATGAGGTAAAAAGGATCTTAGGAGATGTCATGAATTCTCAGGATCTCCAGTGAACCCTTTCACAATATTATTACTGTCCTATATGCTATTAAGCGATCATTAAAACTTCAGTTTTATCACTACATGAATTCTAACTAGCAAATGAAATGAAGAAGCAAAGGATGCCTTTAAGTTATTTTTAAATTAATCTTTAAAGAAAGACTAAAGGTACAAAAATTTGATTTCCAGAGGAAGACAGCTTTTATCATTCTTAAATTACATATAAAATTTCATCAGTTGTAATAACTGTTGATGGCTTGGGGGGCTATGCATATGTGTGAGGCAGGGGACATAGAAGAACTGTCTATACTTTCTGCTCAATTTTGCTGTGAAGCTAAAACTGCTCTTTAAAAAGTCTATTAAAAAGACACATATACATAGAAAAGTGGTGCTCAGCCATTACTGTATATCAGAATCACAGGGAAGGCTAGTTAAAATATAGATTGTTGGGCCCACCCCTAGACTCTCTCATTCAGTCGGTTTAGATAAGGAACAATAATTCGCATTTCAAAAAGTTTCCAGGTGATGCTTCTGGTCCTTAGACCACAATCTGAGAACTAGTGACATGGAGAAGCCCAGAGAAGAGTTGTCTTATGGTTGACTGAGTCTTGAAAAAGTGTCTTCTTTAAGATGAATTCAAAAGGCATCCCTGAGTTAGTAACTGATTAATTACACTTGAAGGAGATTATGGGATATCTGTGAGATAAAAATTTTCCCAGCTTTTCTATTTAAAGTTATTTTCTATTTAAAGTTATTTTCTAAATGATGATTGGTCTCATACTTTTTACTAACTAGGTGGCTCTTTTCCAAGTTATATTTGTGAATATTTCCAGGAACCTAGTGTAATTTTTAGAAAAAATGTTAAGGTTGTTTATATGTACATGAAATATGTAACAAGAAAGAATCAGTAAGTAGAAAATGTGATAACCGATTTTGTATTTTTTTCTCAATAAAAATTTACTATCCTGCTTAAATATTATAATAATCATAATTTTAGCAAAATGGTATAGAACTCACATTTATTTCTGATTAATTATGGTTGAGGAAATACATACTCCATGTTGTAGGGTAATAAAATGTGATTAAGTATTCTATTGACATCATTGAATTAAAAGGAAAAATAATTCCTTTTACTGACATTTGAAAAGTCTAAAAGTGGCAATTACACAGACATATTGTGTTACTGAAGTTATAGGTTTATTAAACAATTTTATTGTGCAATGCCTCTTGGACTTGTCTTGAAAGTCCAGAGATTATAACGATAATTACGCCTGACAGAATTATTCATTATAAGCATTATTATTGTTAACTTCATTCTCTTGCATGCATTAATCCTTAGTTATAAACAAAGCTTGAACCCAAGACATTCCGTACTCATTAGGAATACAACTTGGTAATATTTTAGATTTTATGCATATGTGTGGGGCAGGGGACATTCTGTCTTACACATTGATTCAACTCATACAATTATTTAAATACCCAATATTTATATTTGATTATAGTTTTACAAACATCAAATGACATTTCTCAGAGTAACTATTATACATATTTTCTGGTAGGGCTTTCCCTGTTTTGTGCTCAGAGATGTCTTAGATATGCAGAGCAAACACTGAAATCCAGATCTGTGTTCACTTTTCAGTGTTACCTTAGACTTAAAACATAGATCTCTTAGAGTGACTAGAAATGATCTAAGAATTTTAGCTTTCAAACAAGCAGAGGTGCAGAGAAATTTTCTGGCTTTCCAAGCTTTACACAATCAGTGGCATGACCAAGAATAGATCTTAGACCTAAGTACCTGCTCAGTGCTCTTGCTTCAGTATCTTTCTGCCTCTCTACTCTGCAACTTAATGAAACAAAGAAAAGAATAGTTACCTTGATTTGTTATAAAGAGCAAAAGCATGCATGTATCATAACAAACACTGGAAAACAAATTAATGAGAACTAGCTTGTGGATGCTTCTCTACCTACAATTCCCCTGAGTGAGCTGAGGACAACAAAATTGTTTCTGCTGAGAGTGAGAGGATGGAAAATTGTCCCCTTAGCCCAGGGCAAGGTGTTTCGGGGGAACACCACTGATCTGGAATTTCCTACTTATTTGTGAACTGATGGAGCATGATTCCTTTGGTCTGTAGGATGCTGTGAAAGGCATTTAACTGACTTTTGCGTAAGTTTAGTCGTGTGCCTATTCAGAGTATTTCAGAACTATATTTTCATTCTCAGTTGTTCTGTATCTTCTATATATAAAGATGCTTTAGATTTTAAAAGGTGAAAATTCAAATATGAAAGGGAAATTTGGAAACATAGTGGGTAAAGATTTAAATAGTTTTAAAAATTTGGAAAACCATATTTTAAAATGTTGTTACTTTATATGTAACAAGAGGTGTCTGTTATGCTGTGTATTGCATTTAGAACCCCTGTGGGTAGGTGAGTGATACTTACTTGAGTCAGAAATTTCATTTTTATGACCAGAATGATAATCTGCTCAACTCCATGGGTACAACAAAGAACCAAATATTGGGAAATAGAGCACAGCCTGTAGAATCAGAAAAAACATGGCTCAAATTCTAGACCTTCCATTTAATAAAACTAAGCAGAAGCACAGAGCAAGGCTAGGGCCTCCAAAACACAAGCTGTGTGGTATTGGCTCTGACGTTTCACTTTTCTGAGTCTGAAGTTTCTCTTCTGTGAATCATGATTAAGAATACATGGCTCATGAAGTTATTGAAAGTATTCAGGAAGATAATATGTGGGAGAATAGCTAGCTTAGAGACTGACACATAGGGCTTTCATACTTATTTTACTAAATGTATTTATTATTTATTAAATTATGAATTTTCCATTTTTTTCCCTCTTTATTTAAAAATTGTTTGAAAACCAATTTACATTTCTTTGTTGCTTAATGGATTTTAAATACTAATAATGCAAAAGAATGAGTTAAACTGTCCTAAAATACAAGAGAACATATGAGATTAAATAGAGAAAGATAAGGATTAAAGAAAATGTGTATTAAAGGAGGATTTAAGAAAGAACTTGCGAGTGTTGTTAGAATATACAGTCTCCTCATTCTTAATCCAATGTAATTAAAATAATCTGCTTTTAAAATGTATGCACTTATTTATGTTTAATATTTAGAAAGATAGGTTAGTGAAACACTAATTCTGTAACAATATGCCTCAAGTAGTCTAAAGAGAAAGTTAGGAGGTTTAGAAGAAGTTGGGCTGCCTTTAAGTAACTGCTTTACTTTTTAGGACCGTATTTTAAAATCATAACAGAATAAACCTCAGGGACAGAAGAATATTTGCTAATTTTTAAAAAGTGTTATTTGAACAAATATGCTCTTTGTGTAGAGTTTTATCTCACATTAAAATGACAGTGAAAGAGGGCTTCCCTGGTGGCGCAGTAGTTGAGAGTCCGCCTGCTGATGCAGAGGACGCAGGTTCGTGCCTGATCCGCGAAGATCCCACATGCCGCGGAGCGGCTGGGCCGGTGAGCCCGCGCATCCGGAGCCTGTGCCCCGCAACGGGAGAGGCCGCAACAGTTAGAGGCCCGCATACTGCCAAAAAAAAAAAAAAAAAAGAGACAGTGAAAGAAACCTCGAGGGGAAAAATGGAATAATTTAGCATAAATACATAGACAACCTCAGATAGGGATTTTTTTTCCAAAAAAATTATAAAAGTTTATTCAAAGTACCTAAGTGGCTAAGTAAAGTTTTCATGAAAGCCTACATAAGTGTGAAAATATAGATTATCCATAATTATATGTAAAGAACTTGAAAAAGTTATGTAAAATATTTCAAGCACGTTAATACTTGTTGTTTCATAGATAAAGAAATTAGTGGATGGAATATTAAATAAAAATTATTTTTATCAACAAGTGGCAAAAACGTGATGTCACTAGTATTGCCGAAATTTGGCCTCTGTACATAGGTGCTGGATTAAATCTAAGTGACAGAGTTTCGGGTGAAGTAGAAAGAAATAGCTTTATCGCAGGGTGTCAAGCAAGAAGTCCAGGGAAGCTAGTGCTTAAAAGACCCAAACTCCCAGGGAAAGGTTTATAAAGACTGGGTGAGGAAAGGTGTTTGTGGGATCACACACTATGGCTTCATATATATTCTGGCTCCAAAATTGTGAAAGCATGGGAGCAAAGTGAAATTCAAGAATTATAAAATCACAGGTTTGGAGAAGGATTTGTTGAGATAATACAGAATTCGTAGGTAAAAAGCAAAACATGTCTCACATAGCTCGATTCAATATTAGTTCCTTTGAAAATGAATATTCATGCTCCGCAGACAATTTAAATCACCACTTCTTCTGGGATCTCCTGACACTTAGTATATTGCAATTTACTCAGTCACATACATGAAAGTCTCCTCTATTAGACCGTGTTCCCCTCCAAATAAGGAGCCATTAGTCTTCACTGTCTCAGCATTGAGCAAAATACCTGACTCTCTGTAAGCTGGCATTAATGTTTTTCAATCCTATTGAAAGCTTAAATTTCAATGAACCTAATGTATAATGGAAAGCTTTTTTAAAGCAAAATAGGCTTTCATGAAAATTTTACTTAGCCACTTATGTACCTTGAATAGACTTTTATAATTTTTTTGGAAAAAAATTCCCTATCTGAGGTTGTCTATACATTTATGCTAAATTATTCCATATTTCCCCTCAAGGTTTCTTTCACTGTCATTTTAATGTGAGATAAAACTCTACACAAACAGCATATTTCCTCAAATAACACTTTTTAAAAATTAGCAACTGATGTATTACTTAAAATTTTCTGCAGGAGTAGGCTCTGAAGGCTTGATCCAAAACAGACAAGGCCTAATACCAAGGCATGTTTCTTTGAAGAGGATCACCTTGAAGCCCTGACTCAATGATCTCAGAAGATGAGAGAGTATGGCAAAACCAAGAAGTAAGATAGATAAGTGAGGTAAGCTGAAAAGTCATTTAAAGGACAAAAGAAAAAGATGAATTCAGTTACATTATTCTTTGAAAAGTGGCTTCTGTTCATGCATAAATGTCAACATTTGAAAGTCATTATCAGGAACATTGAAGGGGAAAGGTACTTCTTTGTCCCTTTCAAGGTACTGAACAAGAAGTTTCCATAGTAAAGAATGAATTCAAATGTTAAACCTGGAGAATATGCAACCTGTAATTTTTAGGTTCCAATGTTATTCCTAGGTAACACGATAAATTATATTTGTAAAATGTTTGTGACAAAGGCATACATTTATCACTGGTAACCACAGGCACGTTCACTTTGGCTTTGGATGGGAAATAATAACATAAACATCTCTCAACATGCATGGGCCATTTAGTCAGATATAGCAAACCCAGTATCTATTAGGTGCTGTCTCCTGCCTCCTGACTTAGGCCTCTCTGGAGTCTTCTAGACCAAGGGTGGGACAATGGTTGGAATAGGGAGCTGAAAGAGCCTTTTTCATGGGTCCATACAAGTGGCTCTAGGCTGAGAGTAGGCAGTGGTAACTCAGAGTCCTGAACCCAGCCCAAATCCAACACGGGTAAAAATTATCCCAAATCAGGGTGTGAACAAAATTCTGATATCCCAATCTTATAGTCTGGGTGAATTTATGAAGAAAATAGTGCCAGCCAATGGTGATGGTGATTGTGATGGCAGAGGGCAGGTGGAGGGTTGGAGAGAATATTAAAGGAGAGAAACAGGGACCAGCTCCATACAGGTCTCTATCCAGACTTGGGATATCCTGCATAGGTATCACTGATGGCCCTTGTTTTTGAAAGTTAACAAATAAATATGGATTTTCCTGTGGTTAGTTTAAATAAAGTATTGGATTTTGTCTCTAATCTTAAGTTTGGCAGGCTCATAAATTAACATTTACTTGATGGTCTGATTAGCAAAGTGTCTTGCTGACTTACATTAAAATTAGGAATGAAACATATTTATTGGATTTTCCTTTTTGTTATGGAAATAATACCTTGTTCAGATCACTCATTTTCTCTTTGTTCTTAAAGAGATTCTAACCTAATTTGTGTTCATTTTTTCCAATGAGCTTTTCTTAAAATTTTAATTTTGTAATAATTTTAGACTTGCAAAAATATACTCATCCCCAAATTATATCAAATCAGTAAACTAATATTGATGTAATGCTATTGACTAAAATACAGGCTTACTCAAATTTCACCCATTTTTCCTTTATCTCTTCCAGATCCTATCAGCTAGCTCACATTGCATTGTTTTGTCTCTGTAGTTTCCTTGAACCTGTAGCAGCTGTTCAATCTTTCCTTGTTTTTCATGACTCTGGCATTTTCAACACACTTTGGTTGAAGAGTACTGATCAATTGTGTTGTAATATCCCTTGATGTGTGTTTGCCTTACATTCTCTCATAGTTGGAATAAGCATAGTTTTGCAAGCATAGCAGAGAAATGATGTCATGTCTTCAGGGAATCATATCTAGGAGTTTATGACATCATTATGACTTAATACTGGCAATGTTTTCCTTGGCCACTTGAATAAGGGAATGTCTGCTGAGTTTCTGCAATGTAAAGTTACTATCTTTACCCTTGTAATTAATAACTATCTTGAGAGAGATACTTTGAATATATGCAAGTCCTGATTCTCCTCAAATTTTCACCACTAATTTTAGAATCAATTTTCTGGAACTACGTACATATTCTTTGCTCTCTCTCCTTCCTCTCTCTCCCTCTCTCAAACTCTTTTTGGTATTTAAGAAGGTATATGCATTTGTTCTAGTGGTTACCACTGAACTTATAGCTTCCTTCTTGACTTTTGTGTTATGTTTTTTTATTTTACCCTTTAAGATCTTTTAAATCATTTATTGCCTTTATAACAATAACCTTTATTTTTCTGTTTTCTTATTTCTCCTCAACCATTATTTCAGCTGCCTTATTTCTACTTATTCATACGATATAACATTGTCTATCTTAATCCCCATCTTTGTCTAATTGTGTAAGTACATTTATATATTTTAAAATGCCCACCATCAGGCTTCTGCCAAAAGTTTCCTCAGTCATTATTTGGATGACATCAACCTCTGGCAGAATGTGTAAGAAAGACTGAAAAGTGCAGAATTCCCTAAGTTTTTGAATATTAAAAACTTTTTTTCTAATATGTTTGATATTTGAAAGACATATTGTCTAGATACAAACTAAGTTTTAAAAAATACTACTCTATTAGCTTCTTGATTTTACATTGATTTTGCAAAGTCTGATGCTTGTCTAATTCTTTTGCCCTTGTGCATTATTAGATCTTTTTTGTCTGGGCACTATGAGGATTTTATCTTTGAAATGTAATAGTTTTACTAGGAAAAATAATAGTTTTACTGGAAAAAGTCTAGACATTGACTATTTTGGATTAATTTTCTCAAGTGTTTGGTAAGCCTTTGCAATGTGTAGATTCACATTTTTTTCTATCTTTGAAAAATTTATTTGCTTATAGTTATAAAAATTTAATTGTTTTGTTTTTTTCTTTTTCAGGGACTCCAATTATATAAATATCATTCTTTCTTTGTCTATGTTCCAGTTTCACTCCTTTCTAATGCTTTTGCTCCATTATGCTATTTTCATTATGATGGTTTTTTCCTATATTTATTTAATGTATTTTTAAATTTAATTTTAATCCATTCTCCTTGGGGCATATTAAAATTATTTTTTTGTTGTTTTTGAGGTAATTTGTTTACTTTTGGCACATTTTTTCTGATTTAAATCAACTTTTTAATTTTTTCCATCTTTGTTCTTTATTTCTTATTGAAGATAATTTTTCACATCCTCAGATACTTGCTTGAGTATGTTTAATTCTCTCTGAAATATAGGCTTATATTTCCTTTTCCTGATTCCTTGTTATTTTCAAAATAGGTTTATTCAGTTGATTTGTGTGAAGTTTTATTTCTTGAAATTTGAAAATATTTTCCTCTTAATTTTACATTACTTTTGTTCATTTAAGATATTAGGGAGTTCTACTAGATTTCCATTTTAATGGTGTCATTTCCTACTAGACTAAGAAAAATTGGGTGCATTAGCAGAGTTAATTGCTTGTCTGTTTGTTTTCCTGTATGTTTGTTTTGGTAGGCTGGGTTGATTGTGGCTCTTTCAATCTTGAGTATGTGTATGTTTTCCCTGTTTACCTTGTAAGACTCTAAATCTCTCCCTTTTTCTTCTTTCTCACTCCACCTCCTCATTGACAAATGACACATCTTCTTTCTTATTTGCCTTTTTAATTTCATAGAAGTTAAATATTTAGAATCCTGTCCCTTTATATCTCATTCACCCCTTTAAATCTATCCCTTTAAATTTTATACCTGGTCCTGGCTTTGGCTTTTTTTTTTTTTTTTTAATAGCAGCTACTTTGAAATCCCTTCCCTATGGTCTGTGCTCTGACCTGCCTGGTTACCATTTTAGTATTTTAAATTTTAGGATAGATTTAATCTTTCTGGAGGTTGCTCCAACTATCCCATAGGACCTTTGCTAGAATTGCTTCTTTGTCTTCTTTGCATTTGTTCTCAGCTGGCCTTTGCTTAGCTGAAAGCCAATGAGAGGCCAATGGGGAGCTTGCACTTGTTGGATCAAAATGTTGAGTTTTTTTTTTTCTTTTACTCACAGTTATTTTGCAGTTTTGTCATTCATTGTTCTCAAATAATGCTGAGTGTGTAATTTTGTATAGAATTTTCATAGTCATGAAGTTATGACATCTCATTTGAGAAGGGATTTTGGGGAGATTAGTGATCACTAGACATCCATCATTGTCTTTAACAATCCTAAAAATCCCCCTTACCTAAGTGTTTAATATACAGTACCTTTTACACTGATTCTTACTTGCTAAGCTCAGGCTTATGATGCAAGGAGGTATCTAAGATTTCATCTGGACCCAGTAACACACATATACTTTATATCTGAAGCCACACTGCTTTAATGATGAACTCAGGTCACATTAGGTTTCATTCTTCCATAGAAAACACTATTCCCACTTTACTGTATCTTCTCACTATAGATGTACTAGCTCTAAGGTACTTATGAGCTGTAGTATACTATATTTTAAAGTTTTAACCCCTTATATCATACAGTGCAAAGCTGCAAGTAAAAAGGATAGAAATTAGGATCAACTTACTTACCTGGACAAGGGGACAAGGAGGGAAAAGAGTGCTTCTCCTTTCATCACAGTAGAGTAAGTTAATTGGAATGTGAGTATATAAGTGTAATATGAGCTTGTGAACAAATATACTTTCTGTGGATACTTAAAAGGAAGATTTTACCAATAGCTGACTCTACATACAAGGCAGACCATGCCAGTGTCTACCTCTGGGAACCAAAAGACCTGAGAAATATGAAGCCTATGGAGTCCAAGGATATTCATGTAGCATCATTGCTCCAATTATGAAAACCGAAAAGTAATCCCTCTCAACCAGAGAGCATCACCATCCCAGATGTGATCCAGATCATTTTACCTCAACATCTGTCTTTACCATGTGAAGGGTAAGTTGGATGAAGTGAGACAGCGGCATGGACATATATACACTACCAAATGTAAAATAGATAGCTAGTGGGAAGCAGCCGCATAGCACAGGGAGATCAGCTTGGTGCTTTGTGACCACCTAGAGGGGTGGGATAGGGAGGGTGGGAGGGAGATGCAAGAGGGAGGGGATATGGGGATATATGTATATGTATAGCTGATTCACTTTGTTATAAAGCAGAAACTAACACACCATTGTAAAGCAATTATACTACAAAAAAGATGTTAAAACATTTTTTTTTTCATGTGTTTGTGTGTATGTGTATGAGTGCAGATGAAGAGCTCATAAGCCTATTCTGACTAAGGTATACATGGCTAAGAACACTGAAATAGGATCCCACTTACTTAGTTTATTTTTAATAGTAAAAATGCCTGTACTGATAATGATCCAGTGGAAAGACTCTTTAGTCATATACTTTCCTACCTCAGAAATAAGGTTGCAGGAGGAGGATTTTTTAGATGGTATAGATTCCTTTACGTTGGTGAAACAATGATATATAGATATACACTTTTTTCCCTATTCATCATGTTTCTGTTACTCTTGCTCTATGAAACTTAGAAAATATTATTTTCTGGATTTGTTTATTATTATAAAAGTCATCAAAGTGAGTTTCTTTTGGAATAAACATTTTTCTTAATACATTGTTGTTAAAATACTTTTACTTGGTTTTTATGAAAACATGAATTTAATTTGCATTAGTTGTATCTTATACACACATAAACATATATACACATATATACATATATCTATGTCTACAAAATTATGTCTGTCTACATCTCTACGCACAAATACATGCACAAACATCTTACACATGTTTAATATAATTTTATAAACATTAATTTGCCTTTATATTGATGGCTGTTAGTTTTATTATTTTCCAATAGGGATGAGTTTTCCAAATATAAAACTTTGTAGAACTGGGAAAATAGGAATTTTCTACTATAATCATACAAACTGGGGATGACAAGACATCTTTGTAGACTAATCCAGATACAAGCAAAGTAGTTGGTGTCACAGAGGTAAAATGTTTTTTCTAGTTAATCATGAGTATCATAGTCCTTTGTAAAAATAATTTAATAAGACAGTAATTTATGAGAGTAATTCTATTGAAAGCATATTTTCTTAGTTTTTTTTATTAGGTATTTTATACTTTTAAATTAAATTAATGTAATGATAAATATTCTTTTAAACTAGAAAAAAATAATGACAAGTTTATATATAAATCCATGGGTCAGTATTTCCCACTTTGTTTTCCAACTTTTGGTCTACTAAATGTTCCTTGGAAAATAAGATCAATATTCTGATAGGTTAAAGAAGTACTAAATAATATATAGTCCATTTGGAGAGTCATGCTGCACATAAGTCAGTTATAGCCTCTGTAGTATCATATATATTCAATTTCTATGAAATGTCATAATCTTGAAAAAGATAATTCCATCTTTTAATATACAAATTGGAGTAGCATGTACATACATTTAAAAGTTACTCACAATGCATCTTACAAAGAATTAATGAGAAAATTTTAATTTTTAAAATTTAAGTACTCTTGAATTCAACAAACACAAAAGGCCTAAATTGTCCAAAAGTGAGAAAATTAACTTCTTTTATCTGACAATAAAAAATGTATACTCTTCACATATCTCAGGTGCTGAACCTGGTTATGGTAATTTTTTTTTCCAAGAATACTTCTTGTAAAAAGTAATCACTCGTTTAACAAAAGCGTTAGGGAAGAGAAAGGAGTATATATGTCTAATGAAGTCCACTCTTAATGATATATTTTGCTTATATAGGGAATATGAAATTAAAACAGTATTATTATAAAACAGGAAGGACAAAGCTAAGTAATGTAAACTTGCAATAAATTTGCCGTGAGACTAAGGCCATGATTATAGTCCGTACTTATTGCTGGATTATTCATATGATAGGCAGTTAACCTTTGCTTTGTTGGTTTTATTGGAAAAGTCTTTCAGTGATAACAAGGGAAACTAGAAAAACCAAAGAACTAGTTGGCAGATGAAAGGAAAGTTCCTGAAATTCACATAGAGGCATGAATGAACCATGAATTCAAGACCAAGAATACTGGAGGAGGAAGATGTGTAGAGAATAAGGTAACAAATTTATTTTAACAATTTTTAGTCAAAGGATCAATATTTCCATGAAAAAGTGTCAGTAGGCATTTGGAAATTTCAGAACAGTCCATGTGGACAAAGTCGCATATATTTAGGTGATACAAGAAAATCTGTGAGAAAAGAAAAGTCCAGAAATAGACTGAGTGATAAAAGAATGAACTTAACTATGTAAATCAAAATATATAAAGAAGAAGATTCACAGAAGATTGACAAATATCAGAGTAATTGGAGTATTGGTAGATACATGTTAACAGTGAAATCAAGAGAGATTCAAGGAAGAGAAGATCAATAATATCAAATGCTTGGAAGTAAAAAAATAATAAGGAAACCCAATGTTATGTGTTTAATGAATGAAACTAAAATAAATGTATAAGAAAGCACAGAACTCTTAGCCCCATATATGGGCAGGTTTAATCCAGAATGCAAGTATTTAAGGAATAAATGACAACTGAGATAACATTTGGAATGTCTTTCCTTTAACAAAAAAGTACAAGAAAAGGGAAAAAGGAGCAGGGCCTTGAAAGCTTTTGATTGATTTGGGGAGAGTTGCTGATTTTCTTCTAAGCTTGTTTATGTTTTACCACCATAGGGACTTGAAAATATTTAGGTCAAGGAGAATAAAATCTTGAAGAGAAAAGTTGATGCCACTCTCCCCCCCGCAATATACAAAATATAAAAAAGAGAAGAAATAAGCCAAGTATAACACATAGGAAATGACAAAGCATAAGTCAAAATAAATGAGCTTTAGCCTCATAGTAAAACTAAGAGGAAAGAAATAGAAAATGAATGAATTTATTAAGAATTTAAAGAGAAGGCATAAGTTGGCCTTAATTTTCTTCATTGAAATTGGAATGTGTCAGATTTTAGAGTTCCACAGTAATATTGAGTGTGTTTGAAGAATGGAAAATTGCAATATTTCTATTACTCATGGGAAATCATCTTTGTTTTCCCATAGATGTCATACATTCTTTTAAAAATTAATAAATAAATAAAGTCTTACATTTTGGGAGATGATTCATCAGAGTGCTAAAAAACTATCAAAACTAATTTTCTAAAAAGAGATAATGACATCTGCCTTGTTTTATTCCAAAAAATCACTACCTTTTCTTTCACCATTTAATTGTGAATGATAACTAAATTCCCTTAAAATGTAAAAGTCTAAGATTTAACAATCTACGTGTATGTCAACTAGATGTTCCCAAATCTTCATGACTGGGGAAATCCTCTTTTATTAATAACTATATCAGGTAATCCTATGCCGATTTCTGAGGCTTTCTGGGAGACTTACTTTCTCATGTTGACAATCACACAGTATTTCTTGTTAAATTTTTATTACTTCACTCATTATCTAAACGAATGTAAAAATGGATGAACTATTTCATAATACAGACCAAAGAGTGACTGAAAATTGGCTACTAGGTATCATGTTCCCACTTTCTCTGACCATTCATCCTATCATCAACAGTTCATCCTTCCCGAGAACCCTACCTTGGACAGTCACATCTGGTTGAGCAGATTGTGCTGACAGATGCTGAGCTGAAGTCACAAGTGAAGTCTGAAATGCATCCCAGAGCTGCTACCTCCAGCCATGGTTACCCTCATCTGATAGAAAGGCATCTTTCCTAGTTACACACAGACACACACACATGCACAAACATATGGGGTAGCACCACGATGGCTCGTCTGGTTCACATATCCTTTTAAACTCCCACCTCCGTAAAAATATTTCTTCTTCAACACTCTATACTTTCCTAAATTCAATTCTTTCTAACTCCTGCTGCCTCATTACAATGAACCTGAATTACAAATTCTATCATCCTAATTTGTCTAGAAATCTATCAAGGTTATATCCAGTGGCCTCAACATTTTATGTAAGCTCACAGTAAGGTGGTTTTCCAAGAGTTCTTTCCCTAATATGTTTTCTGCTTTCCTTCAATTTTTAAATAGACTTTTTAATTTGGGTTTTAACTTTCTGCTGTTTTGTGTCCTTCTAAGTAAGAAACAATATTAATATTTATGCCTCAATTTAAGGAACCACTTTAGGACAATGGAATAGTGAAAGAAGTTGAGTTTCCTTAGATATGGAGGTCAATCTATATAGCCTTATTCAAACTGTTTGCTGACAAGTCATTAACTGTTTTGAAATAAGAAGTAGACATAAATAGTACCTGAAAATAAGCAGGGGGCGATTAATTCAAAGAAAAGAAAAAAACCACAGATATTACAAAACAATATGTTTATTTCCTTGCATAATACAGAACACTTTGCCCATGAAAGGAGATAACTAGAAAGGAACAGGCCATTGACTGATTCAGAGCAGTCTTGGGACTGAGTGTAAAGATCAATAAAGCCTGGCATTGGTCCAAAGGAAACTTTTCTAACATATGTTTAAGAAGTCCTAAGCAAGATATTTGATATTTCAGGGTTACTTAGGACCATCAGGAATATAATAACATGGTGAACAAATTATTCATTAATAATTTAATGAAATAGCATCAGAGAATTGGCTGAAAATTTTTGCTTTGCTTATCTCTGTAGTGAATAGTCATAAAGGCTATCTGCCTCCAGAGGTAAATACTTCAGGCTCTAGCACCAGGATACATTATAATTTATTATTGAAGTATTCTGTAATTGAGCAGACATTGTTGATGCTTTTCTTTTCCCTTGGGGTAGTATTAAACCACATTTCTGTGCATAAACAGAGACTTTACATTTGCTCTAGGAAACATTCCTGTATATACTTGATTAGTGAGCAGCACCAAAAAAAAAGAAAAAAAAAAAAGAAAAAAGAAAAATAACATGGATTTACATTAATCATTTCTATGTGGGTGATTTTCTCCAAAATAGTGGGGTAGACTCATAGGTGTGGGTATATTTAGATGTTGTTAAATTCTTTTGAAGAGTTTACAGTGACTGTAATAAGGAAACAAATCAGATTTGTTTTTTAATTATTATACAACTGCATAGATAATTATGTTATCTAGTAGTTTGATTAGTTTGATGCTATTTTGGATGGCCACATGCCTTTTAATAATGAAATAGAATTACGTGTTTACATTAATATAAGAAACTAGAAGTATGTCTTAACATCAAGTAAAGATAGCTGGGAACTCTGATAAAATAATTATTATCACCCAGCAAGAGCCAACAAGTTGCAAAATAGTTCTCCCAATACTTAGAATATTTTGGGATTTCATTTCTGGGAAATGCTTAACCCCAACAATTCAATTTGTTCTCCTCTCACTAGGAAAATGTCTGGGTGAAAACCTTAACTGCTTCTGGTTTTTTCATTTTTCTTTTATACTCACAGTTTGAATAAAATATTGAAATCTAACTGAAAACCAAATCTCGACATCCCTAGCTTGTCTCACCTGTGCCCCTAAGATAATAATTAGAAATGGTAGAAACTTGAACCCTGGAAACTCTTCTGATACACAAATTTGCATTCCTTTCAAAAGCAAAAATAATGCTCAACCTACCAAGAGGTTATTAATGTTTTCCACTAAGCCTTTATTCAACACGAGTACAGAGTCCCAAAACATAAAAGGAAAACCAAAGAAAGCTTATTATTGTAAGAGAGCGCTTCAATGAATAGATGTGGAAAATTAAAAGCACAGAACGTATGTCTTCTGTTTGCCCGAGGTACACAGAGATATATGTTTTCTACCCCAACAGAGGAGAATTTCAATATTAAGATAGTCATTTACATCACACAAGTGTGCAACTAAATATCCCTTAAATTTTAAGCTTCCCACAGTGCCCTGATACAAATCCACAGCTGCTGAGGCAATAATCTATAACAATCAGCTGAACGACTGATCTTATAATGGTAAACTATCAGAACTCAATGTGGCCACTGTAAAGCCTGTAATTTAAACAGAACGACGCTGGGATTTTCATAAATTGAAGTTGCAAAGTAAGTGCCAGGATAATCTTACTCTTATCATGTACACATTCAGATTTGAATTATTCTAATTTCTAAAATATAGCCTTTTTATTAGAATTTTTTCTACCAACTTAGACTCAGAAATCAAGTTTTAATGGAACTTTGTAAAGATATCCCTTCATTTTTTTTAAAGAAAAGTCATATATAATTAAAGATATCTAAAATCAGAAGAGATTGGTAAAGGAATATTCTAGTTCTGTTGATGGTGATATTTAAACAGTTTGATTTCCATATTTTTGGAAAGATTTATGTGTCAAATAGTTAAAATCAAAGGTTTACAGAGACTCTTTCTTTTATTCTCTTTTTCTTTTTTTTAATTGAAGTATATAGTTGATTTACAATATTATATTAGTTTCTATTTTTCTAAAATAGAAAATCAATATTTTATAGACTATACACCATAAGATATTTAAATATTATTAATTATATTCCTTGTGTTATACATTACATCTCTGTAACTTATTTCATCTTTGATGAAGTTCTCATTGTGTTTCTCTATTCTTCCCCCAAGGTCAGTGATCATTTTTATGCTTTGAACTCTTTATCAGGTAAATTACTTATCTCTGATTCATCAGAGCTTTTTTTCTGAGGGTTTTATCTTTTTTCATTTTTAGAATTTATTCCTTTGTCTTCTCATTTTGTTTGACTGATATTCTATGTTTGTATGAATTCAGTGAAACAGTTACTTCTCTTGGTCATGAAGGCATGTCCTTGTGTAGGTGTGTCTTTATTTGGACTGCAAGTGCCCAGTGGCTTTGGTGGGAAGGCTGGAGCTGATGCAAGTACAGGCCAGGGTTTTTTATGTTACCCACCAGAAGTTGCTGCCTTGGTAGTGTGGGGTATGAGGCAGGCTGGAGCTGGAGGGGCTAGAGCTGGAGTCTGGCATGGGCCAGGTCTTCTTCTGGGCTGCTGGGGGCTGTTGCCTTGGTGGGACAGGCTGGAACCATAGCTGGGTATGAGCTAGTGTGCATGAGGGGTGGCCTTGCCAGGCTGATTCTAGTGCCAGGCGCTTTTCAAGCTACTGCTCTGCACTGAGAGTTGGAGCTAGTAAGTGCATGTGTGAGCCCTTTAAGAGAGGAGTTTTGTTTTCTACAGCTCTCCCAAATGGGAGAACCCCACTGGGAGGGAAACCCCAGAGGGAGGAGATATGGGGTTATATGTATATGTATGGCTGATTCACTTTGTTATAAAGCAGAAATTAACACTCCAATGTAGAGCAATTATATTCCAATAAAGATCCTAAAAAAAAAAAAAAGTTAAGGGAGTGGTCTCATCTTCTGTATGCTGGTTCCCAGGGCTAGGTTGTCAAAGTAGGGCTCAAACCCTTCTCTCCTTGGTGAAGACCACTGAGTTCATGATATCCCTTCCTCTTTTGGGTCACCCACTGGGGGTTCTGCTCCTGACTAGATCACTTCCTACCTATCTTAGTGTGTTTTTTTCCTTTACATACTTAATTGTAAAAGAATTGTTTTGCTAGTCTTCAGATCATTCTTAGAGTTGTTCTGTATGTAGTTGTTTCAATGTGTCCATGGAAGGAGGTGAGTTTAGGGTCTTCCTACTCTGCCATCTTGATCTCGCCTTCTGCAGAGGCTCTTTTAGGCAATCTTTTAAATTTATTTAATTAGAAATATATTTTAAAATATATTATTAACATATATTTCTAATATATCAAACTGATTAGGAATATATTTTTCTAAAAGAACTAAGAAATTTTCATAAAAGTGGGTAGAGATATAAACAGATAGTGATTGGTAGAAGAAATACAACTGCCCAATAAAGGTATAAAAAACACTTATAGCAACTAGTAACATAAAATAAATACATATTATAAAGTGGTATCATTATTGTCTATCAATTTATCAAATATTTAAAAAAATATATTACCAGTCTTTTATAAAGACCATGATATTAAATCAATTATATTTACATTGGTTTTACCTAATACATTCACTTCTAACCCTAATGAAATAATCCGAAATGTTCACACAAATATTTGTCCAAAATGTAATTATGATTCTAATAATAATAATGATGGTAGGTAACATTTAATAAACAACTGTCATCTATCAAGTCCTTTTCTTAAAGCTTTCCATATATTAATTAACTCACAAAAATCCTAAATTTATGGTATTATTATCCCTGCTTTACTTATGAGAAAACTAAGGACCAGATGTTTTAAATAACGTATCCAGAATCCACAGTAATGTGTGCAGATTACAGATTGTCCCAAGCAATTCTTGTTCCAGAGTATGTGCTGTTGCATTCATATTATTTTTAGGGATAATAATAATAATAACTGAAATAGCCAGAATGCTTCATAATAGTAGATTTTTTTTTTTTTTTTTTTTTTTTTGCGGTACACTGGCCTCTCACTGTTGTGGCCTCTCCCGTTGTGGAGCACAGGCTCCGGACGCGCAGGCTCAGTGGCCATGGCTCACGGGCCCAGCCACTCCGCGGCATGTGGGATCTTCCCAGACCAGGGCATGAACCCGTGTCCCCTGCATCGGCAGGCGGACTGTCAACAACTGCGCCACCAGGGAAGCCCCATAATAGTAGAATTTTTTGCATAAAGTAGGGTATATACATGTGAAAAAATTATGTGCAGCATTTAAAACTTTTTTAAAATTTCTAGGATATGGAAAAGAGCTAATATTTTACAAAATAAATAGGAGACTACAAAGCACCTATATATGTTTCCAATTATTTATAAGCATATGCATATACAGTATAGCAAAAAAAAAATACTTTATCTTCAGGAATCATAATTTATCACCAAAATGGAATAGTCTTTGTTCAGGAAAGTACCTTAATAATTTGTCTAAATATAGATTATGAGACATTGATGTCATTAGATAGTAGAAGACAAAAAACAGATAGGTAGATTCCTGTACAGAATATATTATATAACTTCCTCACTAAGAATTAATGTATATATTCATTCATTCATGGACAGAATTTTAGGGTGAGGGAAGAGTAACATCAAGGGAAGGAAAAGACAAGATAAGAGAAGGGAAAAATGTGGTATGCTGAAAAGAGAAGTGAAAGAAGGAAATTAAGAGGAATAAAAGGCAAGAGAGAGAGGCATTATTAACACTGTAAAAGAGTAAAGCCTTATATTAATGAAAATTTTTAAGAAAAAATAATCTAATATTTAATTTTATTTATTTATTTATTTTGTTTTGTGGCTGCTATAGTGAATCTCTTCTATTTCTCCTGAAACTCAAGTCGAAGTCTAAACACAGCTGCCTCATAGAATTTTTGCTTTGTTTTCTTCCTTTCTTTTTAGTTTGGTAGGGTGAGATAGCAATTCAGGTCTTTGAACAATGTTACCTTCCTGGTACTATCTCTCCAGACCTCTTTTTAGAAATTGCAGCCTTCACCATTGCAACCTCTACCCTACTCCTCTGCTTTGTTTTTCTCTGTAGCACCCAGTGCCACCTGACATATGAGCTACTGTACTCATTTTTTGTACATATGTCTGTCCTCCCTTCATACTCTTCACCACCCCTAGAATGGGACTTGACAAGAATAGGATTCCATCTATCTTACCCACTGATTTTTTCAGTGTCCTGAGCAGTGCCTAACATAGCATAGGCATTCACTGAATATTTTTGAATGATGAAAGCATCCATGGCAATGTTGGGGTGAGCATAGATAAAGTACTAACCACAAAATGAAGAATAGAGAAAAAGAACACAGCAGGGAGCAGAAATCAAAGCCAGGAAAAAATTAGCCAAAATATATTAAAATAATTATAAACAATATTTTATATATTTATATTTGTGCTATATAATATACCCATTTATATGTAATATATATTTTAAAATATGTCATGTATCTAGATAGATATGTAAAAGGCTCCCTGAGAATTCACTAAGCTCTTGGAGAAGATACTGGATGTACCATAGGATAGGGAAACACTATTTGACATAGTCTCACCTAAGTCTTATGATGGGAGGTCAACCTAGTTCACATAGGAAATGGAGATATGACTGGAGAATATATATCAAAATATTACGAGTTATTATTTCTCTGTTAAGGCACTATAGACATTTTAAAATTCTATTCTTTATCTTTTTATATATATTCCACATTAAAAAAATAAACGTGCTATATTAAATTAAGAAAACATTTAGGAAGTGGTAAAGTCTACAACCATCCACAAAGAGGTGACACAAATTGAAACCTTTCCTCCACCATCTTAATCTTCATCCATTTGAAAATGGAACTTGTCAAAAAAAAAAAAAAAAGAATGGCAATGCTACCTTCAGTAGTGGAAGACTTGAACACACAATTATGAAACAGTATACACCTTTGTAGCTTAGCAGGGAAAACCTTTTTCCAAATCCATATAAACCCATAAGAGGAAGGATTAGCCTAGTAAAAGAATTCTGTGGAAACTGGGCTACTGACTCACAGAAAGTCTTTCCCTCAGAAATAAAGACTACTGCTCTATCATAAATCCTTCCAGTTGTAAATTCATTTTTTATTTTCTCATTTTTTTACCTCTAACATTTGATATTGAATATTTTTCTTGAAATAGGATCAGTTTTTTCAGAAGATTCTCACAAAATGTGCAAAGGCATGCAGTCTTAATAATTAAGTCTAACATAGTCTAAACTTTGGAATCAATTGATTCTAAATACTGCACAATGAAAAGTGCTTAAAGGAATAGCAATTGATCTTTATTTAACATCTGTAGAAATTTGTCATTTTACATACTTACTCTTCATTTTTAGATTATCATTTTATTAACTTGGCTTTTTGTGCTGTAGTTGCCCATTCATTCATTCATTCAATAAATGAGCTAATATTTGTTGAACATCTCCTATACAAAAAATGAAGTATGAGTTTGTTCAATATGTTGAGTCAAGATATTCACATATAAAACAAGTAAAACACAATAAATACTGTATTACAAAATTATGTAAGACTATATAAATAAGGTTAGTTTCTATCCATGTTATCACATGAAGCAAAGTGGATGTAAGTAGTAAAATGAAATTTTTGGAGGATATTTTAGTAATTGTTTATCTTTAAATATCAGCTATGTGGTGTAGAGAATATTCATATTAGATATACTTTGGCACATTTCACAGTGAAATGCGGTCATATTCCTGATTACCCTGAAATACAGGGAGAAGCTATGTAATTACAGATCCAGAGATGTGTTTTGAACCACCTTGGAAGGGAAAACACACAGTTGTTTCAAAAATGAGCTCCAAATCAAATAACAAGAGGATTCACTAGAACTGCAGATGTTGATTTTTTCCTGAGGTGCTTTACATGTGGGCAGCTCTACGGAGGGCCTTGCACATTGCAAAGAAACAGCGGTTTCTTAGACTATAGTTATGATTCACCTAAGCAGGGCTGGGGAGGTAGGCAACAGCTAATAAATTCGAGAAGTTGAAGGAATAACTGGGTTGGAGGAAGTAGGATCATGACTACACAAAAAAGAATACAAATAGAAGCAAAGAAAAAGCAGGGCCTCTAAAATAGGGCCCTATTTTGTTAGATTTCAGTTTCAGAATTTACAATAAATCTGTCCTTAGAAAAGTTATTTGAACTTAGTCTTTAGTGTTGCTATGTGAAAAGCAGAAATAATTTCAATTTCTCAGGGTTCTTGTTTGCAAAGTGTCTGCCTTCTGTACACAATAACAGTGATGACTGCTATTAACCTCAGGTAACATGGAAATTTTAAAAATAATTTTCATATATAGATTCCAAAGAAGCAAATCAGAGATTCTGTTACGGAGTAAAGTAGAGGTGATCTTGTCTGATAAAGAGAAACTGTCCATTCCACTATTTTTTCCTAGTGAGTTCAGAGCAGCGTTTATACCAGGATATAAGAGTATCGGTTTTTGTTAAGTTACAGCTTTCTTGGAGAGTCTGAATATCTAATGTGGGATGTTGTGATGGTCAATTTTAATCTCTCACTCTCTCTTCCTTCATGTATATGTGTGTATATATATATACATATACACACATACATACATACTATGGGTTCTATTTATCTGGGGAATCCTGACTAATATGTGAGGGAAAAAGACAGAGGAAATGGTAGGCTCCACACTAGAACTTTAGTAACTTCATAAGTTTTAATTTTTTAAATACTGTAGTTACATTTCATATTAAAACACATATAGTCACTATTGCCTGATTGTCTTTTCCTAGAACCTATAGCTAGGAAAAATTGTATATTAGGTCTGGAAAGGACTGAGACAATCTATCAACCCATTTTTTCCTGAATGAACACAGTCAACTGGATAAGATTCTATAGATCTCCCAACTTTCTAACTATTTGCTCTCATATTCCCTGACACGTAAACCCTGACATTATTGGCAAAACTAAAACATGGCAGAGTTTGACTTTGAAGACTTTAAAAAGTGCTTTGAAGGGTCACTATTTATCAGCTTATTTGCTGACTTATCTTGGCTTTGGTAGAAGAGATATTTAACTGCTGAAGCACATAGCTGAGTCAATTGAAATTTACGATATTCTCACAGGTCACCTTTAATATAATTAAACTGGAGTTAATTATACATATATTTTATTCTAAAGGTAATAAAGAAAAATAAAGTAGGTATTCCATTCGCTACACTTGTAAGCTATTTTTCACTTCAAAATACTATATGTACACCACACTTAAAGCTTCCATTGCATTCAGGCATAGATAGGCAACTGTCCAAAAATCTAGAATGAGTGTGACAGAAGCCACTTCATTTCATTATTATTAGTGTCTTCACTTCTTGAACAAAGTTAATCTCTCCACTTAATCTACATGTAACCTAACCTTAAGAGAAAACATATTTCAGGAAGGAAAAATATTATCACGCCTCTTTAGATAACATTAAATTGCCATAGCAATGACTATTGTACCTACATATGTTTTCTGAAACTAAATTAAGTCCTTATCTGAGTGTAATATTTTCAGAAAACTGTCACTCTGGTTCTTTCTTCAAACAACAAAACAAAAGTTGTTATGGTTGCTTTTAATTTTCACTCACTCCTGTCTGGTTTTCTAAAATCACTTCAAAATTCTTCAAATTGCTGCTCCTGTACAACATTTACTTAAGAGATTATAATAAAGGTTCCCTCTTCTGCCTGACTCTTAGTCTTGGACATTATTTCTTTGGTTACTCTTTTCACTCAATAATTCAAAGTATGATCCACAATGATTTTGCTACAATCATTAAAATATTTGTGTCTGTATGTTCATTTTAGCAAAGAAAACTCTTGCCTTTCATTTTGGAGTTTGGCCTCATTTTATTACCATATTTTAAGGTTAAAATAATCATCAATAACATAAATTTGGTGACTGATTAAATTGAAGTACTAACAGCAAGGGTAGATGTAGTGTCCAGGAGACATTTTTTTTTTTTTGCTGTACGCGGGCCTCTCACTGTTGTGGCCTCTCCCGTTGCGGAGCACAGGCTCCGGACGCGCAGGCTCCGGACGCGCAGGCCCAGCGGGCATGGCTCACGGGTCCAGCCGCTCGGCGGCATGTGGGATCTTCCCAAACCAGGCATGAACCCGTGTCCCCTTCATCGGCAGGCAGACTCTCAACCACTGCGCCACCAGGGAAGCCCTATCCTCATTTCTTTAGCATGTGCTCTCAAGTAACTGTCAGATAATCAAGGTCTCTAGTAATATTGTCTTCAAGGGGCTGAGAACTTAAGATTAGTTACATTTAATATTTTAATATTTTAAATATTTTGGTCCCAATTTACCCTGTACACAGGGATAGTTTATAATTGTTGTAAAAGTGGTTAGTTGTGAGACAGAATAGTTTAGCACGTAAGAGTATGAGTTTTGAAGTCAGTTAGAACTGGATTCAAGGAACTATTCCTGTGCCTTAGTTCTTTCCTTTATAAAATTTAAATAATAATTCACTACAAATAGGTATATTTTGAGCATTAAATAAGATAATTCATGTAAAGTGTTCAAAGTGGTGTTCACTATCAGCTATTATTAAGTATACAGTGAAGTAATTATTCTAATCTGATTTATATATTAGGAAGCACTCCAATCTATTTCACTATAGAACTTGAAGAAGAACACATCTGTATTAAAAACATTCTATTTATGATTCTAAAAGATAGAAACAAATCTATCAGACAGGAGTAGACTAATTGATTTGCTCTAACTTTTCTTCTAGATATTTTAGTTTGGAGTAATGTAAGTTCAGTTCAATATCTGTTTGAAAGAGCTCATTCCTTTCTGTAAAAAAAATGATTAGATAAAAAAAAAAGGAAAAAAAAAGATGACAGGAGAGAAGAAGTAAGAAAAGAAAGAAGGAAGGAAGAAAGGAAGAAGGGAGAGATGGAGTGAGGGAGGAGGAAAGAAGGAAGGAGGGAAGGAAGCAAGGGGAGAAGGGAGGAAGGGAGGAAGGAAAGGGGGGAGGAAAAAAAGGGAAAAGAAAGGAAAATTATATGCCTAGACGTCAACTGAAAATCAATAAAAAAACCTCATTTTGGATCACTTCTTTTATTTTCTTCCATCTGTGTCTCTGGCTGTTCCTTTATAGACTCCTCAAGATTCAAATCTATTCCTTAGGTTCTTCTCTTTATATATTCTTCTTGGGCATTTTTTTCACATCAATTGCTTCAATTGCTATCTATATGCAGATGACTCCAATACTTAACAGTTTCAGCCCAACTATCTCCTTTGACTTTGTGATCTGTTGATTCAATTTTCTATTTGAGAATTTCAGTTTGAGTGTCTCAAAGGCAAATCTAACCTGCCCAAACTAAATTCAGAGATATCCTATCTTCTTATCCCCTAAAATGGATCATTTTCCAATATGTAGTGTTTAAATAAACATCAGCTCTACAATCAAAAAAGTGTAAAGTCATCAGTGATGACGTATCTTGCTTATCACCCAGTTTGTTTTTTATTTATAAGATCAGTTATTTTCCATTAAATATGCTTCAATTGTAAATACTTCTTTCCATGTTCAACACCACTGTTCTTAACAAACTATCTTTGTCTCTTGCCTTGACAATTGAAATCAACTTCCAGTTGGCTGGTCACATTACTTTTAGCACTCAAGCCAGAGTGACCTTTAAAAATTCAGATGTGACCATTTCACATCTCAGTGTCAATATTTTTAATGAATAACAATAGAATAAAGTTGTTTTACTTTAAAGTAGTCTGTGCAACCCAGGATAGTCTGGCCTCTTATTTCTAAGAAACAGAAAACACTCTAGCCAAAAGAAAGTATTAAAATATCTTGGATAACTCACAATTTTCTGGAAACACAGAGAACTACTAAGATGCTATACAACCAGGAACGGTGACCAAAATCACACCACAGAATGGGTTCCGTGAAGATAATTTTGCTGCTGATACTGAGCATAAAGACCTTGCCTCTTGACAAAGGATATCATTGACACTGATCATGAGACACTGGTTCCCAAACTGCCCCTGAAAACTGAATATAGTTGCTGCTGTTCCCACCACTTTTCAATTGGAAAGGAGTCTGTGAGGTTACTAATTTTTCCTGCTCTGGCTTGTTTCTAACTACCAGCGATGAACATGGACTGGTATAGCCTAACCCATAGACTTGTACTCTAGCTTTCAGAGAATAGGAAAAGTGAGTATATGAAAATTTGAACTTTGGGAGAGTGTTGAGATTGTTTGACAAGAAAAATTGAAAAGTCCCCAGTGAATTATCCTCCTCTTCCTCTAATTATACAACAATGATTTCTCCTTTCCACCCTCTGTCAATATCTCCTAGTCCCTTTCACATTCTATGTCCCTTATTGCCACAAACACTTTACAATTTAAAATCTCCATTCTCTGGGTACCTTACCTTCCCATTCTATATTCAGATAACTTAATTGACCCTTCAGAGCCAATCTCAGTCATCACTAACTCAAAGCAAAGATCTCCTGAGTTAGTTAAAGACCCCTCTTTTATACTCTCAGAGATATAGTTTCTCTTAAAGTATTTATCACTGCTGCAGTTTCACATTTGTTTTTGTGATGTTTCATTAATACCATACATTTCATTATATTAGGAAACATGATTGTTTCTGCACAAAATTGGGTATCTCTAGAATGGACTATGTTTTCTGGCACAGAAAGGATGCTTAATAAATATTTTTAATGAATTAGAGATAAATGAAAGATAAAGGAAGTGATCCAAAAGTAATTTATAAGTACTTAATTATAGTGTTGTAATATGTGTTAGTTTTCTAGAGCTGTTATAACAAGTTACTATAAACTGGGTGGCTTAAGACAACAGAAATTTATCCTTTCACAGTTCTTGGGGCCAGAAGTCCAAAATCAAGGTGTCAGTAGGAATAGTTTTCTAGAGGTTCTAAGGAAGAACATGTTCCATGCCTCTCTCCTCGTTTCTGGTGGCTGCCAGCAATCATTGGCATTCCTTGGCTTGTACACTCTATCACTCCAATATCTGCCTCCATCTTTATATGACTGTCTTGCATGCCTCTATATCTCAAATTACCCTCTCCTTTCTCTTATATGGTTAGGGAATTGGACTTATGGTGCACCTTAAATCCAAGGTGATCTTATCCCAAGATCCTTAACTTAATTATATATGCAAAGATTTTATGTCTAAATAAGGTCACATTTATAAGTACTAGGGATTAGGAATTGGACATATATATCTTTTCAGGTAACACTAATCATCCAACTACAATCTACCCTCTGTCTCACAATAATTAATGTTCATCCTATATGTAAAATAAATTCACCCAACCCAACATCCCTATGAGTCTTTTCCATTCCAGCATCAACCTGAATTTCAAAATTTTATCTAAATATCTTCAACTCAAGAATTCCCAAATGCCATCATCTAAATCAGGGATTTGAGTTTCCAGGTGTATTTCATCCTGGAGCAAAATTCCTTTCCATTTGTGGACAGGTGAATTTCATACTCAGACCTTACCAAAATCACTCTTAAGATCCTTATTTCCACCAATAGTGTCTTCAAAGCAATCTAAACTTTTTCTATTACATTCCTCAAAATTCCTCTAGCCTCTCTATATTGTCTAATTTCAATAGACAATTGAAATTGTTGGCAGGGTTGGTTCTTTCTGAAGGCTTTAAGGGAAAAATCCATTTTATGCCTCTCCCATCCTTGGTGTGCCTTGGCTTGTACAAGCATCACTCAAATCTCTGTCTCCTTCTTCTGTGTGCCTCTTTGCCTCAAATGTTCTCTTTTCTCTTATAAGAACACTTGTCATTGGATTTAGGGCCCACCTTACATCCAGGTTGATCTCATCTTGAAATCCTTAACTTAATTATATCTACAAAGATCCTATTTCCAAATAAGGTCACATTCACTACATCAGATAATGCTTGCAAATGTATATGATTTTTTGGAAATATATATATAAATAAATATATATGTATATAACTATATGCACACATACTTAGTGTGTGTATATATATATATATATATATATATATATATATAACTTTCCCAATAAAAAATTTATTTCACATCTTAGTATTTCTAAATTTAAATATGTCTTCTGATGGATGTGTATAGTTAATTCAATCAGATTTATTTTTTCACTATTTTCTGTTATTAAAATATATTGATCATTTCCTTGAATCAGGAAATATGATACTTTAAATAATCTTGACTTATTGGTTTGGGAACAAAAATCAACAAGAAGAGAATTTCCAGATATGCTATCAATTGTATGTGTGTATGTGGCGTAGGTGTTTGTGTATAGGGGTGTTTGTACGGATGTGGCTTTTAAAAATCGACTGATCATTTTTAGAATGAGACGCAATTTGTTTAGGGCAGTTTACCTGAAAAATATCCAAAGATATACATTGGTCACAACTTAGTGGCCAACAGTATAAAAAATTTGTCCAGAAAAAGCCTTGTATTTTTACAACTTTCCACCTAAAGGACCAGATAATTCCATGCTTTTTTCAGTCAGTTCACTTCTGAATCACTGTATTTAACACAGAACATCATGTCTTATGATTGACATTGACACAACAGGGCATGTGCAGAGAGATTGATTAATGCCTTTGAGGAGGGCAAGAATAGTTCAAAGAATTGACAGTTATAGCTTGGAAAAGAGAAGACTAATAGAAGACATCAAATTACGTTTGAAAACTTGAAACAATTCCAGGGAATTGGAGTGATAATAATAGGTTTTCTATGCAGGGCCAGAGAACAGAACTAATGAATATAGCATTATTTTATATTGTTGTTATTATTATTTATTATAAGTTTATTAGCATAAATTTATCACTGTTCTGTATTTCAGAAATCAAGATAGGCATGGTTGTTTTCTTTGCTTTAGGTCTCACGAGGCATAGGTGGACTCTTACCTGGAGTCTCTGGAAGACCATCCACTTCCAGGCTCCTTCAGTTTGTTGTCAGAATTCACTCCCATACATTTTAGGACTGAAGTCCTTGTTTCCTTACTAGTTTTCAACTGCATGTTCTTCTCAGCTTCTAGAGGCCTCCTGCACCTGTGGCCCCTATATCTGCAAAGCCAACAGTGTCAGCCTGAGTCCTTCAAGTCTCTCTAAACTTTACTTGTGCCATATGTCTCTTGCCTCCAACTGGAGACAATTCTCTGTTTTTAAAATCTCAGGTTAATAGAGTGGGTCCACCCTAATAATTCACAGTAACCTACCCATATCAAAATCTTCGCCTTTATTAACATCTGCAAAGTCCGTTTTGGCATGTGACATAGCATATTCAGAGGTTCCAAGATTTAGAATGCAGGTACTTTTGCAGGATCATTTTGCTGCCACAACTACAAATACGAGTTTCAGAAAAACAGCTTTTGGTTCAATAAGAACTGTCAATGAAAAAATTCTGCCCAACACTGGGATTCCGTTTGCCTTAAGGCACTCTCCTTATTATAAGTGTTCAAGAACAAGTTGAATGTCCATTGTTTAGACTTTGAGAAATAAATATTGCCATATGAAGGTCCACTGAGAGGATTTTAGCTCAATTCTGCAATATGATTAAGAAATTATTAAAGTCTGTTTGGATAATTATTACCTGGACTCATTTTTTTGTTTGAAAATCTGACATTTAGCAAAATGTATGTTTTCTGCATTGTCCCTTGCATTTGTTTCCATGCTTCTGTTATACTTACTAAAGAGATTTAAAAAAATGTTATTAGTCTTCTAATGATAGGCCTGGATGCAAAGGTAGGTGGGAACCCAAGGAGTTCTCCCAACCTGATTTACCTTCACTCTGAACATAACTTTAAAACTTAAATTAGGCTGTTCAAACATTAAAAAAAAAAATGAAGACTTGAAATTTTGCCATGAATTTAGTTTTTATCTCAACTTTCAGACCTTTAAACTATTTTACCTAAGCTTTGTTTTGCATTACACGGTTTCAGAAGAATAAACAGAAGAAAAATTATCCAAATTAAGGCCAGACTCATAATCACATACTGTTTATAACATTGCACATTATTTCTTAAAATTACACAAATAAATCTGTAGATGAACTTCTAACATTTCTATTGTCAATACACAGATTAAAAAAATACATTATTGACACTGGCAATAATTATTCTGGGAAAGAAAGTGATAACCTTTAAAATGTCAAGCTGTTTAAACTTTTCAAATTTGGAAAACATACTATTTGTGAGGTCCTGTCAAAAATATTTAACTAATAAGAGCTCTACTTGAATGTGCTGGCAGTAGGTTGACAAGCTCTAAGCCAGAGCAGGATCAAGGCAGCTTAGAACTTTGTAGCAATTATCTATGTAAGTCATATAATGGTCTTCTAAATGTCATGTTTGCAGTAAGAATGGGAAGATATGCCTTAATGAGATACAGGCTGCCTGTCTTTGAGGACTTCAAATTGTGACTGCCATTAATAAGTGGTGGCAGATTACTAGGATATATCACCAAACCAGAATTATGAAAATTTTAGAGATTCTGCAGTGGACTTTCAAAATACCTTTATCTTCAAACAGCAAGGGTTTTTGCCCAGCATGTAAATTGCTTGGTGCTGGATCATATGTAGTTATCGTTTTTATTTATTTATTTTTCTTCATTTTTGGAAAGGATTTTGATGTTGCACAAGTCAATGAACAGCTGAACTGAAATGAACACAAACTGTCACTTCAAGGATCCATCTCCATGGCAAATAATGAAGCTGGAATAAAAAAGGAAACAAAAACATATTTCCTGTCAGTCTACTGTCAGGGTGTTTATCTTTTTCTTTAAGCAAAGTACACAGATAATAGCAGGGAAAACAGATTTTCACTTATAATGTTGTTTAATAAAGGATTTGGGTGAGCTGAAGATATTTTCTGTTTATCTGTCAGGTAATTCCAAAATAAAGTTCTTTCATGATTCTAAAGAAGTCAGAAAACCTTTTCTTCAAATTGTCCTATTCAGAGCAAAAGGTAAATAAGCTAAATATATATAGGAAAAAATAAGCTAAATGAATAAAATCAACTTGAAAGAAATAAAAGATCCTAACTTGTGCTTTTCTTCACTTGTGTTTTTAGGCCAGTTATGGCTGATGTAAATTGAATGCAAACTTGTGTTTTTTGACGTAAGATATCTTTTTATTAACTAGCTTCAAAACTGGTAATGACATAAATGAGACCACATGATTTATGTAAATATTCTTGTCATGCTGAATGAAAAATCACGACAGAAGATCACCTAGCCTTAGAGATATTTGCACCAAAATAAATTATTCAAATTATCCCACTTGGAGCCCTCTATTCATTTATAAAATATTTTTCTAGTCTAAGGGTCTAAGGGTACAAATTATGAGCAGGAAAACAAATGATGTAACACAATTTAGGTAGTAGAGGTGCTTTCCTTGTAATTTACAGCCAGGTTCATTGTAGCAGCCAGAGTACCCTTCTTAGGATGCATTCTTACAGAGAGCAAGGACCCTTTACGCCAGTTTGCAGACACAGATACTGAGTTCTGTTGCAATTCCTCCATCTGCAGACATTTGGCTCTTGCACTGTATGCTTAATATTCTCTTTCTTTATTTCCTCAGTATATATTGAGCTCCAAAATGTGTTACTTTTAATTCCAATTCTTGTCATTATTGAATGTGAAATGTAAACATTTTTGTTACAGTCTCTCAATTTCTTTGTCCATTTCTTTACACAGCCCTACCTTTCCTTTCCTTTTCTTTCCCATTACTTCTTCAGTTTCTATCAAGATGTGACATTGCTATCTGATTAGCCCTCCTGGTCTTCTACAATTTGCCCTAATTTTAGTTTTAAACCACAAGGGAAATAAGGTTCACTTCTCTGTATTCAAATATTATGTAACCAATGTACATTAATACTTGGTGTAAACTTATTCCTGGAAAAATTTCTTAAGAATGTCCCAGAAATGGTTTGCAAATGATATGAATATCTTTGGAGACTTCAGGAGAAATATAGACTATATAATTTATACCTTTAGTTCTGAGTTAAATTAGTATTGTGTTTACACCCATAAACAGTTTTCTAAGGAGCAGACTCTCATTGAAATGGTAGTTTAGAAATAAACTATAGGAGTCTGTATAATAATCATAATTGTTATTTTTATCAAGTCAGAATCTTCAAATGGTTTTCTTTTAATTAAATTTTTTGTTATTCTGGAAAAAAAACATATTTTTTCCATCCATTACATTAAAATAAAATTTCATAAGTATGTAATTTGAGATCTTGATCTCTTTAATCAGAATAGTGCCTCTATTGTCTCTTAAAAAAAAAAATAGAAACAGCTCTACCAACTCAACTCTCTAGTCTGAAGGACCTTAGGAAATAAGGATTACTCTAATTGGATGCAGAGAATAGATAAATCTAATCAAATACTTGATGGCTGCTTGTAAGACATTTTTAATGGGGAAATGCATACATTTTGAGGGTCATATTGCACACTTAGAAGCTCTGAGAAGTCCTATAGTAAAAACAAAAAAACCAAAAAACAACCAAAATAAAACATACATTAAGACTTTCTCAAACTTATTTGATCATGAGCCTTCTGCACATTATTTTTCATAAAATTATTGACACCTCACAAAACTCTCATAAAATAAAACAAAGTCCCAAGTTCTTGGGTCAGAGTACATTGATTAAACAAACAAACAAACAAAACAAAAAACAGCTATCTCAAAAGCTATTACTTTAATTCTTGGCCAGTAACTTAAATATCTTTGAACTTCAATGTGGTTATCTTCAAAATTAGTATCATGCAAATGATACCTACCTAACATGGTAACTGTAAAGATTAAAGAAATATACAAAAATTAATTGTAAACCATAAGGCACTAAGCAATTGGTTACAATAGGGAAATGTTGTAACTTTTAAAAGTTTAGTTTTGGGTCTGACAGACTTATCTTCAAATCCTCACTCTGCCTATGTGGCATTCTGCCAATGTCTTTCCATTTATGAACCTAAATTTCTCATCTGTAAACTGAAGTTAATAATACTTAACTTGCATTGAAAAAATTGGAAATAAAAGATTAGAAATCCTGCAATACAGTTATTTTCCAATATATGATAATAACTTAATTTGGAATTTTATTTTTAAAATTTGTGTTATTTGTTTGAATATGGTATAAAGGGTGTAGAAAAGTGAGAAATACATGTGTTATCAGGAACCTGCTAAAAGAGAATATTTAATTTTTTTCACAATAGGAAAAAATAAATTACTCTTGGTTTCTGTGTTTTTAAAGAAAAATGATAAAGAGGACAGTTCTAAAAATGGCAAGCCATTCTTTTTTCTTACCAGATCATTAAAAATAAAAATTATTATTGTAAAATATTGCTAAGTTTAGTAGTTTACATTGTGTATCCTATTGTGATAAGAATTTGACATTCAATATCTAATTAACTCCTTGAAGTAGCTCTATGGTCTGGGGATTATTATTATCTTTCCTTTAAGGTGCTAGGATATATAAACATAGTAGTCAATAGAATTTTTCTTCAAATATTTGAAACACTTCCATCTGAGCACAAGTTAGGGGGACTTCCTGGCTCCATCATTCTTATTGGAACCATGTGACTAAGTGTGGTCAATGAGTTCTCATTGAAAGTCAAGAAGTTAATTGCCAGTTTATAATCTTCCAAAGCTCTCTTTGGCTTCTGCAAAAGTTACAGAGAGTATTCAGTTCTGGCTGACACCCTGCTTTTTACATGAGTGAGTGACTGGAATGAGCAGAGTTTCAATTAACATTTGATTTCCCTAGATAGATCTCAATGGAAATGTAGCATGAGTAAAAAAATAAACTTTTCTTATTTTACGACCAGGGGGTGTTTCCTGACCCAACATAAATTAGCCTATCCTGATTAATATATCAAAGATATGTTTTTAGTAGTATAGCTATTAAAGAAAGATCTAGTATTTGAACTGTTCTCTAATACCAAAGCCTTTGCTCATAATTCTACACCTGATTGTAACTCCCAAACGTGGTAAGTACTTATGAGATAAATGTAAGAATTATGAGAGAATATTTTCTAATGGCACATGGACTGAATTAATAGCACTTATTCTCTTGTTCCTGTTTCCTGTATGCGTTCATTTGGGTTTAACAAACATTTTGGCATTCTATTTTATTTTCTCTACCTGCTTTATTATTGTAACATTTTTGTATTTTTTTAGTGATTGCATTGGAAATGGATATATATATACATATATATCCTTAAATGACTACAATTTACCTAATCTTATTGTACCACTCAATGTAAAATATAAGAAACTTATAAAAGTATACTTACATTTACCCCACACCATCTATTGCATAATTCTCACATATTTCACTTCTACATGTTATAGACTCTGTAGTACAGTGTTTTTGCCTTAAAAATAGTTGTCTTTTAAAGAAATCAAGAGAAAAATATCAATATATACACACATATTTACAATTCCTGGGGACTCTTTATTCCTTCCTATAGATCTAAATTTACATTTCATATTATTTCCCTTCACTCTAATTACCTTGTTTCACTATTTTGTAACGTAGCTCTTCTGACTGTATTTTTTTTTAGTATTTATCTAATAATATCTTTACTTCACAATCATTATTAAATGCTATTTTCTTTCTGGGCACAAAATTCTACCTGATGGTTTCTCATTTTCAGCATTTAAAAATGTTTATTAATGTCCTTGGTATCACTGTTGCCCTGTATGTAATTTGTCCTATTTATTTTATTTGTACTTTATTTTTTAGATTTTTTCATCATTGCTTTTCATAGCTTGACAATGATATGTCTTGGTTTGATTTTCCTTTTATTTATCCTGTTGGAGTTTGCCAAAATTTTGGTTCTATACAACGTTTGCAAAAAACATTGGAAAAATTTCACCTGTTATTCCTTCCAACATATTATTATTATTATTATTATTATTATTATTATTATTATTATTATTATTATTATTTTGCCTCATCCTCTCTCTTCTGTACTTCTGGGACTTGTAGCTTATTATATGTAAATAACTTGTAGATTATTATATGTAAGTTAATGTGATATATATTGTCCTATAAGTTACTATGACTTTGTATTTTTTCCCCTAACTTTGTATTATATTCATCAGATTGGGCATTTTTACTGATGCATGTTGAAGTTTATTTATAATTTTTCTGTACTGTCTAATATACTTATATTTGGAATTTAAAATTTTTCATACATTATATTTTTTCAGTTACAGAATTTTCATTTGGTTTTGTTTGTGGTTTATATTTCTGTGCTGAAATTCCCCAACTTATCACTCATGTCCATTTTGACAAGTCTAATAAAATATTTATAATAGATGTTTTGAAGTTCTAAACTGATTATACCAATATCTTTGTCATCTTGGACTCTATATCTACTACAATTTTATTGACTATATATAGCTTTTTCTGACTTCTCAAATCTAGTAACTTTGATTGAATGATAGACGATGAAGATGATATATTTTATAGAGTTTTATCTTTTCATTTTATTTTGTCTTGACAAACAATTATATCACTTATAAAACCTTCTGATTCTCTCATTCTTAGTATTATGTTTTTGTTAGGAAGTATATTGCTCAGTTTTGATTTTTAGTCCTAATGTGTGCTCCATTCTTAGGACAATTCATTTCATTTCTGGAGTATCGACTGAATGCTATGGATACTCAATGAGTTCTCTCCCTTCTGGCTACACTAGAACTTTAAAATCTCCTAGTACTACACAACCTTTATCTTCTTTTACCTCTCATCCCACAAAAACTGCTCTCTGCTGAGGCATGAAGTTTTTCTTGCACTTGTGCAGCTTACTCTTACCCAGGAATTTGCAGGAAACCCTTCTGAAGCCACATTTCTGCTGAGCTTTTTCCCCTGCTGCACCCTACTTCACAAATTACGTCTACATTTTTAGTCTTAATCTCTGATCTTGATCTTTAGCTCAGCAAGGCCATATGCTCTGCTTGGATTTCATATCTCTGTACTGTGGAACTAAATCCAAAAAAGAGGGGGTATATGTATATGTATAGCTGATTCATCTTGCCGTACAGTAGAAACTAACACAACATTGTAAAGCAATTATACTCCAATAAAAATTAATTTAAAAAAGGCAACTGAATAATAAAAAATAAAAAACAGTAAATGCAGTTTGAGAAAGTGCATCACAGATACACACACTGATTACATGTTTTCTTACAGACAGAAAAAAATAGTTTAGTACATTAAAATTGTACTTTAAATCAGTTGTTTTGGCACTGTGGGGATACATACATATAAACAATGCATCAGGCCTCCCCTTTGGAATGAGTCCTCTGAAGGTGGTTAAGAGAAGGAAATGGGAAGGTAGCATCATTTCAGGCTGCTATTTATTAATCTCTGATTTGATTTGTGGTTATTTGTTGGGAGAAGTAATTCATGACAATCAACAACCAAGCTTCAGAGGAACTTATGAGCTCTGTTTTGAAGGTGTGTGCTGAGAAAATGATATTCATACAATGATGAGGAAAAAAATGGTTCTCTTTACCTAAAAGAGCGATTTTAATGTGAACTGTTCATTTTGTGCAGTCACAGGTGTCTGAGGAACACAGAAACTAAAACTAAAATTACATTATATGTATAGAAAATGAGAGCATTAAATTAATTTAAGTTAAGCCATTTTCATTTTTTCATTATTCTGTAAACTATCAAATCAGTTTTCACATAAGTTTAAAAATTATAACAACTACAATAATTAAATAATCTGTGCTTTACATGATAAAACTCTACTTAAAATTCCATGATATTCAAAGTGACATTTCTATCATAGTAATTTTATTTCAAAGAGAAGAAAAATTATTGTCAGCAACATTTTATTTTGTAGAAAATGAGAAAATTAAAAGTGCAATTATCTTTTCTTATATCTAAATCAAACAACCATAAGTATAAAATTGTCAATTGTACTAATAACTATATTTAAGGAATTACATTTTGGAGCCCATGAAATACCTACTGAAATTGGGTTCTATTTGCTGTCCCAAAGGAAAAAAAAAGAAGAATATTTTTTTCTCAACAGATAAGACTGTTTTATTTACCTAAAATTATTTAGGGCAAAACATAATTTCTGACTCTCAAAGCTTATCTTTTATACAGTAATTGAATTATGTTTGTGACTAACATAAATGTATTAGTCAGGGTTGTCCAGAGAAACAGACCAATGATATATATATATATATATATATATATATATATATATATTATAGCAATTGGCTCACAGGAGCATGGAGGATGAAAAGTCCTGTAATCTGTGGTCTTTAATCTGGAGACCCTGGAAATCCCATGGTGTAATTCAGTTTGAGTCCAAATGTCCGAGAACCGGGAGCACCCATGTCCCAGGGTAGAAGATGAATGTCTCATCTCAAGCACACAGAGCAAGTTTGCGCTTCCTCCACTTTTTTGTTATAATCAGGCCCTCAAGGGATTGGATGATATGCCCACCCATGTCAGTGACGGAGATCTTCTTTACTGAGTCTACAGATTCAAATGATAATCTCTTCTAGAAACAACTTCACAGATACACTGAGAAATAATGTTCTACCAGCTATCTGGACATCTTTTAGCCCAGCCAAGTTGACCATAAAATTAACCAGCCCAAGGTGGTACCAGGAACATAAAATATGTGAGGTAGGAAATGTTTGTTCACATCCTCCCTAAATTCTCCATTCTGTCGTCAGATCCTTTCATGGGTATGTAGGCCTCAATTTCAATTTAATTGAAATTCATTAACAATTCATTCAATTCTCACATGGTTTTTTCTTTTCCTCACACCTACTCTACTTGAAGAATTTTCTATAAATCATTTACTCTTTAATATTTGTTCCCTTCTATTTTCTCTTTCTCCTTCTTGCTGTTCTAGAAGTTGATTTACATGCAGTGTCTTAAAATAGCCCAACTGAATTCTGTTTGTTGAATATAAAACTGGTTAGCCAATAGTTCCACTCTAAAATAAGCTTCTCCATGAGCAACTTACACTAGGATAGAGATTTTTAAAATTATCTCTGAGCCTGCTGTACTCTGAAACTTCTGGATTTGCCCAGATGTAGAGACATACTTTCCTGGAGTCTTAGCACCAAGTTTTACTGTGTGGTCTTTGTGTGCAAATCTCTGTAGAGGCCTGTTAATTAAAAATAGCATATTCTTTATTTCACACTCAAACAGTCATCTCTTAGCTCATGCTCTTCCTTTCTTATTTTTTTTTATTAGACTTTATTATTTTTAACTTAAAACAATAATCATTTATTCTCATGGATCTGTGGTTGGATGATGGTTTGCTGATCTAGGCTGGCTTTGACTTGGGTGATTTTTTTCTGCTCCAAGTAGCTCTCACTCTTCTTCTAGAACTAGTGGGCAAGCTTAGACATTTTTTGTTTTTTTCCGTGACAATGTCAGAAGCACAAGAAGGAAAGGAAAAATATATAAGGCCTTTTGAGGTCTAGGGTCAGAGCTGGCACAGTATTACTTCCACCTTATTCTACTGGTCAAAGCATAGACTAAGTTCCCATAAACCCCCTTCCCCAACACATGCAAATAGCTCCTACCTATCACACAAAAGTAACACATTTGTTACAATTGATGAACCAACACTGACACATCATTATTGCCTAAAGTTCATAATTTACGTTAGGGTTTACTCTTGGTCTTGTACATTCTATGATTTTAGACAAATGTGTAATGAAGTATATCCATCATTACAATATCATACAGAGTATTTTAACTGCCCTTAAATTCCTCCCTGCTTTGCCCATTCATTCTCTCTCTATCCAGCTGGCTGGCAGCCACAGATCTTTTTACTGTCTCCATAGTGTTGCCTTTTCCAGTATGTCATATTGTTGGAATCATACAATTCCAACTCCATTCCTTTTTGACATATATAAGATTTCACATTTTCCTTCACACTGTGCACTTTAATAAGAAGAAAAATGCACTTAAATCAAATCACACTTGAGAAAATATACAGTAAATCTTTGTTACATTTTTCTCTTTCCAAAAAGTAATAGATTGATAAATTTCTAATTGAGATGGACTTTATCACATGCATTAGGTATTCTATGCCTTTTTTATTGAAGTATAGTTGATTTACAATATTATATTAGTTTCAGGTGTACAATATATTGATTCACTATTTTTATAATTATACTCAATTTAAAGTTTTTATAAAATAGTGACTTAATTTCCTTGTACTGTACAATATAACATTGTTGCTCATGTATTTTATACATAGTAGTTTATATCTCTTAATCCCATACTCCTATCTTGCCCCATCCCCTTCCCTCTATCTACTGGTAACCACTGGTTTGTTTTCTATATCTGTGAGTCTGTATCTGTTTTGAAGTATACAATCATTTGCATTATTTTTAAGGCTCCACTTACAGGTAATATCATACAGTATTTGTCTTTATCTGATTTATTTCACTAAGCATAATACTCTCTAGGTCCATCTACATTGTTGCAAATGGCAAAATTTAATTATTGTTTATGGCTGAGTAATATTCCATTGTAATATATATATGACACATCTTCTTTATCCATTTATCTGTTAATGGGCACTTAGTTTTCTTCCATATCTTGGCAATCATAAATAATGCTACTGTGAATATTGGGGTGCATGTATCTTCTCAAATTAGTGCTTTCATTTTCTTCAGATATACAACTAGCAGTGGAATTGCTGAATCAAATTGTAGTTTTATTTTTAGTTTTTTGAGGGAATTCCATACTCTTTTTCATAGTGATTGCACCAATTTACACTCCCAACAACAGTGTACAAGTGTTCCCTTTTCTCCACATCCTTGCTAATATTTGTTATTTATGGTCTTTTTGATGACAGACATTCTGACATGTGTGAGGCAATATGTATTGTTTTAATTTGTGTTCCTCTGATGATTAGCAATGTTGAGCATCTTTTCATGTTCCTGTTGGCTATCTGTATTTCTTCTTTGGAAAACAGTCTATTCAGTTCTTCTGCCCATTGGGTTTTTGGTTTTTTTCATTGGGTTTTTGGTTTTTTTGCATGTTGAGTTGCATGAGATATTACTTAGTTACTTAGTTAACTAAGTAATACTTAGTGTAATTACTTAGTTAATTACAAACTTAATTTCAATACTTGTAATTGGTCTGTTTAGATAGTCTATTTCATTGTGTTAAGTATTCTAAATACTCTCATATGTTTTATTCAAATTAAATTTGTGAAGTATATAGGCAAATGTGGTCAAAACCTCAGTCCAGGTTGTTTTTAATAGTAGATCCTGGAACATTAATTGTAAGATTTTTAGTGGTAACTGGATCCTTTAAACACATCTAGGTTGGACTATAGAACTTATACCTTTGCCAGTTTTCAAATATCCACTGTGCTCAATAATTGAAGCTTGAAGCAGAGAAGCACTTGTAATCAAAGCTGATTTCTACCTTGAATGGACTGGCTACTGGACACTGGGAAATCTCAGCAATAGTTTTAAAGCAGCATTGTATTATTCCCCCCTTCCAAGGCATGAAAGCCTCAGGGCAGAAACAAACAATGGAGAGAAACTCCTGGACTTATACAATTACTCTACCATTCATTTAAAAGTTATTTTAAAGACCCTCATAAGTAAGCTGTTTGGACAGATGCTAATAAAACTACAAGAAAACAACTACTGTTGCTATTGCTATAGCTAAAGAGAATTAGTTTAGAAATATTTCCTTTTTTCAAACAGTCATTTATGTCTAAATAATGATTTGTTACCTAAATTTTAAGAATCACTCATATTGTCATGACCTTTCCAACAATCTTGATCATTGTGATGTTTTTAAAGACATTATGGCTTTCATTGAATTTAGGCTTATTACTCCCCATAAGTTTATATTTTAAAATTAATCAAAAACTCCAATTATCAATAGTTGCTATCTATAAGTTGTTAAGTGATGAATAACATTAATCTGAAATGAATATTCCTCAGTAGAATCGAGCAGAAAGTATACAATCAATGGAACAGAACTTCAGATCTTGTTCTGCCATTAATAACCGTGAATCACTTTGGAGTAATCATATATCAATCTTTTTTGTGCCTTATTTATTATTATTATTATTATTAGCACAAAAGGCTGATTCAGTTACTCTGGCCAAAACTCAGGACTTATTTTTGAGACTTTTCTTTCCCTCACCCCCTACATTCAATATCTTGATAATTCTGTTTGCTATGCCTCTGTTACAGGTCTAGAATCCAAACACTTCTTAATAGCTTCAGTGTTAAAATCAAAGTCCAAGTAACCAACACAGCTCACCTAGGCTACTGAAATCTTCCTCCATGTGGTCTGTCTGCACCTCTTTTTCCATTTTGTCCAAAATGCCAACATTAATTTTAATTAATCTCACACAGTTCTTCTGTCTTTGGACATGCCATGCTTATTCCCATATCAGGCCTTTTCACTTGATCTTACTTCTACTTGTAACATTTTTTCCAACCCCTCCACCACCTAGAAGTCACTCTATCACATTATTTTATTTTACTTCTATCAGATTAAGAAACCAAGATTAGATGAGTGGGAAATTCCATGTTAGTATTCTGTCTCTTCACACAAGAATGTAAGCTCCTTGAGGGCCCTGGTGTTTGGAGTTCATAGCTTATTGATTAAATACAGTCTGCCTTGCCTTTCACTCTACATTTATTGCCTAGAAAAGCTCCAAGCACATAGTTTATTTCTTAGTAAGTGTTTGCTATTTAGATGAATGGCTAATTCATGTGAGAAATCAGAAAATGTTCCTCAAAAAAATAATACTAAACTAGGTCTTCAAAAGTAATTAGCAGTTAATAACTAATAACTGTTTCTCAATAATGAGAGGGGATCTGAAGCAAAGGGATCACTATTTGCAAAAGTAGAGTTTTTTTTAAAAAGCACTTTTATCAAAAATAATTTAAAATGATGTAATTGGGTTTTTTTCCAAAATATAAATATAAGTTGTGGAAAATTTTAAACATCGAATTAGAGTAAAGCTGATAGATAGGCTTGCCAAATGCAATTTTAGATGGCCAGCTCATTTGTGAAGTATATAAATCTAAAATTATCATGTTTTAAAAACAAAACAGAAACAGGGCTTCCCTGGTGGCGCAGTGGTTGGGAGTCCGTCTGCCGATGCGGGAGACGCGGGTTCGTGCCCCGGTCTGGGAAGATCCCACGTGCCGCGGAGCGGCTGGGCCCGTGAGCCATGGCTGCTAAGCCTGCGCGTCTGGAGCCTGTGCTCCGCGGCGGGAAAGGCCACAGCGGTGAGAGGCCCGCGTACCGCAAAGAAACAAAACAAAACAAAACAAAAACAGACATATAGACACACAGTGCAACCTGGTAGGTGACATATGAGAGGCGGGTGGGAGATTGGGTGGAATAGGTGAAGGAGATGAAGAGATAAAAACTTTTAGTTATAAGGTAAATAAGTCATGGGGATGTCCTATATAGCATAGGAAATATAGTTAATAATACTGTAATAATTTTGTATGGTAACAGATGATTACTAGACTTATCATGGTGATCATCTCATAATATATTTGATTGTCAAATTACTGTGTTGTTCACTTGAAACTAACATAATAATTGTGCATCAACTATACTTCAATAAAAATTTAAAACTAATTAATTAATTAAAATATTCGTGTTTTAATTAAAATAATTTGGAAGTCCTTGAGTATATTCTTTTAAATGTGTACAAATTCTGTGTAGAATTTTTTTACTAACACGTTTAAATTAATCTTAAACATTATACCTGATTATACTAAGATACTCTTCTTATTGGCTTGAATTCAAACTTGTACATTCAGGCAATAACCTAGTCACTGTCAACTCTAGTATTCATTAACTTAACCTCATTTTGACAATGAAAAGCACCTGCTACTGGGAAACTGACAATTACATTTATATCATGTTTTTTCTTTTAATTAGCCTTCTCTTTCTAGGTAAATGCTTATAACAGGCAGATAATTATCTGAAGCCTACTCTTTAGTAGGCTTGATAACTTATTTCTTTAGCTCAATGTAACCCAGCACAACAATGTATTGCTTAAACAGATATCCTCATATACGCGTATTCATTTGGCCTTATCTGTGGAATCAGATTTCATGACTTTTTCTAACAAAAACCAATCAATGACTTCTCGTTACACTTAGAACAACATCTATATTCTGTCCCTGGCTCATAGAGACCAACATGATCTGGGCAGTAAGTACATCTGATCCTTTGTCCCTGGCTTTCTTGAAGTTTTGCAAATAAATTGCAAAAAAAATGGCTTTTCACTTTCTACTTTCTCTGCCCTGAGTGCTCTTTTCACAGATATCCGTAGTGCTCATTCCTTCATTTCATTCAAACCTCTACTACAGTGTCATCTCTTCAGAGACACCTTCACTAACCACTCTATCAGAAATAGATCTCTTTTAGTCTCATTCCAGCCTCATTTACTTAGTTTTTATTTTTTGAATTTATCACAATCTGACATTATATTTGATTCTTTAATCATTTATTGCTACTCTCACTCACTGAAATGTAAACTCCGTAAAGAAAGACACTCTACAATACTTTACTCTCAGTTCTTAAAATGATGCTTTGCACATAACTTGATTTAAATAAATAGTTGTGAATGAATAGATGAATCCAGTGACTATCAAAAAAATAATATTCTGATTCAGATAGCATAGTAATAGAGGAAGTTTTGCTGAAGAGAGCTGAACCAGGTTAGGATTCCTAGAAAAGGTAGTAGCTACTGCAATACATGGTATCATTTCCTTGATCTTCATTATTTCTGAAAACAGGACCTCTTAAAGTTCAGGAGGATTATCAATCAGGCTGACTAAAAATATTAGTTCACCATCATAATGAAGCTCATCTGCTCTGTTTATTTCCTTCATATGTCCAATGATCTTACACTTTTATCTTGTTTTTTTTTTCATTTTATCTCATTTCTGAGTTATATTTGGACTCCAAGTTTTGTTCATAAACAATATCCATTTCTCTGTATATGTGCCAAGATTAATAATATGTGCTTTCATTTTCAAATTCCTAGAGGGCAAGACATATCTGAAAAATACTTTTTAGGAAAAATAAATAACTGTGTATATTTTATTTTTTGTTTTGTTTTGTTTTGTTTTTGGTACACAGGCCTCTCACTGTTGTGGCCTCTCCCGTTGAGGAGCACAGGCTCCGGATGCGCAGGCCCAGTGGCCATGGCTCACGGGCCCAGCCGCTCTGTGGCATGTGGGATATTCCCGGACTGGGGCACGAACCCGTGTCCCCTGCATTTGCAGGCGGACTCTCAACCACTGCACCACCAGGGAAGCCCACTGTGTATATTTTATATCCACACATGATATAGATTTTAGATATTTAATTTTTATTTTAATGGCATGATGTAATGTCCCTGATATTTCTGTTTAAAAACCAACAATTATTTTTTAATTAGATTATAATATGTGCATAAATTTTTAAATTTACTAAAAATTATTGAATTGCTAGAGATTAGCCAAGATGGTTGAGTAGAAAGACCCTGAGTTCACCTCCTCTCACAGGCACACCAAAATTACAACTATTTGCAGAACAACCATTGATGAAACAGACTAGAACCTACCAGAAAAAGTCTTCTACAACATAGATGTAAAGAAGAAATCAAAACAAGATAGGTAGGAAGGGAAGAGTCATGGTATAGTCAAGTCCAATACCCCTGGATGGGCGACCTGCAAGTGAGAGAATAATTATAATTGCAGAAATTATTCCAAAGGAGTGTGAGGGGGTCTAAGTCTCATATCAGGCTTCCCAATCCAGGGTCCTGTACTGGAAAGATAAACCCCCCCAACATTTGGCTTTGAAGACCAGTGGGACTTAGGTTCATGAGTCTCAGAGGGCTTGGGGAAAAAGGGACTTCACTCTCAAAGGGACACACAAAGTCTCACACACTCTGGGACCCCAGGCAGGAGCAGCAACTTGAAAAGAGCCTGGGTCAGATCTACCTGCTGTTGTTGGAGAGTCTCCAGAAGAGGCACTAGGCAACTTCATCTCAGCCTAGGGACACTGACACTGGTGGAAGCAATTTTGGGAAGCTTATTCTATTACTTCAACCTTAATGCTGGCATGCACTGTTTTGGAATCCTCCCTGCAACTTATTAATCTCAAGACCAAGCCCTGCTCTGGCCCAACAGCCTGTAGATGCCAGTGCTGTGATGCTCTGTCAGGCAAATGAGGAGACAGAGGAACATGTTTCAAATGAAGGAACAAGGTAAAACCCCAGAAGAAGAAATAACTGAAGTGAGAATAGCCAATCTACCTGAGAAAGAGTCCAGGGTATTGTTTGTAAAGATGATCAAAGAACTCAGGAGAAGAAAGGATGCACAGAGTGAGAAGTAAGACGTTTTTAATAAAGAGTTAGAACGTATAAAGAACAATCAAACAGACATGAAGAATACAATAACTAAAATGAATGATACACAGGAAGAAATCAACAGTAGACTAAGTAACACAGAAGAATAGTCAAGTGATCTGGAAGACAGAGTAGTGGAAATCACTGATGCTGAAGAGAAAATAAATGAAAAGAAATGAGAACAGTTTAAGAGACTTCTGGAACAACATCAAGCACATAAATATTCCCATTATAGGTCTCCTAGAAGGAGGAGAGAGAGAAAGGGACTGAGGACATAATTGAAGACATAATAGCTGAAAACTTCCCTGGGAAGGAAAGAAACAGATATTCTAACCTGGGAAAGGAAACAGATATTCAAGTGCAGGAAATGCAGAGAGCCCTGTACAGGATTAACCCAAAGAAGAATACAACAAGACACATTGTCATTAAAATAGCAAAAATTAAATATAAAGAGAGATTATTAAAGCAGCAAAGGGAAAGCAGCAAGTTACATACAAGGGAACTCCCATAAGGCTATCAACTGACTTTTCAGCAGAAACCCTGCATACCTGAAGAGAATGGCACAATATATTTAAAGTGATAAAAGGGAAAAAACCTACAACCAAGAATACTCTACCCAGCAAGATCTCATTCAGATTTGATGGAGAGAACAAAAGTTTTACAGACAAGCAAAAGCTAAAAGAGTTCAGTAGCACCAAACCAGCTTGACAAGAAATATTAAAGGAAATCCTCTAACTGAAAAAGAAAACTTCACAACCAGCAAAATGAAAATTATGAAAGGAAAAAGGTCATTAGTAAACCAAATATACTGTAAAGGTAGGAAATTATCCATGCACAAACCTACTATGGAATTTAAAAGCAAAAGTAGTAAAATCATCTATATCCACAGTAAGCAGTTAAGGGATACACAAAGCAATTAGATGTAATATATGATGTCAAAAACAGTAATCATGTGGGGAGGAAAGTTCAAGTGCAGGGTGGTTAAAATGCACTTGAAAATAAGAAATCAGCTTAATCACATTTATCTATCTATTTGTATATAGATAGATAGATAGATGGTATATAGACAGACATAGATGGGTACATAAAAATACTTCATGGTAACCACAAACCAGAAAATTATATAGATACACATGCAAAAAGTAAAATGAATCCAAATCTAACACTAAAGATACTTATTAAACTACAAGATGGCAAAATAAGAAGAAAGGAATAAAAATAACCTACAAAAATAATTAACAAAATGTCAATAGCTACACACATAATAATTACCTTAAATGTAAATGAACTAAATACTCCAATCAAAAGACAGAGTGGAAGAATGGGTACAAAAACAAGATCCGTATATATGCTGCCTACCAGAGACTCACTTCAGACCTAAAAACACAAACAGACTGAAAGTGAGTGGATCGAAAAAGCTATTCCATCCAAATGAAAATCATAAGAAAGCCATGGTAAAAATACTTATATCATACAAAATAGACTTTAAAATAAATATTATTAAAAGATACAAATAAGGACATTACATAATGATCAAGGGATCAATTCAAGAAGAAGATATAACAATTGTAAATATATATGCACATATATATCTATAGGAGCCGAGAAATACATAAAGCAAATACTAACGGATGTAAAGGGAGAAATCAACAGTAATTGTAGGGGACATAAATGCCCTACTTACATCAATGGACAGATCATTAAGGAGGCAGAAAATCAGTAAGAAAACATTAGCCTTAAAGGACACATTAAACCATATGGACTTAAAGATATATATAGAACATCCCATCCAAATGCAATAGAGTACACATTCTCTTCAAGTGCACATGGAGCATTCTCCATCTGTCTTCTTCTTTGGACAAGTCACTATTTCTCTATTTCAAGACTTTTTTTTTTAACATCTTTATTGGAGTATAATCGCTTTACAATGGTGTGTTAGTTTCTGCTTTATAACAAAGTGAATCAGTTATACATATACATATGTTCCCATATCTCTTCCCTCTTGTGTCTCCCTACCTCCCACCCTCCCTATCCCACCCCTCCAGGTGGTCACAAAGCACTGAGCTGATCTCCATGTGCTATGTGGCTGCTTTCCACTAGCTATCTATTTTATGTTTTGTAGTGTATATATGCCCATGCCACACTCTCACTTTGTCACAGCTTACCCTTCACCCTCCCCATATCCTCAAGTACATTTTCTAGTAAGTCTGTGTCTTTATTCCCATCTTGCCCCTAAGTTCTTCATGACCATTTTTTTCCTTAGATTTCATATATATGTGTTAGCATACAGTATTTGTTTTTCTCTTTCTGACTTACTTCACTCTGTATGACAGACTCTAGGTCCATCCACCTCATTACAAATAACTCAATTTCGTATCTTTTTATGGCTGAGTAATATTCCATTGTATATATGTGCCACATCTTCTTTATCCATTCATCTGTTGATGGACACTTAGGTTGCTTCCATGTCTTGTCTATTGTAAATAGAGCTGCAATGAACATTTTGGTACATGTCTGTTTTTGAATTATGGATTTCTCAGGGTATATGCCCAGTAGTGGGATTGTTGGGTCATATGGTAGCTCTATTTTTAGTTTTTTAAGGAACCTCCATACTGTTCTCCATAGTGGCTGTATCAATTTACATTCCCACCGACAGTGCAAGAGACTTCCCTTTTCTCCACACCCTCTCCAGCATTTATTGTTTGTAGATTTTTTGATGATCGCCATTCTGACCAGTGTAAGAGGATATCTCATTGTAGTTTTGATTTGCATTTCTCTACTGATTAATGATGTTGAGCATTCTTTCATGTGTTTGTTGGCAATCTGTATATCTTCTTTGGAGAAATGTCTATTTAGGTCTTCTATCCATTTTTGGATTGGGTTTCTTGTTTTTGTGATATTGAGGTGCATGAGCTGCTTGTAAATTTTGGAGATTAATCCTTTGTCAGTTGCTTCATTTGCAAATATTTTCTCCCATTCTGATAGTTGTATTTTCATCTTGTTTATGGTTTCCTTTGCTGTGCAAAAGCTTTTAAGTTTCATTAGGTCCCATTTGTCTAGTTTTGTTTTTATTTCCATTTCTCTAGGAGGTGGGTCAAAAAGGATCTTGCTGTGATTTATGTCATAGAGTGTTCATTAAAACAAATGTCTGTGAAGAGATCATCTAAAATAAAAAAGAGCAAATGTCTTCCTCCCGAAACCTGCAGGTGAGGGCAGTGATGTGGGACACGAAAACAGGGCAGACCAATCAATAATTGTCTTCTAACACTATATTAAATGATAGGAATTGAAGGAAGCTTGGATCAGTTGTTTGAGCCCTTACTCAATGTTGGATAAGGTGTAAAGCTTTAGGTGTTTTAATTTAGAATTTCAACACATTTAATTTTATAAAAGTTGACATTTATTTTTTTTTTCATTCCAATTTTGCAGTTTGTCAGAATCTGTTCTCATTTATCATGAAACCATCTGTGGATGGACAAAACCATTTAGTATGGTTCACAAGTGGCAATGCAAATGGTCAGTCCAAATCACAGCACATCCATTCAACTGTAGCACATATTGATGGGTCTTTTGGATGGTCTTCTATTATTTGTACCAACTGAGTCACCTTATTAATTAAGATTGTAGACCTCATTTTTTATATGTGATCTTGGGATTGACAAGCTTATTCTTTATTTTCTTATAATACTTTCCCCTATTTTTCCTCAAAAAGGAGAATTCTAAAGGCAAAAAATTTGATTTGTTATATTCATTAAATTCGGTTTGTGCTTTTATTATACTGACCCCAAATTTCACCTAAGCTACTAGTGACAAGACAGGTCTTGTGTGTAAAATACAATATTTTATTCCATGGAAGGATATATTTCTAAATTTTTTAAATGGTACTACCCACAAAAGCATCCAAGCTATACATTGTGTGCAGACAGACCTTGGTACAAGTGAAATTTTTGGTCAATTGTGATCTAAAAAAAAAAAATGTAAGAAACTCTGGGTGGTAAGAGAAAGGGAAAGAATTGACAATGAATTATATCCTGTTAGCCTGTAGTCTCGCTGGAGGTTCTATGACTAATCTTTGCAGAGATATATTTTAGTGAGTTTTCTTCTGAAGTACAATGAAGCATTCAGTACTTCAAGAGACATAGGGATTAAAGAAAAGTGGAAAATGACAACTCAGAGTGAAGGGAAAGAAAAATCACCACGGCAGCTCTTTTCATTATTTAATGTATTTTTGGACTGTTTTAAGTCAAAAAGTCTTTTGGAACATAATGCAAATTAGTAGCAGTGGGAGAATATGAAGTTTCAAAAAACAAACCTACAATTATTATTATTACAAGTGAGGTGATTTTCAAAAGTACAAAGAATCATCTTAAGAATGCAACCTAATAACACTGAGTCATTTCATGAATTATGTGTGGCCCAATCAGCAACTCAGTAGTATCATAAAATATTTAACATGTAAAGCACTAAGATTATTCCCAGTTAATAATGGAGAGTTATGAATATATACATGCAAAACATAATATTCTATGATACAGTGATGTAATTAATTTGTTCAGTTAAAAGGAAATAAAGAATGAGAGCAAATAATGCATTCAGGAGGGAAAGAAATGGATGAAACAATTACAGCACTGATGAAAACAGAAAATATTTAAAAAATAAGAAAGAAAAAGAGAGAACATACTTGCTAATCCCTAATATGGAGGATAATTTACTGCACAAACAAGAAGAAAAGGGGAGGCAGCAAATATTTCCTCCAAATATAATAATTCAACCCTAATATGAGTTTACTTCTTCCCATTCCCATTCCACTCACCAATAACGTCTAGGAGAAGAGAGAAAGTCCTTTACAGGTACAGAGGTCTCCTTTCAATATATTTACCATTTTTATTCTGAAGAAGATATAAAATGACCTACTCCCTTTAATAGAGCATATCCTGATATAATAATATTCATTTTAGGTAGAGTATGAGATATATTTGAAAGACCCATGAGTTATAAAGAATGAGTCTTACAAAGAATAGGGGTCAGGTTCACAGTCTCTCTGTACCAGTCATTAACTGCATGAGACTTTGTACAGGTTACTAAATCCTTCTGGACTCAGTTGCCCTCAATGTAAAATGTATAGTTTCTACCTCATAAACTGGTGAATATTAAATTAAATGTAGATGAAAAATACTTAGAAAAGTGCCTGCAAGCTACCAAACATTAAAAATTAGCTTTGATTATAACTGTCATTATTGTTCTATAGAGACTTTTGGGGGCTTAAATTGCTTGGGGACATGAGGTGTATTTTATCTTTTGCTTAAATAAAAATTTTATTTTACTGAAGTATAATATAGAAAAGATGTTTAGTAAATTTTCAAAAAAATAAATATTCCTTTGAAGCCACATCCTAAACACAAATAAAATGCCAATTACATTCAGAAGCCTCTATTGCTAAGAGGGAAGAGATATGGGAACATATGTATATGTATAACTGATTCACTTTGTTATAAAGCAGAAACTAACACACTATTGTAAAGCAATTATACCCCAATAAAGATGTTAAAAAAAAAAAAGATAAATGTAAGCATTTTATCCAGAGAAATGCAATTTTATTTGTTCTGAAAAAAATTATCTCATCTTCATTTACATAAATGTAATTACATAGCTATTTAAATTAAAGTGATACTGTTTATTAAAAAATTATTTAACTCATTTTTTTTCCTGAAAAGTCTCCCGATTGGAATATATGCTCTTAAGCATATATAGTCATGCTTTTATAATATTAGCTGCAAATGCTGTTTTTCCTCCTGAAGAACAATACTAAAATTGCTATTTTTGTTTTCATGTGCTGGTGTATTTTTCTGCAAGGATGCCATGGTAACTATTTCTTTAAATAAACGTTGAATATACTCTTCAAAGTTAAAAAAAAAAAAAAAAAAAAAAAAGAAGCCTCTATTGCTTTCTTCCGAATTGTCACCATCCTAAGTTTAACTATTATTATGAATCCCATCACCATATATTAATTTTACTGGTTTTCATTCTTTATACAAATGAAACTATAGAGTATATGTTTTCTTGTGTCTGACAATATTCACTTGAAAATGTTTATGAGATTTATTCAAGTCATGTATGAAGTAGTATGTCAATTTTCTTTGCTGTGTAATATTCTGCTTTATAAATATACAATAAATTATTTATCCCATCTGTGGTTGAAAAATTCTATATTATTTCCATTTCATGGATATTATATTGTGCCTGTAACTATCTGTATATATCACATATATACATGTATAAGTAAAATATGCACGCCATATGTAATCGTGTGTATAATTACATATTTTACCACATAAATGAAAAAATCATATTAAATGTATGTTATACATAGTCAAATATATATTAAAAGGGGGTTCCCATGGAAGTGGAATTGCTAAGTAATAGGCATGTTCATTTCTAGTCGATAATGCACAATAGTTTTCTGCAGAGCTTTTAACATGTTATATTACAACAAAGTTTTATTTGCTTCTGTTTCAAAAACCATCTGCTATTTTTTTGCTAATTGAAAAAAAAAATAGTCTTCTAGTGGATGTGGAGTGGTATCTCATTATGGTTCTAATTTGCATTTCCCTGATGACTATTAGACTATATTGGATATCTTTTCATATCGGCATTTTCCACTTGAGATCTTCTGTGAAGTAACTATGAGTTTTACTGTTTTTCTTGTGCTGATTTTTAATTTAAAGAAGTTTTCTATACATTCTGTATATGAAATTTGACTATCTGATAAATATATTTTTCTGCTCTTTGGCTGGCTTTTTCACTTTCTGAAATTTTTACTTTGATAAACACAAACCTTTAATTTTAATGTAGTCCCAATTTAATGTACATTTTCTTATGAGTGTTTTTGTTTTCTGCCACAAGGCCATGCAGGCTCCTGTGTTAACCATTATAATTTTATTGTATCTTTCAAAACTGGTTCACAATTCAATTGATATGAAATAGGAGTCAAAATTATAAACCTTATGTAGATATACAATGACTTATGACAAGTTATTGAAAACAGTGCCATTCCTCCTGTCACTACATTTTCAACTTTTTCAGATGGCAAGTGTACATACATAGGTGATTTTGTTTCTAGACTCTATTTTCTTCCATTTGCCTCTTTCTTAATATTTGTGTTAATAATCCATCACCCTAATTACTGTATTTTATAATTAATTTTGATCTATTATAAAAGTTCTCCAATTTTATTCTCCTTCAAGATTGTCTTGATTTTTTTGGATGTTATATTTTCATATATACTGTAAGATTATTATGATAGTTTCTACAAAACTCCTTGCTGTGTTGCTAAATGGAAATTTACTGAATCTAGATAGGGCATGACTATATAACCAAGCTTGCCTGGAACACTCAAAATTTACTCTCTTGTCCTAGCATAATTATTAACACACCACATTTCATATTTAAAAGGTAACATAATAAATTATAAATTGATGTAATATCAATTATTTGACACTATTTCAAATCTTTACATTTGTGTTCTAATATGTAGCATATATTACTCAGTTAATTCAAATATTTTTTTATTTCTTTCTCAGTAATGGTTTAGAGACCTTCATGTGGGATCTTGCACATTTTCTGTCTGATCTCTTCCAACATATATGCTAGATGCAGTACTGAATAACATGTAAAATATATGCAGTGTTGAATAAAAATAGTGATAATATATTACATCATTCTCTAACTCAGGGAAAATGATTTTGATATTTCACCATTATGCATGATGTTTTTTGTAAATTTTTTCATGTAACGAACACTTAAGAAATTAAGGAATTTATTTGCCTCCTAGAAATGACAGTTATTACTATCATTTTTTATTACTATGAATTTTTAATTTTATCACACAATACTTCTATATAATGGAAAATCATATGGATTCTGATGATATGTTAAATTTTAGAGGTTGAATTTCGAAAAACAACCCAAACTTGCATTAATGGAATAAAACCAGTTAGGTGATGACATATTATATATATTTTTAACTTATACTGGAATAAGTTGTGTTAATTTATTTAGCATTTCTGCATTTATGTTCATGAGTGAAATTGACTTGAAAAGTCTTGTTTTCAAGTTTAGAAATGTTTCCTTTTTTCTCTTTACTGAGAAATTTGTATAACGTTGCTGTTATTTCCTCCTTATATGTTTGGAGTAACTTAGTTGTAAAGTTGTCAGTGCCTGGAGATTTATTTGAGGGTGGGGAGCTAATTAAAGAAAATCCATTTCTTAATAGATTTAGAAATATTCACATTTTCTACTTACTATTGTTTGGGCAAATTTATTTTTTCTGTGAATTTGTCCATTTTACTTAAATTTCCAAATGTATTAGCATAAATTTCTTCACTATATTTTCTCATGTTCTTTATATCACCAAAATCTTTAGCAATGTCTCCCCTTTAACTCCTAGTGTATAATTTTCTCCCCCTCTTTCCTTGATACTAACCAGAATTTTATTCCTTTTGTCCATTGTTTTAAAGATCAAGATTCTTTTTTCATGTTCAATTGCTATTTCAATAATTTCTGTCTCTATGTTATTTGGTTTTTTATACTTTGCATTTAATTTGTCACTCCTCCCTTTTTGACATATGGAGCTTAAATATTTGATTTTTCAGCTTTTCCCTTTTTATCATGTGTGCATTTAAGTTTATAAATTATTTTCTAAGAACAATAGTGCCGCAATCAATAAAATTGAAAAATTTAAATTTTCATTACCATTCTTTTTAATATATAATGTACTTTTCAATACATTCATTTGATCCTTGGGGTATTTAGATGTATACTGACTCATTTTAAATAAGGGATTTTTATCGCTATCTTACTGTAGATGAATTATAGCCTACTCCTTTTGTCTGAGAAGATAATCAGTATGATTTTTGTTGTTGAGGTTTGCTTTGCAATGTATTTCATGGTCAAGTGATGTAAATGTTCCAGGTATACTTGAAAATTATCTGTATTGTTCAGTTACTATTGTGGTCACTATATATCAATTAAAAGAATACTCTTTAATATTTTCCAATATTTATATCCTTATTTTCTCCCTGCTCTTTCTACCAGCTGTTATTAGAGGTTTTTATTTTAATTCTAGTATTATATATATATTAATTCTAGTATTGTTTCTTTTACCTTTTAGTTCTCTCAATTTGGCTTGATATATTTTGAGGTCATATTATTAGCTGTATACAAACATTCTTGTTTGATTTAATCCTTTATCTTTATATAAATTCCTTCTTTATTCATATCTCTGGTCTCAAATTCCTATGTCTGATAATATTAATTTAGCTGCACCAATATTCTGGGGGTTCTTTTCATCTGTTTTGTTGGATTTTTAGATATTTATTTTTAGGCTTTAGATTCCCTTATTTTGAATTTCAACCATTACGAATGATTTTTACATCTGGAATGAAGTATAATTTATACATAAAAACTAAACATATTTAATGTATACCATTTGATAAGTTTAGACATATACATACACCTGTGATGCCATCACCATAGTCAAGCTAATAAACATACCAATCACCTCCAGGAGTTTCCTTGTGTCACTTTGTGTTTGTTTGTTTATATTTTGTGGTAAGGATAATTAACATGAAGCCTAATCTTTAACAAATTATTATTTTTTTAATTTATTGAAATATAGTTGACACGATATTGCATTCATTTCAGGTATACAACATAGGGATTTGATATTTTTATAGATTACATACCATACTAAGTTATGAAACATTGACTATATTACCTCTGCTATACATTACATCTCTGTGACTTATTTATTTTATAACTACAAGTCTGTACCTCTTAACCCATTTCACTTATTTCACTCCTCCCTCCACCTCATCCCCTATGGTAACCACTAGTTTGTTCTCTGTAACTGTGAGTCTGTTTCTGTCTTGTTAATTTGATCGTTTGTTTTATTGTTAGGTTCCACAGGAAAGTGAAAACATGCAGTACTTGTCTTTCTCTGTCTGACTTATTTTACTCTGTATTATTTCACTAGCATAATACTCTACAGGCCCATTCATATTGTAGTAAATGGAAAATTTCATTCTTTTTGATGGCTGAATAATATTACATTTTATATATACATAACATTATGTATATAACACTATCTATATATATACACCACACTATATATATACACACACACACACACACACACACACACATATATATATATATATGTACACATTTCACATCTTCTTTATCCATTCATTTGTTGGTGTATACTGAGGTTGTTTCCAAATCTTGGCTATTGTAAATAATGCTGCTATGAACATTGGTATGTATATATCTTTTCAAATTAGTGTTTGTTTTCTTTGGATAAATACCCAAGAGTGGAATTACTGGATTGTATTGTAGTTCTACTTTCCAGTTTTTGAGGAAACTCCATACAAGTGTACAATACAATACTATTCACTACAAGCTCTATGTTGTACAACAGATCTGTAGAGCTTATTCATCTTGTATACCTGTAACTTTGTACCCATTAAAAAACAACTACCCATTTCCACCTTCTCCCATCCTCTGTAAACCACTATTCTATTGTCTGCTTATATAAGTTTGACTATTTTAGGTACCTTATGTAAGTGGAATTATGCAGTACTTGTCCTTCTGTGAGTGAATTATTTCACTTAGTGCAATGTAATCCATGTCTATCCATCCTTTATGAGTAATTATCTAAAAAAATTGTCTCATAAATAGTTTTTAAATAAAGTAAAATTCCTATGAACACTGCATTTTAATTGGATTATTTCTCTTTTTTTGTTAATAAAAATTGTATGTGTTTAAGTATACACATGGAGATTTAATATATATATACATAGTGAAATAATTATTGGGTTGGCCAAAATGCTCATTCAGGTTTTTCTGTAAGATGGTACAGAAAAACCTGAATGAAATTTTGGGCAACCGAATACTATAATCAAGCTAATTAACACATCATTTCCTCACATAGTTACCATTTTTTTGTGTGTGATGAGAGCACTGAATCTCTTACACTATTTCTAGTATTCAGTACAGTATTATTAACTGTAGTCATTATGCCTATACATTAGATTTCTAGACTTATTCATCCTGCACAACTGCAACTTGACAAATATTTCCCCATCTTCCCCATTACTCACCCAGCCCCTGGTAACCACCATTCTAAATTCTGCTTCTATGTCTTTGACTTTTTTTTTAGTTTTCACATATAAATGAGATGATACAATATTTGTCCTTCTCTGTCCTATTTCACTTAGCATAGTGCCCTCAAATTTCATCCATGTTGTGACAAATGGCAGGATTCCCTTCTTTTCATAGCTGAATAATATGACAGTGCTTATACATCTCACATTTCCTTATTTATTCATCCATCCATGAACACTTGAATTGTTTCCATATCTTGGCTATTGTGAATAATGCTACAATGAATATGGAAGTGCAGATATCTCTTAAAGAGTGTGATTTTAACAACAACAACAAAAAAAGAGTGTGATTTAATCTCCTTTGGGTATATACCCAGAAGTGGGATTGCTGGAACATATGGTAACTCTATTTTTACTTTCTTGATTTCATAAGGAATTTTCATACTGTTTTTCATAGTAAATTTTTTTCCATTCCCACCAACACTGTATGAGGGTTAACTTGTCAGGAGCCCACACTAGCATTTGTTATCTCCTATCTCCTGTTTTTTTGAGAATAGCCATCTTAACAGATGTGAAATGATAACACATTGTGGTTTTGATTTGAATTTCCCTATTAATTAGTGATGTTAAGCACATTTTCATGTACCTGTTGGCTATTTGTATGTCTTTGGAAACTGTCTATTCAGGTCCTTTACCTATTATTTAGTTGGTTATTCTTTTTTTTTTTCTTGATATTAAGTTGTATGAGTTCCTTGTGTGTTTTAGACATTAACCTATTTTTGGATATATGGTTTGCAAATATTTTCTCCAATTTGCCTTTATGTTTTGTTTATGGCTTCCTTTCTTCTTTGCTATGATAAGATTTTTAGTTTGCTGTAGTCCCAACTGCTTATCTTTGCTTTTGATGCCTTTGCTTTTAGAGTCAAATGAAAACAATATTTGCCAAGACAAATGTCAAAGAGTTTAACTTCTATGTTTTCTGCTAGGAGTTATCCAGTCCTTATGTTCAAGTCTTTAATGCATTTTGAGTTGATTTTTGTGTATGGTGTTAGGGGCCCAATTTCATTCTTTTGCATGGGGCAATTCCATTTTCCCAACACAATTTATTGATGAGATGATCACTTCCACAGTGTATATTCTTGGCTCCTTTGTGAAACTTTAACTGACCATACACGCATGGATTTACTTCTTGGCTCTCTATTCTGTCGCATTGATCTATGAGTCTTTGTGCTAATACCATATTGTTTTGAGTACTAGAGCTTAGAAATATAGTTTGAAATCAGGAAGTGTGATGCCTTCAGATCTGTTCTTCCTTCTCAAAATTGCTTTGGATATATTCAAGGTCTTTTGTGTTTCTATATGAATTTTGAGAACTCAAGAAATTGTATTAAAATGCATAGCATACTTTTGAAAAAAGAAAAAAGTAGGGATTTTTATCAAAAATCTCATGCACAAGAGTTGAGTTTTCTTGAGGAAGTGATAGTGAGATTTTACCATTTGGTCATATATCCAATCCATATTCTATGTCTCCTCAAATTTTTGATCCTCCCCTGGAAAGATAAAATTGATTGTACCAAGAAGAAAATGACACTTCCTCTAACTTTTTATGAGGTTTATTGTTTTATTTAGCCCTTTTGTATTTCTTATTTAGTATTGCTGTAAAACTGTATTTCACTCACGGTGGAAGATTTTTTTGTTTGTTTCTTCACCTCTTCTCAATTGAGGAAACATTTTTTGAATTAGATATGCTGTTAAAACATGGGTTAACATTATTTATCACTCTTTACTACAAAATAACATTGGCAACATTTAAAATCCTGGTGGTGTATCTTACTTAGCTGATGCTCCTGTACTTGTTATTGATTATTTCTTAAGACCAGTTTTCCTCTTGTGTAAATCTTTTCTCAGTCATTAAGAATAACTTACTTGATTGTTTTGGAATGAATTTAATTCTGTTTCTCAAATTTACCAAGTCTCTCAACCTCACCCATTAAAATGAAAATTGGTTATCTCCTCCTTAGTGAAATATTTTATGGTTTAACTTTATGTGTTGGGAGGAGGAGTTAATAGTGCTTTATACCTATCAGCAATGAATTTAAGACCTACAATAAACCTAATTATTTTCTGTCAGTCATTTAACAAATAGATATTTAGCACTTGCTTTCATCATGTACTGTTCTAAGAACTATGGATAAAACAAAGCCCCTACCCTTGCATATAAAATTATGTATCTGCTCTGTAAATATTTATATGTCATTTTTTGTCCAGCAAATTATTTCTAAAACCTACCATATTCAGGGTACTGTTCTAGTACCACTGATATAAACAAGAATAAGATATGGTTCATGTTCAGATAGGGAGAAGTGTTAAGAAGTCTACTTGGGAAGCTATAATGAAGTATTTCCCAAATGCAACATGAGATTTTAGAGAGGATCAATTTGTGTGTGTTTGTGGGCTGGGGGTGTGTGTGCGTGTGTGTGTGTAATGGGTTGAGTAGGCAGGGATAAGGAAAATTTGGTAGAAGCAGTTGAAGATTAGTGAAATTTCTTCCAGCAAGATTTATAAGCAGAGGTACCAGTGTGGTTTTGCAATAACAGAAAAAAAATCAGTGTGTTTTCCAAAAGTAAATATCTCTCCTTCTTTCTCCATGGTTTTCTCTTTTGCAATGTAGAAATATTAAGTTGTACCAGCAGAGACAAAAACTCACCTTGTTTCCCAAATTTCATATTATCTTCTATTCCACAGCACCATCATTGCTCTGAACTTTCTCAGTTCTCTGTTATCTTGCACCTGCAGACAAATCTGTACTCACTTTTACTCATTATCTCTGGCCAAGGTTAGCATCTCTACCATCCTCTTGATTCTTTGTGATTTGCTCCCTTTACATCTTCAGGGGCTTTGGTTTGTTAGTTATGACAACTGTTTTCAGGATTCCAACTTATTTTCTCCCTGGCTTATTCCTTTACCTTATGTACATTCAATTCATTTCTATCTACAAAAATGAACTATACTCCCAACTTGAATTCTTCTCTGGTGAGTGCACTCTTTCTTGTTTGCACAGATAAGCTTCATGAAAGAATAGTAATTGTTTCCATTTTACTACCTCTCATTAATAATTAATTTAGTTTAAAAAAGATATACTGAGTACATATGCTGCACTAGTCACTGTTCTAAATGTCAAGGGCACAATATAAAAGACATTGTCTGTGAGAGAGAGAGAGAAAAGTAGATCAATAGCTAAAAAAATGTCTGCTTATGCTCTTAAGGTCCAGAGAAGTGACACTTAAACCAGAATAGATTATTTAGATTGAATAGCCAGTGAAGGTAGCATTTGAGTTGAGTCTTGAGAATGAGGAGTGAAGAGGAAGCAAGAGTATTTAGAACAAGTGAAAATGTGCAGGAAACTTAAACACTGAGGAGTATTGTATTTTCAATAATTAAAAATAATTGTGTAATATGAAGAACAAAATAAATAGTCATAGTACTGAATTACTACCAAAACAGTAAGTATCCATTAATCCAGCATGATTTAAATAAATGATTGAATGAATAAATAAATTACAGAATTCTTCCCTACAGAAGAATTGCAAATAATAACTATAGAAGGGATTAGGGAAACAGAAAACTATTATTAGAACACCACAGTAATAATGGCTCAGGCAAGGACCACTGCTGGATACTAAAGTTAGTGGGCAGAACTTTAAAGAGAAACAGGATATTTGCATAGTCCCAAAGGCTCTCCTCTGAAGTACTTATAGCTTACTGTGGTGTTGTAACAGATGTCCACAAATTTTTTTGATACTCTTTCCTCCATAAGGTAGAGCTTATATCTCCTCTAAGTGTTGCTTCTAAAAATAAAGTATGGAAATGGGTAAATAGTAATTTTACAATAGAGAAAACTGACAAGCACTATTATAAGCAAATGATCAAAGTTAAAATTGTTACCGAACTCAGGTTTGGCTGCTTGCTGCTCGAAAGCCAATGATCGAGAGGCAAGTGTCAGTAGAAAGGAAAGATGTTTTAATAGGAAAAGCTGGCAATCTGGGGAGAACGTGGACTCATGTCCTGACACCAATTCCAAAGATTCTGCTCAGCCATGATAATTTTTAAAGAAGAAAGAGGGGAAAGAATCTCAGTGAATCATTGAGACAAGAGGTATCATTCTCCATTGTGTGCAGACTGGCTGACTCTCTCTTCAGATGTTATCTTGCCTGGGTGATCTGCCTGCAGGATTGCAAGGAGGTTGGTGGGAGTAGAGAGCCTAGTCATTCTTTAACTACTTAATTCTTCATTCTTACTTATTTTTATCTAGTAAAAGAATTAACAGGTTAAGCAATATGTGGTGTGCATTCAGGAAAGCATAAGTTAGGAGTTAGGTTAAATTGCCTAGTGAGTGATCTCATTTCTATAATTAGGTTCTTTTAAGGTTAGAGGGGAACAGAAATGGGCAAACAGTAAAGGGGTAAAAGAGTTGCTTTCGATTCCCCACTGTCAAACAACCTTCCATTTCTATGGGATTAGGGGTGAAGGTCTGTCTTCTGTAAATTCTTCATGCTGACATAGGGTTCCATATTCTCAGGATAGAAGATGTCTACATGGGTCTGTAGCATCTCTTTGCTGACAATTTTAGTTGCCTGCTTACAAATACAGGCAGAACAACTACAATTATTTTTATGCCCACAACGATATAGATTATTATGAGCAATAATGTTAATCCCATTCTCTTAAGGCCAATTCTTGGAATTGTGCTAGTCACAGATTCAGTACTGCTCAAGATGGAGCAGCTTATGTCATGGCTACAGTCTGGTCATCATTCAGTTAGCTTTTTTCCTCTGGTGGCATTTACAGTATCTGTAAAACAACACAGGAATGTGCATCAGACACTGAGTCTGTGCTCTATTGTCCTAATCATTAACTGCTTAGTTTTGTACTTGGGGGGACCTGCAGTGTTCTTTGATTCCAAAATAACCAGTAATAAATTATTTTTATATTAAATATCCCCTGATGTGGTGTAATGAGAAGGACATTTTACCTCTTTTATATTCCCCCCAAATTTATAACACAGCTATGAGAAAACAACAGAAAAAAAACCAAGTTGAGAGATATTCTATGAAACACCAGACCAATATTCTTCAAAGGTATCAAAGGTATGAAACACAGGAAAGGACTAAGAAACGGTCATAGATCTGAGGAAACTAAGCAGCCATGATAACTAAATGCAATATGGTATCCTGAATTGGCTCCTGGAATAGAAAAAGACATTATTGTGAAAACTAGTGAAATCTGAATCAAATTTGTAGGTTAGTTGATTGCATGTTCCAATGTTGGTTTCTTTTCTTTTCTTTTTTTTTTTTTTGCGGTACGCGGGCCTCTCACTGTTGTGGCCTCTCCCGTTCCGGAGCACAGGCTCCGGACGCGCAGGCTCAGCGTCCATGGCTCACGGACCCAGACGCTCCGCGGCATGTGGGATCTTCCCAGACCGGGGCACAAACCCATGTCCCCTGCATCGGCAGGTGGACTCTCAACCACTGCGCAACCAGGGAAGCCCCAATGTTGGTTTCTTGATCTTGGTAAATCTATCATGGTTATGTAAGATGTTATTATTGAGGGAAGCTGGATGAAAGATATACAGAAACTCTGTATCATATTTGCACCTTTTCTGAAAGTACAAAATCGTTTCAATATAAAAAGGTATAAAAATTGGCTATGTGTAGCATAATGAGCATATGTTAAAGGTAAATACAAAAACATTAGCCTTAACGATCAAAAATATGATCCATGAGAGAAAAATAAGTTAGACTTCATTACAGTTAAAAAAAAAAATAAAAAAGCTAAGCTAAAATCTGCTCTGTAAAAAAAAAAAAAAAGTGTTAAGAGAATGAAAATACAAGCCACAAAATAGGAGAAGAGAATCACAAAACACATATCTGATAAAGCATTGGTATCCAAAATATACAGCCCTTTTAAATATTAACCATAAGAAAACAACTCAATTAAAAAATAGACCAAAGTTCTCAACAGACATCTCACCAAAGAAGATATATAGATCACAAAAAGGCATATAAAATGTGTTCAACATCATATGTATTAGGGGATTGAAAATTAGAACACACCTATGAGAATGGCCAAAATTCAAAACACTAATGACATTAAATTATGTTGAACACTTGGAAAAATAGAAACTCTCATTCCCAGATGTTAGGAATGCAAACTGGTACAGCCACTTCAGAAGACAGTTTAACAGTTTCGTATGAAGTTAAAGATAGATGTTAGAGAGGAAAAAATTTTCCTCTACCCTTCTAGGTTCTTCAGGCTCGTCTAATTAAATTGACATGAGACAGGTTAACAGGAGGAAATCAAACAAAAGTTTAATAACATGTATACAGGAGAAAGACTCAGGAGAATTGAGTAACTTGCCAAAATGGCCAAAGCCCTCACCTTAAATACCGTCTTCAGCTAAAGACAAAAAAGGATATTGGGGGTGGTGGTTTAGAAACTCAAAGGGTAGGAAGGCAATTGACATGAAGATGGAAAAGCAAATGTTTGGTAAATAAAAGGTTGGTGGGCCATGCAGAGATAATGGGACACAGAGAGGAATTTTATGGAACAGACTTTGCTGGGTTCCTCCCTGTCTACAAACCTACTTCATACTATAGTTATCTATGGTGATAACTCCCTTCCTGGAACAGGTCCTCTATCTAAATTATTTTTAGACAATTAGGAGGTAGGTCAATGCTTCTTTCTGAGTTTTTTGGGCCTTGATTGTTTCCAGCTCAAAATAATCAGCATACTAAAGAGACATTTTGGCATTTTGAAATTTTGTTCCCCTACAGTTAATAATAATGAAGTTAAATTTCATCAGTTTTAACAAATGTACCATACTAATGAAAGATGTTAATGATAGAAGAAACAGAGTATGGGGTGAGGGAATTCAAGGGAACTATCTATATTTTCTGGTCAATTTTTATGTAAATCTAAAGCTTTTCTAAGCTTTTGCACAGCAAAGGAAACCATGAACAAGATGAAAAGACAACCCTCAGAATAGGAGAAAATCTTTGCAAATGAAGAAACTGACAAAGGATTAATCTCCAAAATATACAAGCAGCTCATACAGCTCAATATCAAAAAAACAAACAACCCAATCCAAAAATGGGGAGAAGACCTAAATAGATATTTCTCCAAAGAAGACATACAGATTGCCAACAACACATGAAAAGATGTTTAACATCACTAATTGTTAGGGAAATACAAATCAAAACCACAGTGAGGTATCACCTCACACCGGTCAGAATGGCCATCATCAAAACATCTACAAACAATAAATGCTGTAGAGGGTGTGGGGAAATGGAACCCTTCTGCACTGTTGGTGGGAATGTAAATTGATACAGCCACTAAAAAGAACAGTATGAAGGTTCCTTAAAAAACTAAAAATAGAACTACCATATGATCCAGCAATCCCACTACTGGGCATATACCCTGAGAAAACCATAAGTCTAAAAGATACATGTACCACAATATTCATTGCAGCACTATTTACAGTTGCCAGGCCAAGGAAGCAACCTAAATGTCCATCAACAGATGGATGGGTAAAGAAGATGTGGCACATATATACAATGGAATATTACTCCGCCTTAAAAATAAATGAAATTGAGTTATTTGTAGTGAGGTGGATGGACCTAGAGTCTGTCATACAGAGTGAAGTAAGTCAGAAAGCAAAAAAACAAATACTCTATGCTAACACACATATATGAAATCTAAAAAATGGTATTGATGAACCTAGTGTCAGGACAGGAATAAAGATGCAGATGCAGAAAACAGTTTTGAAGACACAATGGGGGAAGGGGAAGATGGGACAAAGTGAGAGAGTAGCATTGACATATATACACTACGAAATGTAAAGTGGAATGGCTAGTGGGAAGCTGCTGCATAGCACAGGGACATCAGTTCGATGCCTTGTGACGACCTAGAGAGAGGGGATAGGGAGGATAGGAGGGATGCTCAAGAGGGAAGGGATATGGGGATATATGTATACTTATAGCTGATTCACTTTGTTGTACAACAGAAACTAACACAACATTGTAAAGCAATTATACTCCAACAAAGATATGAAACAAGAAAAAAAAGAAATACATTGAAGTATTGTAGACTTACAGTATTACATTAGTTTCAGGTGTACATCATAGTGATTCAATATTTTTACATATGATCACTATTATAAGTCTAGGTACCCTCTGTCACCATAAGAAGTTATGATGAGAACTGTATTCAATATCTTGTAATAACCTGTAATGGAAAATAATCTGAAAAAGAATATATATAACTGAATCACTTTGCTGTACACCTGAAACATTGTAAATCAACTATATTTCAATAAAAAAAACTTTACAAATTAAAAAAAATAAAGGTTTTCTAAAAAATAAAGCCTCAAAAATAATAATCTTTAAACAAGAAGTAGAGTAATTACAATGGTTATTATTTCCCCTTGATTTTCTCAGGGCTGGAGAGTGAGAGATTAAATAAGGTAGAGATAACATTCCTGGTAACACTGAGAACAAGATGTGGGATTAGTGTAGTTCATTGTGGAGAGGAGTTTACAGGAGGGTTTAAATGACTAATAAGGGCATAGTTTTATTGGGAACAAAATGTCATGAGTAGTGTTGCCTTTGGTGATGCTATTTTCCTGTGTCTTAAACAGCACTTGTCAAAGGTTATGAACAAAACCAAGTATAATATCTTGATTTAACTTTTATTCGAAAATTCAATGATCATTAAAGTATGGGACAGGACAGGTCCACCCAGTAAATAATTAGCAATAGACTACTGAATATACATGTAATTGAAAAAATACTTTTTAGATTGCTCTCACCCCAAAATCAACTCCATCATTTATTTTATGCCAGTTTTGCATAGGCTTATGGTAAAGCTTTTACTCTCTACAAAAGAACACACTTCTACTGAGCTATTGCTTACCACCTAGAATTACAAGAGTACACTTTCCCTCATCAGAGAAAAGACCAAATTAAGTGCCATTGTGTGCTGTATTCCATTTCCAGTGACCCCCTAGAATCATGGTCAGTGATACTGAGTTGGTAGCTTGAAATCTGGCATGGTGGGGGTATTTACACCATAGAAAATGACAAATATTATAAATTAGAGCATTATTATTAGTAATATTAGTATTTTGGAAAGCAAATTTTTAAGCATTTACTAGAATAACAATGTTTGTCTAGCACTAAAATCCAATCAAAAAAACTCTTGTTTTTTTTTCTTAACTCTTTAAATGTTGCAATTCCTTTAGCAATGAAAAGTGAGCATCAAGCAAAGAAGTAAAGGTAAAAGGGTAATAGAAGATCATTACATACTCCTCTAATAAATTACGATCCCACTAGTAGCCCAGTTGCATTACCTCCTTGGATTTAATGCATCCACACCAGCCTCCTCCTTCCAGCAGATGAAGTAAGCAGAGAGGAAAACGGAGAAAAATGATGAGCTCCAGCTGGAAGCCAAATGCCTCTGTTTTTGACACCTGGTGTGACTGCCCAATGACTCATCAATATAATGTTACTGTGTTTTAAGGAGATTTCATCTGTGTTTTATGCAGGTATCCCCAGAGTTACAGATTAGAAAAGATATACCAATGCATACATAGAAATTTATTTACTTGTCAACTGTACTATCTCTTTTTGACTAAAAGTATGCTTGGTTCATTCCTTACATTTTCCAAAGAGACATATATCACCTAAACAGTAGTTTTCTCTCATTATCATAGCAATTACTGCAAAGCAGTATATGAATTTTAATAATGCCACATTAATAGGAATATTTCCTTTCCTTCCAAATTAGTCATAAATATATACCTTAAATGGATTGAAGTATTTTTTTTTTTTTGGATTGAAGTATTTTTAAAGCTTAATTTTGAGGGGTTCTTAGGTTGTATCTGAATATGTCATTTGTGACCAATGATTTCTCTAAGCTGCTGTAGTGGCTGTACATCTCAGGAATGCAGCGAGCTTCCTGGTGAATCAATTTGTGTTAGCTGTGCAGTACAGATTTGCAACAGCATAATTCAGACTGACTTCTCCAAATAATAATTCTTCTGACAACACTTTTAAAGTGGCAAGATAGCTTGGAAAAGTACAGAAGTGTCTTGAGATATCACATCCCACAGCAAAATTCAAAATACTGTTGAAAGACTGACAAAATAGAACCTAAATTGTAATGTGATATAGTAAAGCAGCTGATAGATTGCACTCTGCACCAAAAATTGCTAACGCAATGCCCAATAGGGAAATTGCAGGAGTGTAGCAACTGTAAAAGTCCTGACGCTACAGGGTAAAAAATGCCAAATGAATATAAGATTAGTAAGTAGTATTTTCCAACTTTGTTAGACACATAATGAATTCTCTTTTTAAAATTACAAAGGTGACACAGAACATTGGAGAAAGTGTATGGATTACCAGTTGAAAATTTGAAAATGCTTTTCAAATTGTTTACCATTTGTTAAATATTTTGTGCAGTGCTAGGTTAAGCTTAAGGGAAAAGTGGTTTTAGCATGTGAATATTTAAATGTTGTATTTACTGTTAGTTGAAGCCTATTGAGAATTTACACTAGATTAAAAAACCTCCTGCTTACTTTTGTAAATAACATTTTTTTTCATAGTTAAGAATGCTCATGATAAGAGGTGTTAAGCGATCACAGAGACTTTTAAAAATATTTGAGTTTTTCCATATATGTGATGGGAGAATGATTGCATTTTTGAATAATTTGGGAAGCAAATAAATAGTCCCATGAGATGGCACATCATAAATAAATGTTTTTGCCCTTCAGCTAATTTTAGATTTACTGCAATCTAACACTCTACATATAAAGGCTTAATTTGAGTTTTACTCAATATGCTATTTATTTAGTTATTATTGACAAATATTTTATTGCTGTACAACTGAAAACGCTTTGGTTGCTGATGTAGACATGCTTTAAGATGGACGTTCTCGTAGTTGCTAAAAATAATGCTAGACACATAGTAGATCTTTAATATTGTTGATTGAGTCATTGATTGGCTTCTTAAATCAGGACATGGAAAAGAAAGTGAATTGTGAATCTCTAGAGGCTTGGCTTGTTTTGTAGAAGAGGCTAATGACCTTTACATCTCTCATTCTCATCTGTATATCTTGAAGTTTTGAAAGTGGGTATTGACCACTGTTTTTAAATTCCATCATATATAGAGAGAATCAGAGGGATGAGAATGCTTGTGTTATGAAATGTGATTGACAATTACTCTGCTGTTTCCATCTAAAACAAAGATTTCATTCTATCTTCTCTTGCTGCCCTCAAACCAGACCATCATAAAAATCAGGCTATCAAAACATAGCTGAATTATTTTTTTCCTTTTTATTTAAAACTCACTATCTCCTACTTTGAACAATGAGTGGTGAGACTTTATTCCTTATCATAAGGGATCTTAAAATTGAGAGGAAAAATCTCAGTGTCAGGAAGAGGAAAATCATGTTTTTGCTGACAGAAAAAGAGCTAAGTATTCTTATTTCTGCATTTTTAGCTTTCAGTATAGAGAACTTACTATATTTTTCAGTAATATGCACAGAGTTGTGTTACACAAGGAAAACAAAGTTAAGAGGGATATACTCAAAAACGTAAATGAGTTGCAGACAATAAGAGAAACAGTCAGAGGCAAAAAATATCCAGATTGTCAAGGTAAAATAATTCCTGGGATGTGATTTGTTGTAATTATCAATAAAGTATGTTTTTTTTTTTCTTCAACTGGGCACTGTCCACACTGAGCTGGATGAAACTAAATTCAGTGCCATCCTACAAACTGAAAATTACCTTCTCTTGACTTAGACTTAAATCCATAATAATAATGGACAGTCTAGGTATGTAATATTTTTAATGTGCTACCAATTTAAACAATAAACAACAAATAGAAAGTATATTCATTTTAACATTCTTATCAAGCCTTCTCAGAAAACTCCCTGTGGTCTTTTGCAAAGTTCGGCTATACATATCTGCAGATTCATTATTGTTGAAGTTGATAAGTTTCCTTTCTGTTTTATCCCATATTTTTCATTTTTAAGTCCATTATTCCCTCCAAAGTTTATTCATATAGAGACTCTGCAACATTATGAACACTTGCTGAAATCTATAATCAAGCATTTGTAATATTGTGTTTTTGTTAAATCATACAAATACCAATGTCTTCCTAAAGTAGTCAGATTTTCTAAGGTATGTCACTGAAAACTGGAGAGATAAAAGTTATCTGACTTTTTTTCCAGATGACCACTTTATTACAAACTGTATAAAACGTTATAGACTTACTTGCTGCAAGGACACATAAGTCAATACCTATTGAAATGTACCTGGGCACATCAGTTAAAAGAAGATGAATAGCATAGGTTAATTTCAGCTGGTCTGGACTGAACACATACTGATCTCCAGATCTGCCTGAAGCATGGTGGTGACCCTTGGCCAAGGCTAGAGAATCCACAAGCTAAAGTGAAATGTTCTGTAATCATGAACCTGTGAGTTGTTTTGATGGCAGGATGCATTCTCATGTCAGCATTGTTTGGTAATAACAACAGGATCTGTACCTGGTTTTGGTAGAACTACTTTTAAGCCCGTGTGACCAGTTTACACCAAATAACCTCCCCAGCAGGAGATGACTTTGCTGTTAGTGAGGTGCTTCAAAATCTGGAGGCAAAGTGTTCCCTGTGCAACCCAGTGGTAGGAGGAAAAAGTTTACACTTGACACCTCCAGACTATTTTCAATGCATGTCATTTTCTCGCTGTTGCTGTTTTCTTTTTTTTTTCTTTTGCCTGTAATAAAGCTCTTCTGTGAGTAAAAACTGAGTCCTGTGAGCCTTTTCAATAATCTAACACTTAAGGCAATTACTGCATAATTAATGAAGATGTAAACAAAAAAGCTTAATAAACAGCAAAAAGAAAAGGCAGCAGAGTATTAAAGTGGACCAATAATATGATTAAAGAAACTAGTGTGGATTGGCTTCAGGGCACTTAAAAGCATATGAATATTAACTGAGGTATATAAATTGAGGAAAGAAAATTAATTATTATAAGAAAAGGAGGTGTTACTTGAAACATTATGCTAGAAACCTTGAAGGAACAACTTGGTTGTATATCTCGGCAATGTGGTATAAATGCAACTAACAGAATAGTTTCATTTCTGGAATGAAACTAAGAGGTTCTACAGGTTAACAGTGGGTTTTCTAGAACAATTGAACTAAAACAAATTTGACTATGTCAGAGGGGATGAATAAGAACTAATTGGCCTTTTAGAACTCCTTCCAGCTAGTCTTCTGTAGCTCCTTTATTTTATTAGTGTGTTTTCATGTTTACCACTTTATGTACTCTTAATACCAGAATTACATATGTTCAAGGAAACCAAAGTGTTATTTAGTAACTGATAGTGCCATATGAAATTCAGTTTGGAGGACTCATTCTTTATTTATCATAGAATTATTAGAGTGTAACTCCTTCAACTAGGACATTTCCATGTTCAACCCTCACTGAGAAAACCAGTTCCTTTGAATGAAGAGGATAGAGAGACTGCCTGGCTTACTGAGTCCAACTATGAATTTGGTCCTTGTTGGAAACTAACTGTGTCACCCCACAATTTTATATGTTAAAGCCTTAACACCAATGTGGTGATATTTAGAGATGGGGCTTTGGGGGCACTATTTGTTCAGCTTCATCCTGACAACATATTTAAGGAGTGGACAAGGCAGTAGTGTATAATAATAATACCAATGAGAGAGGTTTTGGAAAACTAGTTTTCTAATCCACACTTACTGATACCTAAGAATCAGATTTTCTGGGAATGCAAAACATGAAACTTTTAATCAGGGACAGAGACATCTGAAATTAACATTGTAAAGTTGCATGAAAAGTGACCAGGTTACTTAGCATCTTTTTGGCTCAGTTTGTTCAACAAGGCACTGAATAAAGGTTCACTATAATTATGTCCCCTCATAATACCTATTTATTTCACCTGCACAATTATGCTTTTTGTGTGTGCTAGAATTTGTACCACATAAGGTCGATTTTCTAAACCTATTTGTATGACATTGTATTTTAAATGAAATAGAAGAAATCAATTTATTTTTCCTTCAATATTTTTGCTTGATTTTTACTGGAGTATAGTTGATTTACTATGTTGTGTTAGTTTCAGGTGTACAGCAAAATGAATCAGTTATACATATACATATATCCACAGTTTTTTGTTTTTTTTTTTTTAGATTCTTTTCCCATATAGGCCATTACAGGGTACTGAGTAGAGTTCCCGGTGCTACACAGCAGGTTCTTATTAGTTATCTATTTTCTGTGTTGTAGTGTGTATATGTCAAACCCAGTCTCCTAATTTATCCTTCCTCCTGCCCTTATCCCCTAGTAACCGTAAGTTTGTTTTCTACATCTGAAAGGACAACAAGTACTCTTGCAGCTGGGATGGGTCTGACTTTATTTTTCCTTCAGTATTCTTAATGGTTCCTTTCTACGTTTGTATTATATGGCATGAACACTCTACTCATTTATGTTCTAATACTACCTATTTTACATTGTTTTGCTACTCCCATTGCCTCTGAGAAAGCAGGCAAACAGGGGTTCCCCTCTGATTCTCCATGATATAAATTTTACCTGGGCAAGCTCCCCATATGAGAAATGCTCACCTCATTCTAGAACTGTGCAGCTGGGTAGATATCTCTGGTTAATCCTGGAATTTGTATGAGATAGCTCATTTAATTCTCAGACTAAATTGCCTAGAACTTTGACTTTTTCAAAAATAAAAGTGGTTTGCATTTGATGTTCCTATCACTTCCCCCTTAATTTTGGATAGAGAAAAATGGGGGCTCTTTATTTTACTCACTTAGAGATCCAACTTTCTAATTTTGCCAATTTGATGATTGCAAGATGCATTCAATATTATATTAGCTCGCATTTCACTAATGTCTGGAGGGATCAAGACACTCTTCATTGTTTAATTTTTTAGTACTTTTGAGTTGTCCTTCTGTAAATTAACCATCCTAACATTTGCACATTTATGTATCATTTTCTCTTCATGATTTGCACAAAATTCTTGTGTATGGTAGTTATTTTGTTCAGTCCCTGTTAGGTGTTAAAACTATAAACTTCTACTCTTTTTTTATGTGCTAACTTTAAATTTTCCTTCTCTCTTTCCTGAAAAAAGAATCTTAATTTTCACTTAGTCAAGATCATCAAATTTTTGACTAATATTTTATTTTGTTTATTATAATACACCCTTTGCTACTTCCAAACCACTAAGATATATTCCTATATTTTCTTCTATTATTTTTATTCTACTAAATTTTTTTAATTGACTTCATTTTACACTTTTTTCTATAGGAATCTAATACACATAACTCACTTTTCTATGTAATGTTTATAAAGGAAGTTATGATACAGTTTTATTATTTAATATATAATAAGCTGTTATTTGCAACACCATCCATTAAATATTTTATTTCCCTGTTGATTTATGATGTCATCTATATCATATCTTATATTCCTATATAGATGAATCATATCTTAACTCTTTTATATCACTGCATTCTACCTGTGTTTTCCTCCACAGTAGCACACTTTTTGCTTTGCTTTAATTTTTGTAACAAGTTATCGTTCCTGACATAACAAATTTCCCAAATTTGATCTTTTCCTTCAAAACTCACTTAGCAATTAATTAAAATGTATTATTTTATATAATCCTAGGATATGGTTTTATATATTATTTTAAAAATCCAGGAAGCATTTTGATTTGGATTGATTTTCATGAATGAGTTAATTGGTAATGTTACATAATCATGTTCATGAACATAGTTGATCATGTCCATTTTATTCAGTGTGTTTGTCCCACATGTGAAAGAGTGCTTGACATATAGTAGGCACTAAATATATGTTGCTTAAATGCATTTATTTTTTACATTTACTCACCCCGTTGCTATTAACGTTCTTTTTTTCATAAAGTTCTTGGACGGTTAAATCCAGGATAATTTAAAATTTTGGTTGCAAATATAAAGATTATTTTCTATGCTGTTGAGGTAGAAAAAGTGTTGATATTTACTGGTTGACCTTATATTTGGCAGCCTCAGTTCTTTTATTTATTCTGAGAGTTTATTGACTCCATGGGTTAGCTACTTTTTGCAACATTTTCCCTTCCAGTCTTGATTCCTTTTATTTCTTTACTTTGACTACAAATTTTGGTACTTTTGATAATTGGTGACCTTGTCTTTTATACAATGTTTAGGAGACTATAACTAAAATTAAACGTAAATGTCAGCTGTAGGCCCTCTTTTATTTTTCTCTTTCTCTTCTTTTCTTTCTTCATTTTTGACTTTATTAAAAGTAATTCCATTATAATCCAATGTGTTGTTTTAGTCATAAAAGGAATTACATTTATCAAGTGTTTACTTTGACTCTATTGAGATGACTATTTTGCTTTTAATTCATTAATATAAATTAATTGTTCATTTCCATACTACATTTATCCTTGCATTTCTTTAATAAGGTCTTCCTGAATTTATCTAGTGTATAATTATATAAATGTTTTATAATTATATAATGGATTGCTAGTTACTGTTGACATATTTTAGCTAAGTGTACATTTTTTTTATTTTAATTTGTGAATTGAGTCTTTAACTTATTTTATCTACTCTCAATGTGTGGTTTCAAAACCAAGATTTTAGTAAATTCTAAACATGAAATAGGACAATTTCTTTTTTTCTCCTTTTATTATAAAGTATATAAAATAGAGATTTTATGGGTTTTGAAATTTTGAACAAAGTGATTCCTAAATCTGCCTAGTGTGGGGATTTTTAAGAAAATTTAACATATTTAAATATCACTAATTATTATTGTTTTAATCAAAATTTTGTCATATTATTATGACAGCTAATATTTTTCCCAGAAATGTGTGTATTTTACCAGGTTTTATAATTTATCAATGTAGAGTGACATAAAATAATTACCTTTCAGATGCATATTTTCCTTGGTATTTTCCCTTTGTCATTCTATATTTTGTTTCCATAACCTCTTAATTTTTTTCTGTCTTGTCATAAAACATCCTTACTAAAACATTCAAAAATCATCTTTTATTTAATCCTGATCCATCTTTTGTTTGCTTGCTTTAGACTTCTTTGATTTCTGGTCTTATTTTTTTATTGTCTATTGGGTTTTGTGCCATTTAATTAAAATCTCTTCTCTTTGTCTAAAGTTTTGAGTAAAATATTTGTCTTATTTCTCCTTTTGTATTTTCTGGGATATGGTACAAATAGTAGCTTCCCATCTGGGAGAGAGATATTCTATCTTTTCTGCCATATTATTAGCAACTTTTTAAAAAAATATGTCTTTACTTATGATAGCATAACTTACTTGTTGTTAGCTCTGAAGTAAACACATTTACTGAAATATAAATAGTTGATTAAGTGAAAAAATAAGCAGAGAGATGGGCCCTGGGTAAATGATTAAATATCATATATCACCACCCCCGCCATTGTTTAGTAATGGAATTTAAAATAAACTTATTTTTGTGTGTGTGGTGGTTTTTAAAATAGTGCTTGCATGTTTTTAATAATTCTGCCATTCAGACATGACATCTAATTCCCAACCTGTGAATCTGGGTTGTATGTTTGACTTGCAACTAATAGAATGCAGAATTAGTACAATGAGTGACTGTAAAGTTCTATGAGAAAAATACAGGAAATTTTCATTTGGTACTCTTCAGATTCTCACTCTGGTGAAATCCAGTCCTCTAGTAAAAACTTTGATTACCCTAAAACCATTAATTTGTAGAGTCCACATAATAAAGCTTCAATTAACATTGTCAGATGATCTCAGCCTTCCAGCCATACTTTCCAAACACTAAACACGTGAGTGATGATATTAAATTCTACCAGTGCATCTGTCAGTTAAGTACCAGTCAAGTCCATGAAGAGAAAAAGAAGCAACTAGCTTAGCACTGTCCATATGCCTGACATACAGAATCCATCAGTTAAAATTAAATGGTTGTTTTTTAAAGCATTGAGTTTTGGAATAGTTTATTATTCAGCAATAGATACACTGAAACATAACTTGTTACTGGGAATGGCACAATAAAAACTTAAAATATGTGACATTGGCTTTGGGCCTGAGCAATAAGCAGAAACTTGAAGGGCTTTCAGGAGAATTTTAGAAGAAGCCTCACTGTTCTCAAAGTATCTTTTGGTAAAAGTTTAAGAGAAAGTTAAAAAAAAACAATTAATTGGAATCTGAAGGAAAAGAAACAGTGTTACACAGTGTCAGAAAATTTAACATTTTCACCTTTGATAACATGAAAAATAGAAAATGTGCCTAATGAACAGATGGATCTGACTGAGGATATTTCCAAGCAGTATGCAGAAAGTTTCATTAGTTTCTTTTAGATGAGCTTCATAAGCTACAGATAGAGATCTGTAGTTATCTGTAGTTATCCAGCAGAATGCAATATTTAGTTCTATAACTATCACTCTAGCATAGATTTCAAAAATTTGATGTTTTATTTTTAAAAATTTTCATTGAATGAAAATATTTTCTAATATCCTTTGTGATTTTTTTACCTATTATATAAATTCTTGTTTTAAAAAATGTACAATATTTGATCATTTTGCCAAATATCTATACATTATTAATTCCAAATTTAATTAATTTTGTCTGAGAGTGTGTTCTGCATGATTTCAATTATTTTACATTTATTGAGAATCATTTTAAGGTACTGAAGATGTTCTATCTTGTAGAATATTCCTTCTACACTTAAAAATAAATGTGTATTTTAATGGTTTAGGGTGGAGTTATCTATAATTATCAGTTGGGTCAGGTTGCTTGACAGTTTTTTTTTTTTTTTCATGAATTGTATACCCTGACTGAATTTCTCAGTGAGAGATATTAATCTATTGAGAGAGAAGTGTTGAAATCTCCAATTATAATTGGAATAGGTTTATTTCTCCTTTAAGTCTCTCATTTTTTCTTTAGATTATATGAAGCTCTATTATTATTAGGTACATACAAATTTAGGTTTGTTTATTGGAACTGAACTAGTTCCAATAACATTAAATGTTTGAATCCACCTGCACCTTTATTTTGCTAAAAATAAACTTAGTTATTTTAAACTGCAGAAAAAAGAGATATAAATTGACCCCCTTTATCACTATGAAAACTACGGCTGTATACCTGGAATATTCCTTGTTTTCAAATCTAATTTGCCTAATATTAATATTGTCATTCCAATTTGTGTATGTGTGTATTGTATGTCTTTTCCATTCTTTTGCATTTAACACACAAATGTCTTTATATTTAAATTGGTTTCTTGTAAACAACACATAGCTGACATCTGTCTTTTAATTGAATTGATTTGAAAATTTTACATTTATGCACTATATTTACCAATGGGGTAAGTTTTACATTGCATTTTTGCTAGTTGTTTTCTCTGTGTCCTATATGTTCTCAGCACTTTTTTTTTCTCTTACCCTTCCTCCTTTTTTTGTCTTTAATGTTTATTTTTATTTCTACTGCTGTCTTATTAGCTAGATTGCATTGTTTTATATTTTTAGTGTTTTTGTTTTGCTTTGTTTTTTTGTTTTTGAGCTGGGAGTTTTAAAAATTTTAACAGTTTGGGGGCCATGAGAGTTGGTTCTCAAACTTCAGAATGCTTAAGAATCACCCAGCTATTTGTTAGAAGTGCAGATTCCTAGTGTTAAATCCTGAAGATTATTTAATCTACCCTCTATTTTATGCAGAAATGGGGCAGGGAGAATTAGAATCTGGGTGTGAGTCACCATAGAATCTCGGTGTCCTTCATACTGCCTCTCAGTTCACTTATGGCAGACATGAACAGCCAGTTGAAGTCAAGAAGTCAAGAAGGGTCCCCAGCAAAACAAACTCTGTTTCTGTGGAGTTGGGGTATTCCACTCTCCCCAAATATGGCTGTGCTCACCAACTTGGAAGCTCCCTGAACTTTGTTGTTTAGGTGTTTTTATCGAGGTTTCATTATTAGATTTAATATATAAATATTTTTTACTGATCATTTATTTTTAAATTGTACAATTTCAATTACAACTAAAAAGCTTGCAAGAATATCCTTCCTTTATTCCCCTCCTATCCTTCATGCTATTGTTGTCACATATTTCACTTTTTAAAATGTGGAAAACACATTATACTTGATTATTGTTTCTACTTTAAACATTCAGTTTTATTTTACAGAGATTACAAAAGATTAAATACATCTTTCACATTTTCCCTCAAATTTAGCATTGCTAATGTTCATCATTCTTTTCTGTAGGTTCAGTTGTTTTTTGGTAACATTTTCTTATTTCTTAAAAAAGCTTCTTTAACATTTTTTCATAATGTAGGTTCATATACCTCAGGACTTAACATAGATGAAAAGATTCTGGACTTTGAGCTGATGCTGAAGTTGAATGAGACTTTGAGGACCTGTGGAGGAAATGAGGGTATTTTACATCTGGAATCAAAGTAAATCATTGATTGCCAGAAGGTGACTTATGATAAGTAGGCTCTAAAATGGCTCCCAAACTTTTCTACCTTCTGATATTTATGTCCTAATGTAACACCTCCCCCTTTAAGGGTTTGACTTAGAGAATCACATGTTTTAAATAGAATATAGCAAATGAAATGAGATGTGACTTCTGAGAATGAGTTAACAAAAAACTGTGATTTTGGTATTTGCTTATCTCTCTGTCTCAGAGCTCTTGCTCTGGTGGAAACAAGATGCCATGTTGTGAGTAGCTTTGATGAACATCCAGTGAGTACCTGAAGGGCTTCCAGGAGCTCTGTGAATGAACCTGGAAGTGATCTCCTAAAGCCTACCAACAGCCATGTGAAGAAACTTGGAAATGGATTTTTGAGACCTTCTAAGAGCCATGCATGAGCTGCTCAGTATATTGAGCCTCATAGAGCCTTGAGACAACTGCAGCTTCAGACTTGGTTGCAGTCTTGTGATAGCCTCTTGGTCAGTGGTATCCTGCTAAGATATGCCCAGATGACTGATCCACAGAATCTGTGAGATTAAAAACAAAATGTTATTTTAAGCCACTGTGTTATAGATAATTTGTTACATGACAATAAATTAAAAAAAAAACACAGATTATCTCCCTTATATTTTATGATAGCATTTATTCAAGATGATGTAGAAATTGACTGAATACTCAAGACTAAAGACAAAAATAATGGTAGACATTTATTTTATTCTAGTTGGTAATTTGTTTTTCACAAAGGTATGAATTAAAAATTCAAAAACCACTGTTGGAGAAAGAAGAAGAATAAGGAAGAGGAGAATAAGGAAGGTGTATAGGCTATAATGCCACCTAGAATGACAGTGGTGCTGGAATGGAAGAGGTATCAATATGCACTCATGGTTTTAAAATATAAACATAAAAAATTAGAATCATAAATAAGTATAGATATGTGTGCAAGCATGAGATACATGTGTGTATTCTCTAGGCAGAAGCAGTGACACCACAGTAGCAATGAGCACACTTACCACCAATAATATATTTCCTAAATACAATTCTCTAAAAAAAGAACTAAGTTTCCTTGGAGAACTGATCAATTCTAATCCTGGACAGGGAAAATACAAAGTGAAATTGAAGAATTTGTGGTACCAGAAGATAAGTGGGCATATGAAAAAATATATGCACCCCAGAGTTATCAATGTTCAAAACTGGAATAACTTGAGCAAAAAATAGCTATAATGTTGGATTTTAATCTTTCAAATAAAATAAACATTGTGAGCCTACACTGAAATCAATCAATCAATCAATAAATAAGAAGTAACAAGTCTTCCTTATGGAAGAATTACAATTAATAAATATAAATGGAGTGAGGGAAATAGAAAATAACTCATTCTACCACAGTCAAAATTCCTGCAGGCAATATCTTCCATTGGATGCTAAAATGAATAGGTGAAATTCTAAACTGAAACAGAATATTTGCATAGTCTCAAATAATTTTCTCAAAATATTTAGTAATTATAATGATAAGAATAGTAAGATCATTCTTAACTAAGATAGGTAGTTCTGACAGACACCATTAAAAGCCAAATGATCAAGGTTAACATCATCAGTACCACAAATAGACATCATGCATTCCCTAATACAATGTTCTGAGAATAGTATATAACCTCTTTACCATCCTTTCCAACAATGCATTACCTCAATATAATTTTGATAAAAACATTAGGCTAACCAAAATGGAAGAGAATTATGAAAAATTATAAAAAATAACTGACCAGTACCCTTCACAATTGTAAAGACTAAAGAAGTGTTTCTGATTAGAGGAGTCTAGGGACACATGACAACTAAGAACAATCTGGAACACTGGGTTGGAGCACAGAACAGGAGAAAAAAATATAATGAGAAAAAATCACTGAAATTTGATTAAGTTTGTGTGTTAGTAAATAGCATTGTGTCAATGGTAATTTCTTGCATTTTATAAATGTTTTATTGTTATATAGGATGTTAATCTAAGCAGAAGATAGGAGACAAGCCTATAGAAACTCTCTGCAATGTTTTACACCTTCTCTATAAATTCAAAATTATCCCAAACTTAAAAAGGAATAGTTAAAATGCAGCAATAATTAAGCGTAAATAACCCCCCCCAGAAACTTTAACAACTACAAAACATTCTTCATAACTGCCCTTTATTTATCCAAAGTTTTCTAACAAAAATTGAAAGTTTTTTTAAAAAAACAATAAACTGATTTTTTGAGGAATATAAATTAAAATGAAGAGATTTGCAAACTTTTTTTGGCTGCTATAAAAACCTGTTGCAGTATAATTAACTAGAATAGTGCAGATTATTAATAAGGAAGGTGGCAAACAGACTAAAGGACTTTCAGGTGTAAGTATGATAGATACACAGAAGAGTCATTGTGTCAATTGAAATTACTTTAGCATGGATATGCAGAACAGATTCTAGTAATTCTTTTATAAGGATATTTGGCAGATGGTTCATAGTGTATGTGTGTTAGTGCACAAGATTCTGTTAATAGAACAATAGTGCTGACGGCCGACACGTTCTGGAGACATCATGGTCCATCATATCAATGATCAGTGACCTTAAAGGCCATAAATACACTGTAGCTGTCTTTTGTGTCAAGGATCTGCAAGCTAAAGGTGCCCAAGCACCATAACTTGCAGTGGTACAGTCTCTAACTATGACTCTATGTGATGGACTGTGACTGATGAGAATGAGCTGTCATTGCCTACTGGATCAGTAATCGGCATTGTTAAAATTCATAAGAGTTGCACAGCAAAATCCTCCATACCTGTCAATAAAGGAAAAATACACATTTTTGTCCTTCATTTATCCAGGTTAATTTCAAGAAATGTCAACCACCAGGTCTTGAAACACTGTTATGAAACTTTATCAGTAACGTCTGCATTAAAGGAGGAAAAAAATAGAAACTCTTTATGTTGAGAAAAATCTTTCTTGCTTACTTGGATCATTCTCATAATATTTTATCATGCTAAGCTCGGCAGTTTCCAAAATAGCACTTTTCATTTCCTGTCGAAATATGCACATTATGCTTTTATTTGCACATTTAGTTATAAAAATGGAAGAATAATTGTTAATCTTATTGAACAACAAACATCCACTTTTGTCTCAATTATTTGCTTATCTTTTTCTTTAATACCTAGAAAATCACCTCAGACTTGTCTTTCTATTTTCATACCAAAATATAGGTTTTTCTCATGAGTACGTTAACATTATTTCAGAATCCTATTTCATTTGTTATACTCATTATTTAATTTTTTCCCAGAGTTAGCTGGAAAGACCTAAAAGCATGTGAGTTTGGTAAAATAAAATTAGTGTAGGCCATTGTATTGAACTCCAAATATTTTATACATATACACACACCCACGCATACACACACCTGTGGTGAGTAGTCATGGAAACAAAGGAATAATACTTTCAGGAACTCTGAGATTAGTTGTGAAAGTGATCCTAAAAAAGAGGCATTGTGAAGTACCTGAATCTTGACTGAATGTATTAAAAGAAATACTCTTTTTCTTCTCTAATGGGCTCTTTAACTTGAATTATCCAAAAATCACTGTACCTTACTGATACCATAAAAATATATGAAGTGGTAGCACCTGCAAATACATATATGAAAACAAATAGATAAAATAATAGAATAGGCAATAACATAAAAACTAGGCAGGGAACAAAGTAGCTAGGATGTATGAAAATGATTTCAGGGTAAAAATGAGAGAAAAAATGATTTATTTTTTAATGCAGTATTGCATTAAATAATTTTTATAGAAGGAAAAATTACTTTCATTAGCTTACCCTTCTAAATGATTTAATATAACATCATCATGTCACAAGTCTGCTTTTAGTAATATGGTAAAAGCCATTTGACCACCACACCCTGATAAATAATTTAATGATACGTACCTAAAAATATGTGCTGTGCATGCTAAATTAGATGTTAAAAGTTAAAGACATTTTTGAAGTCAATAGTACACAAACTGCTTCTTCTATTCAGAAGAGTATGTAGGAAAATATCAAACATTAGTCAATATAACAAATACAAATGGCATTTAAGTCATGGGAAAATACAAAAGAGAATTAAAAAATAAGAATTATACCATACAATATATTATCTTTAAGGATATAAATTATTTTAACTTGGTGTAATAAAAAGAACACTGGATTCAGAATCAAGAACTGGATTTGAATGCCAATTCTAATAATTATTAACTAGATGTAGAGAGTATTAATTTGTTCTTTTAATATCTGTGTCTTCTCCTAGAGTAGAATTAAATTGTGTTTGTGAACACACATCCAATATACAAGACCTTACTAATACAATATACTATTATTCTCAATGAATTATTTTTTATTTACATAAAGTATAACTTAAACTCTGACATGTACAGTTCTGTTGGTTTAGGCAAAAACGTAGAGTCACATATCTACCACCACCATCTGGATACAGAACAGTCTCATCAACTCAAATATTCCCTTGTTTTGTCCCTTTGTAGTCAATCATTATCCCTACTTCTAGTCCCTGCTAACAGATAACCTGTTTCCATTTTATTGTTTGCCTTTCCAAGATGTCATGTAGATGAAATTAAACAATGCTAATTCTATATAGATGGAATCAAATATTTTGTGTCTGTCTTCTTTCACTTAGGAAAATGTGTTCATGATCCACCTGTTTTTTCATGAATCAATAGTTCTTGTTTATTGCTCTTGTGTAATGCTTGTTCCTGTGCATTCCAAGTCTTGAATAGCATGCATATACCATTTTGTTTATGAGTTTGTGTATCTATTCATTAGTTCAACAATACCTGGGTTGTTTTTCAGTATTGGTTGATTATAATTAAATATGCCATAAACATTAACATATAGATTTTGCATAAATGTAAGTTTTTATTTCTTTGGGATAAATATCTAGGCATGTGATAGTTTTATCATGTACATGTTTAATTTATAAAAAAATGTTAAGCAACTATATGCCAATAAAATGTACAACCTGGAAGAAATGGACAAATTCTTAGAAAAGCACAAGCTTCTGAGGCTGAACCAGGAAGAAATAGAAAATATAAACAGACAAATCACAAGCACTGAAATTAAGACTGTGATTAAAAATCTTCCAACAAACAAAAGCTTAGGACCAGATGGTTTCACAGGTGAATTCTATCAAACATTTAGAGAAGAGTTAACACCTATCCTTCTCAAACTCTTCCAAAATATAGCAGAGGGAAGAACACTCCCAAACTCATTCTATGAGGCCAACATCACCTTGATACCCAAACCAGACAAAGATAACACAAAGAAAGAAAACTACAGGTCAATATCACTGATGAACATAGATGCAAAAATCCTCAAAAAATACTAGCAAACAGAATGCAAAAGCACATTAAAAGGATCATACACCATGATCAAGTGGGGTTTATCTCAGGAATGAAAGGATTCTTCAATGTACGTAAATTAATCAATGTGATACACCATATTAACAAATTGAAGGAGAAAAACCATATGATCATCTCAATAGATGTAGAAAAAGCTTTCAAGAAAATTCAACACCCATTTATGATAAAAAAAAAACCCTGCAGAAAGTAGGCATAGAGGGAACTTTCCTCAACATAATAGAGGCCATATATGACAAACCCATAGTCAACATTGTTCTCAACGGTGAAAAACTTAAACTATTTCCCCTAAGATCAGGTAAAAGACAAAGTTGTCCACTGCCACCACTATTATTCAACATAGTTTTGGAAGTTTTAGACACAGCAATCAGTGAAGAAAAAGAATTAAAAGGAATCCAAATCGGGAAAGAAGAAGTAAAGCTGTCACTGTTTGCAGATGACATGATACTATACATAGAAAATCATAAAGATACTCCCAGAAAACTACTAGAGCTACTCAGTGAATTTGGTAAAGTAGCAGGATACAAAATTAATGCACAGAAATCTCTTGCATTCCTATACACTAATGATGAAAAATCTGAAAGTCAAATTAAAGAAACACTCCCATTTACCCACTCCCATTGCAACAAAAGGAATTAAATACCTAGGAAAAAAACTACCTAAGGAGACAAAAGACCTATATGCAGAAAACTATAAGACACTGATGAAAGAAATTAAAGATGATACAAACAAATGGAGAGATATACCTTGTTCTCAGATTGGAGAAATCAACATTGTGAAAATGACTCTACTACCCAAAGCAATCTACAGATTCAATGCAATCCCTATCAAACTACCACTGGCATTTTTCACAGAACTAGAAGAAAAAAAATCACAATTTGTATGGAAACAAAAAAGACCCCAAATAGCCAAATCAATCTTGAGAAAGAAAACCGGAGCTGGAGGAATCAGGCTTCCAGACTTCAGACTATAGTACAAAGCCACAGTAATCAAGACAATATGGTACTGGCACACAAAGAGAAATATAGATCAATGGAACAGGAAAGAAAGCCCAGAAATAAACCCACACATCTTATGGTCAACTTCTTTTAGATAAAGGAGGGAAGAATATGCAATGGAAAAAAAGACAGCCATTTCAATAAGTGGTGCTGGGAAAACTGGACAGCTACCTCTAAAAGAATGAAATTAGAACATTCTGTTACACCATACAAATAAACTCAAAATGGATTAAAGACCTAAATGTAAGACCAGACACTATAAATCTCCTAGAGGAAAACATAGACCACTCCATGACATAAATCACAGCAAGATCCTTTTTGACCCACCTCCTAGAGAAATGGAAATAAAAAAAAAATGGAACCTAATGAAACTTAAAAGCTTTTGCACAGCAAAGGAAACCATAAACAATACCAAAAGACAACCCTCAGAGAAAATATTTACAAATGAAGCAACTTATAAAGGATTATTCTCCAAAATTTACAATCAGCTCATGTAGCTCAGTATCATAAAAACAAGCCAATCCAAAAATGGACAGAAGACCTAAACAGATATTTCTCCAAACAAGACATACAGATTTCCAACAAACACGTGAAAGGATGCTCAACATCACTAATCATTAGAGAAATGAAAATCAAAACTACAATGAAGTATCACCTCACACTAGTCAAAATGGCCATCATCAAAAAATCTACAAACAATAAATGCTGGAGAGGGTATGGGGAAAAGGGGACCCTCTTGCATTGTTGGTAGCTAGGACATGGAAGCAACCTAAGTGTCCATTGACAGATGAATTGATAAAGAAGTTGTGGCACATATACACAATGGAATATTACTCAGCCATAAAAAGAAAAAAAATTGAGTTATTTGTAGTTAAGTGGATAGACCTAGAGTCTGTCATACAGAGTGAAGTCAGAAAGAGAAACACATATACCATATGTTAACACATATATATGGAATCTAAAAAATAAAATTGGTTCTTAAGGCAAGGCAGGAATAAAGATGTAGACTTAGAGAATGGACTTGAGGACACGCAGAGGGGGAATAGTAAGCTGGGATGAAGTGGGAGAGTGGTATGGACATATTTACACTACCAAATGTAAAATAGATAGTTAGCAGGAAGCAGCCGCATAACACAGGGAGATCAGTTGGGTGCTTTTTGACCACATAGAATGGTGGGATACGGATGGTGGGAGGGAGATGCAAGAGGGCGGAGATATGGTGATATATGTATATGTATAGCTAATTCACTTTATTATAAAGCAGAAACTAACACACCATTGTAAAGCAATTATACTCCAATAAAGATGTTAAAAAAAAGGAAAAAAAGAAATTGTTAAACTGTTTTCCAAAATGGCTTCACCAGTTTGCACTCCCAATAGCAATGTATGAGTGTTGCTCTGTATCCTCACCAGCACTCTGAATTGTCAGTGTTTTTTGAGGGTTTGGGGGCAGGGGTTGTGGGAGGAATTAAATTTAATAGGTGTTCAGTGTATTTCATTGTGATTTTGATTTGCATTTCCCTAAAGATTAATGATGCTGAATATTTTTCCATATGCTCTTTTGCCATCGAGATGTGAAGTTTATATGTAAATCTTTTGCCCATATATTTATTCCATTTTTTTTTATTGTTGAATTTTGAGAGTTCCTTATATATCCTGGACACAAGTACTTTTCCAAGAATATGACTTGCCAGTACATTCATTCTCTCAACTGTGTTTTTGTTGTTTTTCATAGCAAAATTTTAAAATTTTGTTAAAATGTAATTTTCTTTGTTTTTATGGATACTAGTTTTGATATTGTATCTAAAAATTCTTTATTTATCCTGAGTTTGTGAAATTTTTTCTATGTTGTTTATTTCCAGAATTTAAAATTTTGTAATTAGGGCTATGATTAATTTTTAAATAATTTTAAGTGTGAGCTCTAGGTCAAGCATATACATTTTTGCATATGAATTTTGAATGGTTCCAGTAATATTCATTGAAAGACTATCATTTTGCTACTGGATTTTTTTAATGACTCTCTGGTAAATCTGTTGACTCTATTCTTGTGGTTATATTTATGGAAGATTCCATAAATAGAGTGATGTATATGTTTATCCTTCCATCAATATCACACTGCCCTGATTACTTTAATGGTAAGTCTTGATATGGAAAATGGTAAGTTCTCTAACTTTGATCTTCTATACTAAAATTGGTTATTCTCAAACCTTTGCCAATTCTAGTTCTTCTGCCTTTCTGTATAAAGTTTTGAAAACATGTTTAGTGATAAAAATATTTACTGGAAACACTATAAAACTTTCACTCGGATTTTAATAAACATAAAATCAAATTTAGAATTGGCATCTTAAGATTGAATTTTCCAATTTATCAATATTTTTTATATATATATATCCCTATGAATTAGGATTTTTGTAGATTGCTTTCATCAATGTTTTATAGTTTTTCAACAGATTGATCATATATTTATATTGTTAGATTTATATCTATATATTTCATATGTTTGGTGCTATTGTATATGGTATAGCTTTTTTAAAAAAATTCAGATTCCAAATGTTTACTGCTGGTATATAGAAATATAATTGATTTTTTATATTGACACATTATGTGATCTTGCTAAATTACTAACTATAAAATACTGTTTGTGCATTCCTTAAGAGTTTCTATACAATCATGTCACTTGCAAATATAAGAGGTTTAATTTCTTCCTTTTCAATTATTTTGAGTTTATATAAATGGTGTTAAATTTTTTTCAAATGATTTTCTGCATCTATTGAGATACTATTTGGATTTTTTCTTTTAGTTTCTTAACATGGTAAATTACACAGATTCACTTTTGAATATTGAACTAGCTGTGCATTCTTGGAATGAACTTCTCTTCATCGGGGTGTGTTACCCTCTTTATACTGTACTGGATTTGAGTTGCTAAAGCTTTGCTGAGAATGTTTGCATATGTGTTAAGGGTTGTTGGTCTGTAGTTTTATTTTCTCATATTTTCTGGTGTTAAGTTAATGTTGGCCCCACACCATAAGTTGGGAAACATTCTCTCCACTTACAGTTTTTAGAAAGAGATTGTGTAGAATTGGTATTTTTTTTTCTTTCTTAAATATTTGAAAGAATTCACCAGTGAAACTTTCTGGACCTAGATTGGTTTTTTTTTTTTTTTTTTTTTTTTTTTTCTGTGGGATGGTTTTAAACTATGAATTATATTACTTTAATAAATTTTGCACTGGTAAGATTATTTTTTGTGTGTGTGTTGGTCCTGATAGTTTAAGAAAATATTTCATTTTATTAAATTTTTAAAACTATTAGAATAGAGTTCCTTGTATCATTCCCTTATTATCCATTTAATATTTATGGTATCTATAGTGATATCCAGTTTTTCATTATGATATAAGTAATGTGTGCTTTTCCTCTTTCTACTAATTAGTCTGTCTAGAGATTTATCAGTTTTATTTATCTTTTGCAAAAACCAGCTTTTGGTTTGTTAATTTACCCTATTTTTTCAGTTGTATTGATTTCTACTCTTTATCATTTCTTTCCTCTTGCTTATTTTAAGTTTAGTCATTTTCTCTCATTTTTCTAGTTTTTAAAATTGAATCTTTGAATACTGATTTGAGACCTTTCTGTTTACTAAATTTTTTTCCTGCTATAAATTTCTGTTTAAGCATTGTTTTACTTACATCTTTCATATTTTGATATATTTTTGTTTTCTTGCAAATAATAATTTTCCATGTGACTTCCTGAGTTATTGAGATTATGTATTTTACTTTAAAAATATTTGAGATTTTCAAGTTATCTTTCTGATATTGATATCTGGTTTTAATTCTAGACATCACTCAAGAACATACTTTGCATGAATTCTTTTAAATTTGTTAAGTTCAAATTTGCTTTATGTCTCAGAATGTTATATATCTTGGTGACTGTATCTTGTTCAGTTTTAGAAAATACTTTTTTTTTTTTCTTGACTGCAGGTTCTATGATGTCAATTAGGTTGATAGTGTTGTTAAGACCATCTATTTCCTTACTGATTTTCTGTCTACTTGTTTTATAAATAATTGAGAGAATAGTGTGGAAGACTCCAATTTTATGTGGATTTGCTTATTTATCTTTTTACTTCTATTAATTTTTACTTCCTATATTTTGAGGCCCTTTTTTTAGGTAATGGATCTTTAGAATTATATCTTTCTTGAGAATTGACTGCTTTATTGTTATATAATGTCTTTCCTCATTCCTGATATTTCTTGTTCTGAAGTCTACTTTAATTAATATTAATATAAATGATCCAGAATATTTTTACTAGCCTTTACATGGTATGTGTATATATATTCCTTTTTCTATTATTTTACTAAGTGATCTGTATCCTTAACATCCTCTGCCTTAATTTCCTTCCCATTTTGAAAATTGAAGTGTATATGATCTACAATATTATATTAGTTTCAGTGTATAGCATAGTGATTCAGCATTTTTATAGATTATACTCCATTTAAAGTTATTACAAAAAATGATTTAATTCCATGTGTTGTACAATGTACCTTGTTGCTTACTTATTACCTTATACACAGTAATTTCTATCTCTTAATCCCATACCCCTACCTTGCCTCTCCCTTCTCTGCCTTAATTTCTTGATGGTGTTAAACCATCAAGATGGGGTTAAACCCACTTCATGGTTTTTGTGAAAGTCAAATAAGGTAATCTATGTAAAGTTATTACGTTGGTGCCTGGCATATAGATTAATATTGCTAATACAACAACGTTATCACTCTTCAATATTTGAAAGTGTAACTCATATATCAGTTAATGTTAATTACTTTAAAATTATTTATTCTGAAAGATCCTAGAGAGGCGGTTCTCTTAAAGTCATCTCTAGATTCGGTCTTAAATTTTCTAAACATTTTCTTATGTCTGTCCTTTATTTCTCTCTAGTACTATTCCAAATCTCAGACTCAGTCTCTCTTAACTACTGCTTAATTGCCTATTTATTCATGCCCTAGCTACTCCTCATAGGAGAAATGGCTTACATGTAATAGAATTTTACTAAATATTTGTGTGCAGTGGAAGAGAAGTTTCATATCTGTGCTGATTAGGGTGGCTTTATTTGCTCATTAAATATTTGCCCCCTTGAAAATCTTTCTGACCATTCTATCTTCAGGATTTCTCACAGACCAAGCTATTTCAAAGTACATATTCAGGATTTTCCTGGTGGTCCAGTGATTAAGACTCCATGCTCCAATGCAGGCATCCCGGGTTCCATCCCTGGTCAGGGACCAGGATCCCGCATGCTGTAACTAAAATTCCTGCACACTGCAAAGAAGATCCCCGCATACCACAATGAAGACCCAGCACAGCCAAATAAATAAATATTTTTAAACCCCCAGAGTACCATATTCATCTCCTAACAATTTGCCCTTTCTCTTTGACTTCTCACCTATAATGAATTTTTCATTGTTTTCTTTTTAGATTTCTTATAAACTCCAAGCCCTGTATCCATCCATTTTGTAGAGTTAATTTTCTGACACCTACCCTCAGGTAAGCACCACTTATTCCATATGTATAATCATTCCTGTTACATTAAAAAATATCACTCTCTTAGTAGCACAAACTGCTTACAGGCATGCTAAATTTATAGGAAGAAGCTGTGGTTTGACTATACTGCTTTAACATCGTTTCAATATGTTGGTTTTTCATTGATAATTACATATATATCAATTTTAGAATTTGGGTTTGGTGGTCACATGGAGGCAGACCCTTATGTAAAATTTGTCTTCATTACTCATTCAGGTTAAACATATTTAGATAATTCTTCAGTTGGAGAATTTTCTCTCCTGATTACTTTTCTTGTTTTCAATGTTTCATAATTTTTGTTTGTTTTTATTTTCTTTTCTTTTCTTTATTTTTTAACACCTTTATTGGAGTATAATTGCTTTACATTCTTGTGTTAGTTTCTTCTGTATAACAAACTGAATCAGCTATATGTATACACATATCCCCATATACCCTCCCTCTTGCATCTTCCTCCCACCCTCCGTATCCCATCCCTCTAGGTGGTCACAAAGCACCAAGCTGATCTCCCTGTGCTATGCAGCTGCTTCCCACTAGCTATCCACCTTACATTTGGTAGTGTATATATGTCCATGTCACTCCTGATTGCTTTTAAACTACTAATAATTAACTCTTGTGGAGAGTGAAAAAAAAATCGTTTCGTTATTTCTATGAGTTGAATCGAATACTAACTTATTTTTAGTCTTCTCCATAAGTGTAATACACAGTCTTTTTGAAATCTAACCAGTTGCCTTTTTGCTATATTGTAATTGAGTGTTGGGTTTTTGTAAGTTGAATTCCCTCACACTCACGTATATTCACAATGGACTTTCCATGTTGGTAGCACTCAATTTAATTACCCATTTGTAAATTAGAAAATTATCTGGAAAATTAAAGAATACCTCTCAAGCTAAAATTTGAAATGTAAGTTAATTGTAAATTAGCATTAATTTCTAACATCATACATATGCGTTTCCACATAATGCTTCATTAGGGAAGTAGTTGAGATGTCCATCACCTACTATTTTATCTTTACTTTTAGGTTTAGTTCTTCTCCTCATCTCTGAGATCATTAAAGCCAAATAAGAACAAATATGCCAGCCTGTTTGGTCTTGGGTTTATAAGGGTTTTTGTCTTCAGTGAACTGTAGGTGTAGAAATGAGTAATTGAATCTTCAGGGGAAGTATGAGAACATTATGCCAAAAGATGCAATTTCCAAGTAATTGCTATGTTACAGTGTGAAAACATTTACAGTAACTGGGGACTTATTCCTTTCCAAAGTAAGTTTATATTCTTGCTCTTATGAGCTTTTCTTATTTATTTCTCTTGAATCAAAGGGATTTCAGTTGGGTTACTCTGTGAAGGAAACATAATACAGCAATTCATTTTCATTAAACTCAACTTCGAGAGTGACTTATGGAGCCTAACAACAAGAACTAAAGAAAGAATTAACCAGAAGCTTTTCTATCACTGAATTTTGCAAGCCAAGTATCATGGTGGTTCACTCTGGAGAAAATCAATAATATATTTTATTCCTTTCCATCAGAACCACTTAGTGCTTAAAATAAACCTGAGAGGCATGGTATGAGTAAAGGAAAAATATCTAAGACAATATATGTTCTTGAAGTAATATCATTTTAAATAATAATAAATAATTCAGTGTGCAGCTATAACTCCCAAAAATGTCTAAGAGAAACACATTTTTAATGTACAAGAAATGTGGATGGCTGTCATTTTGTGTTGATTTTGCACTCTTGGTAACCATGCAGTCACTTGCTTCTCTGAAATATTCAGGTCAAAAATTTTGTTAAAATAAAAAAATAAAACATTTTTTTCTGGAAATCAAAAATTTTTTTTTGATGTTTTGTTCTCATTTCCTAACTGGTCTCTCTGTTTCTCTCTGATCTGTTGTAGTTTATTATCAAAAGACACCCAGAGTGATCTTTGAAAACAAAATCAGATCATATGGCTCTTCAGCTTAAAGAAACCTCAAAGATTTCCCTTTACCTGCAGAATAAAACTCCAAACTTGTCCTCAACCATACACCATGCCAAAACTCCCAGACATTACCTTAGCTTACCTCTCTGATCTCTAGCCTAATGATTTTCTGCTCGGCTCACTTCACTTAATTACCATTCCTTTTGTTATTCGTACATGCATATCACAGAATTATGACTTTCTGCTTGCTTTCCCTCTTCTTAGAAATTTCTTCTCTCCTATCTTGGTCTATTTATTTTTTACCAAACGTGTTCTAGCATATAAATCAACTCAGAAGTACCTTCTTGCTACTCAGTTACTATATATCATGTCACTGTTTAAATCTCTTGACAGTACTTTTCACAATACAAATATATATATTTTTTTACTTATTTATTTTCTTCTTCCCATCACTGGAATATAAAGTCTAGAGAGTGAATGTACCAGGATGAGAAATATTTTGTAAAGATGAGGGGGAGTCCTGTTGGTGTGGGACTTATGGAAACTGATTGGCCAGAACCACAAGTGAACTTGGACTTAAAAAAGTGGCTTACTCAGTTAAATGTCTTTATCAGCATGTATGAAAAGAGTCACATAACTATGGATGATAGAGACAAAACACAGTAATCGAGCTGGTTAGAACAATATCCAAAGGCCTTGAAATTGGTTGGAAATAATGTGTGGCCACAATTAATATCTCTGCAGAGTGAGTGTCTTTAGATATTCAAAGCTCAGTAGTCATCAGAATATACTCTTATTCTTTTGTGTAAGATATTGCAGAAAATGTTTTAAGGCAAATGAAAATATACTTGAGAAATATGTGACAAATATATATTGATCAAGGTCAGAGTATAGAGGAAGGCATTCAAGAGGTGGGCCTGTAATCATTTCTCTCTAGATCATAGATCATAGGAGTGGGAGATGTTCATGAGAAGGAAAGACTACATCTAGTCTTCTTGTAACTATATTTTTAACTGACTTCTTGATAAGTTTTAGACTAATGATATTTGCTAGAAGGCAAGTTCTTATTTATGGGATATTCTTAGCAAGAAGTCCCTGGATTAAAATTCCTTATGGATCATGAAGATAAGTTCCATAGATTTATAGGACATGTCTCCCAGGAAAAAGTCTGGTAATCTAGGTGATTATCTGTAGTATAAAATGAAGATATTTCATAAGCTACATGATTCTAACATTGTGAGGTGAGAAGATTCACATAGGATGTTTTAGATTTCTCTTCCTCTGCCTGGCTTTCTTTATGCTTATATCCTGGGATTTATTAGTAAAGCTCAATACACGGTTAGATTTCTGTGAGTCTGATTTAATCATTTTCTCATCTGTGTTCAACCTTCTACTGTATATATATATATATATATATATATATATATGTATATATATATATATATATATATATATTAAAACGAGATCACTCTAATTACAGTGCTCTTGTCTAGGTAAAACCTCATCACAGAAGGCTTTTTAAGTTTTTGTGGCCCCATATAACATATGTTGGTGACATTTCAAGTTCATACTTTATACATTATTAAGAACATGCAATTACAAACGAAGGAACTAAAACATATTGAATTTCAACTACATGTTTGAGGTTTTAAATATATATGTTATTAGAAACTTATCTGATTAGGAATTATTAGTTCCAGTATTAGGTGAATCAAATGAAGTTCAGCTTGCTCACTGACTTACTCAAACCAGAGGAAATAAAAGCTAGATGTGTAAATTAGGCACACTCTATTTATAAATCTATACTCAAATGCAATTTTATATAGATGATTCAGTCCATGGGTAAATAAATAAAGGTGAAGTCATTTTATTCTTAGAGTCAAGGTTCAAGACTGTTAAATCTTCATCAAATTGGAAAGTTTCATATGATTATATTTTTAAGGTCTGGGTAGCTAAAACCTGGCAAAAGAAACCCAACCAGCTCAATCTACATTATTTCTTACTGTTATCAAATGTAACTAGAGAAAGTGATTTTAAAAGTAGTAGTAAAGGTCATTGAGACAGCAATAATCAGACCTGCAAATATGTTCAGTTTGGTATAAATACACATGGCCATTATCTCATTCAAGCATGTATCCTGGGCATAGAGGAGAAGGAGGGGAATTCAAGTGTGAAAGAAAGCTTGAATTTTAGCTAAATTAAAAAAAAAATACTTAGAGCATTTGGAATAATATTTTAAAGAGCTAAATTCAAAACTCTGAAACATTTTATATATTAGTTACAGTAAATCTCATATTGTTCCTCACAAATATCACAAAAAAGTAAAAATGGAAAGAAAATTTGTATAAATTCAGACATACTAGGACACTTTTTTAAAATAAAAAGAGAGACTTCCCTGGTGGTGCAGTGGTTAAGAATCCACCTGCCAATGCAGGGAACACGGGTTTAAGCTCTAATCTGGGAAGATCCCATATGCTGCAGTGCAACTGAGCCTGCAAGCCACAACTACTGAACCCAGGTGCCACAACTACTGAAGCCCATGCACCTAGAGCACGTGCTCTGCAACAAGAGAAGCCACCACAATGAGAAACACGTGCACCACAAAGAAGAGTAGACCCCGCTCACCACAACTAGAGAAACCCCACACGCAACAACGAAGACCCAACACAGCCAAAAACAAAATAAAACAAATAAGTAAGTAATTAATTAAAAATAAATTAATTAAATAAGAAGAAGGTTTTCATCTAAGTGTAAATTTACATTTTGATTAACATATAATGTTCTTCAGTCAATGTATACTGTTCTGTTACAGGTGAAAAATAGCTAAAATACTTACCAAGAAATTAAATGGAAGCAAATAGCAGGAAACCCTCTTAAAAGATTAAGAAAAAGGTTAATGCTTTGTATCTCATAGGACTCATCAGCAACAAGAATAATAACATGAAAAAATGATTTATATTCATAGGGAAAATCTCCCGAGAAGAACCTATTTAAAAATTTTTATTTTTGCTGAAATTAAACAGTTAAACTCTTAATTCTTCATTTCCTCTGCATACATATATACTTTGGACTATTCTATCAATACTTCCCTTGAGGATTATCATCATTTTGTGTGCTGCTTTGTACTCAATTCTGTGAAAATTCTCAATTCTGGGGCTTATAAGATGGTGCTTATCTATGTGGAGCCAAAAGTAACATGAATATAGTCTAGAGAAAGTGTAAAATGGAGTTAAGTCTTCATGAAAGTCACAGTAATATCACATGAAATAAATAGTTGCTGACCTCATTCCTCTTTGGTCTAAGGTTTCAAGAGTAAATTCTCAGCTGGCAGAAATGTATATATATATATATATATATATATATATATGTTTATTCTTTCCAAGCATGATATAGTTGAGAAGAATGAAAGCTGAACTGGAACTTGGTTTCAAAGTTTGTTTATTTGCTGTTTAAATTTGTTTTAATTGGATAAATTTAAATGGCAACACTGGAAGGAGAATATGTAATGCAAAATTGTAGGAGATGAAATGATCTCACTATTAAACCTAAAGTTAATTTAAAAAATAAATTAATGCTGTTTGGGAGGATGGAAAAGAAAAATGTTTTAGGCTATTACATTCACAAATAGTTTCTTCTCTACATGAGAAATACTGAGTACACAGGGTAAGTCTTATATTTTAAGCTTTTTAAAAATGCAGAATTACAAAGAACTTTAAACCACATCACAATGATAATTTTGTCATTAAAATGCTTACCTCTAATAATCACTTTAAGGAAAATGTTACTTAAAAGTCTTTAGATTTCACTTGTAATGAGGAGTGGTTAAAGCATTATTTTAGCAAAGTTCATTATATTGTTTAAATAGATGGCTTTATATATCATTAATTATAGTTTATTGCAAATCTTATGCATCGGTAATCATTATTTTGTGTAAACCAAATATGTCTAAATGACAAAGTCAATAAGTATGCATTTTTATTCCAGGAAAACCATCTGTTCCCAAAGTGTAGACCAATCTACCTCAGAACAGAAGTAGATGTTTGGAGTTGTGTTTTCATCTTGCCTAGAGCACTTTCCATAAATTATGTCTTCTATTTCATTGTTTGCCTTTTGGTATACAGACTTTGCTTAAAGCAAAGGTTGAGTTCCAGAGCTGTTACTATTTCTGATCTCTATATTTTCCAGTTATCAGAAAATAAAAATAAATAGGTGTACAAATACTTTATCAGTTATTTTTCTGGAATTATTGGAAATATAAACCAACAATGATAGTTGGATATTTAGTATTTTTTTTTCTATTGAAGAAAAAAACTTTATCCTCCAAGGAAAAGAATATAACTGCATATACTGCTGGAAAAAATGCCTACTTAGTTATTTCTCTGCATATACTTAAATCTCTGTTATGTCATTAAGTCAGATAAAGGGTAGTATGAACTCAAGATTTAGATTAAGGGTATGGATGGGGCTAAGCCATAAAATATAACACATTTTTTCAGAGATCTAATTTGACAGTTGCAAGAATATTAGATTTTAACAAAGATTCTATGAAATGGTATTGATATTTGCTTCTGAGTAAGTGAATATATCTTGTGTTTACTATCTGAAGAAATGTCATAGTGGAAAGGAGGCGGTTGATGTGGCAGGATTCAGGCATATGTAGATTCCTCAGGCAAACACCATAAAAGTGCTAGAAAAACGCTATCTTTAACATTGGGATCTGCCCTTGCACCCGGCAGTAGCTTGTGAAAAGGAAACTGAGACTTTCCCTAGGTCTCTGAATGTCGGTGGTAACTGAATAACCGGATATAGCTGATGCCTTTGAAGCCTTGAGTCTTTTTACATGACTGTATGTTTCTGTTTGGGTACTATGATGGACAGTATAGGTGGGCATAATTCAAGATGGGAAATGGAATCAAGAGTGAAACTTGGAAAGAATAAAATAATTTTTGTAAATTTATTTGTTTCACACAAACCAGTTTCACATATTTCTAGGATCAATATTATATCAACAAGTGTAAGGGTGTCTTTCAATTGTCTACCTTAAAACTTTTTTAAAAGATGGATTGACCTAAAAATGATTTTCTCATCTCCAACAGAAATGAACCCAAACCCAATCTAATGGCTAGCCATAGCTTAACTACATGCAAGCCATATTAACAATTTAATCATAAGATCTTTTTTTGGCATATGTTTATTTTATTAATTCATGTGTACAATACTTTGAAACCACTTTCTTAGCCCTACTTGGTAAGAAGAGATACTAGAAGTATTTAATTTATAACTCTTTCTACTATATGCATGGAATGAATACAGGCATAACTGAGACATTGTGGGTTTAGTTCCAGAACACTTCAATAAAGGACATATCAAACAATATTTTGCATTTCCCAATGCATATGAAAGTTATGTTTGCAGTATACTGTAGCCTATTACGTGTGCAATAACATTATGCCTAAAACACAATGTACATACCTTAATTTAAAAAATACTTCATTGCTAAAAAACATTAACTTTCATCTGAGTCTTCAGCAAGTTTTAGTATCACACATTACCGTAAAAAATATGGTTAATGAAAAAGTTGAAATAGTGCAAGAATTACCAAAATGTGGTATAGAAACAGAAAGTGAGCAAATGCTGTTCGAAAAATGGCACCCATAGATTTGGTCCATGCAAGGTTACCACCAAACCTTCAATTTGTAAAAAGCGCAGTATCAGCGAAGAACAATAAAGTGAAGCACAATAAAACAAGGTATGCCAATACTTTTTTGTAAAATCATAGGGAAAATAGAAAAACATAATGCTGAAAATTAAAGCCCACATATGTTTTGTATATTCAGTTTAAATAAGTATAGTTGTTTTCCTTATTTTAACAAAATTATTATGGTATACAGAATATCTTGCTTTGTTGTTTGAGTGTCATATTGTTGCCATAATGTCTCATATTATTATAGTATTGGAACACATGATTTTAATGATTACATAAATGTTTATAACATAAAATATTGTAATATATTTTATCATTTCTCTGATGTGGGATATTTGTTAGTCTTTACTTTTTTCATATTATAAATAATTCCCTAAAGAACAGCTTTGTATATGAATTTTGCTGTTTTTTCTGTAATTTCCTTCATTTATTATCTTTTCCTTAATATAAGCATATGATCTAGTGCTTCTAAATTTCAACTGATCTTGGTTTAGTTTTATTTATGACTATGAGAATGTACAGTTGAATCTTGTTTTTTTATACAGTCTGAAAATTTTTTCTTTCAATCAAATTGTATAATTTACTTACATTTAATGTAATGAATGTTATGGTTGGAAGTCTACCATCTTGGCATTTGGTTTCTTTTTTCTTTCCATTTCTTTTTTTTTTTTTAACATCTGTATTGGAGTATAATTGCTTTACAATGGTGTGTTAGTTTTTTTCTGTATAACAAAGTGAATCAGCTATACATATACATATATCCCCATATCTCCTCCCTGTTTTGTCTTCCTCCCAGCCTCCCTATCCCACCTCTCTAGGTGTACACAAAGCACCAAGCTGATCTCCCTGTGCTATGCGGCTGCTTCCCACTAACTGTCTATTTTACATTTGGTATTATATATATGTCCATGCCACTCTCAATTTGTTGCAGCTTACCCTTCCCCATCCCTGTGTCCTCATTGGCATTTGTTTTCTATTTGTATATTATCTGCTTTTTTTAGTTGTTTTGTTGTTTCTGTCTTATATCCTCCCCTTTTCACTTTCTTTTGGTGCATCAATTTTTTAAATATTTGATTTTAACTATTTCATTGAAATTTTAGATATATCCCTTTGTACAATTTTTAGAGGTTTCTCAAAAGTTTAAAATATGAATCCTTTAACATATCACATTATAATTTGATAATACTATACTACTTCAGACACAAAAAATATAAGAATCTTATAATCGTGAAACTTTATTTAGTCTCCATGACAGCTCAAATTAATAAATTTGCATGTCCACATATCAACCACCCCTCGGGACCCTTGAACTGAAAAATATATAAATTGTATATTTACCTTAATACTAGTTGAGATATAGTGTCACTCCTTTCTCAGTGTAACATATGTTTACCAACATCTAAAATGTTATATAATGATGACTGTGTTAAAGATGGCAATAGTTATAATTCTAGAGAGGGAAGAAGAGGGCCAGAAAAACATTAGACGTTATTTTACATTCATGTAATGTAGCTTGATGTAGTTTGGTTCACCTTTTCATCTCTGAACCAAATGTCATGACCAGAGAGATTCAGAAATATGATTCCTGAGGCCTGTGTCATTGGCCCACCTTTACTAAAGACATAGATAGATTTGGTTCTGCCTGAATTCCATGGAATGATTTTCCCTTGAGAGAGCAGCTTTCTGTTGCTGAAAGAACATAGCAGAGAGGCAATGAGCAGGTGAATTTCACAGATAAGTTTCATCACTGATAAGCATAAAATTGGCAAAGGGAAGTAATAATTTTGAGGACTATTTCTACCTTTATAGAGGCAGATTGAGGAACTTAATCTTTTTTCTCTACTCTTCTCACTCTGTTGAAGTCATTTAATCCATCTTTTTAGTTTTAAATGACCACTAATATTTTACCCACAATTGTGCACCACCACCACATACCTCTTTTCAGATCTCTAGATACATAGGTCCACTGAAATTTTCCACTTGTTACATTCCATAGGCACCTCAAACCCAGACCCTTTAAAACAAAACTCATTATAAACCTCTACTCTATCCTCTCATCTTGGAATGTTGTCACAACACTTAATAAGTTTCTATATCCAGCAGCTTCCAAAGTCATGATGAGTATTAAAACCATCTACTTCACATCCATATCATATATCAGTTCATACCTGTATTAATATAATAGGCATCTAAGTTATTTCCCTTTTCCTAATATAGCTCACCTTTAATATACTGCTCTTAGAATACTTTCTGTAAAACATAAATAAGAGTAAATATTTCTTGTTGTTTTGGAATAAAGTACAAAGATATAAGAATCTTTTAGGTTCTTACCCTTTTCTATCCACTCAGACTTACCTGTGCCTATTCTTAATCACGTGTTATCACCATGTCCATCTCCTCACAGTTTTCCCACCAAAACATCCTTTGACACATTCACTCTTCTCTTAATCTTGCTCTTGCTTCTTTGCTTAAAATCCCTTTCTCCAAACTTGTCAGTGAATCATCCCTGTTTTCCCATTTGCAATATAATTCTGAATATCCTTTTCACCTGGATGACTTTATTCGCCTTCAAATCCAAAATCTAGAACATCATACAATTATGAATGTTACATGAATAAAACAAATGAAAGTTGTGTGTTTATATCTACCTGTATTAGAAAAAAATGTTTAAACACATCTAATCTGGCAACAGGGTTATTATCTTTCTAGGCATGGATTCTTTCATTTGATTTGAAGTCAGATTTAAAAAATTATAGTAGTAAGTATACAGATATACTCAAATATGGCAAAAATATAAAGTATGGACTTATTAATAATTGATATCAGGAATCACACTCTGGGTCTGGTGTATGTGATCTGGTGATACACTATGTATCTGGTGTATGTATCCGGTGATACACTACCAAATGAGTATTACTCTAATGTAATTATTCTCCAATAAGCTGTAGATTCCTTAAAGTACATACAGAACCTTGTTCATTGTTTGTATTCACAATTCCTGCCATAACAGAGGCTCATACTAGTGTTCATTGAATAACTGAATGAATATGGATACATTAATGAAGAAACTCAGACCAAAGGCTAACTCAGTGCAATTGCCACTTTATATCTTTCTGTAGATTATATTATTTAAGATGAACTTTCACAGCTTCTTGTTGTTGCTGTTGCTGTTGTTTTTAATCACTGTAAATTCAGCCATGCTTTTGATTGCCAGAGGGTTTTCAATATTGGCTGGTATAGTATGAGAACAGCTGTATAACTGCCTTCGAATATGAAAAAAGAGAGTGTTTCTTGGGCAAATGTCAAAACAATCTCTTACACTAATACTTATTCATTAAAAATCCTGGTTGTTTTCTCCACTAAACTCATGCTTGGATAAGTTTATAGTTCTGGTAATAAGGTCAGTACTTTTGTTTTCAACTTTGTCAAATTCTGTATCTGTCATTTCATATAGGTTATGTTTGTTCAACTGACCCAACTGCTGTCAGATTACTTTAACACACCAAGCGTTTTTCTTCCTGGAATTAAGTATCTCATATAATTATTCTCCCTGTATTCGAAAAGTGATGTTATATTTTATGTATGTATAATAATATATGATAGGTTTCCAAACTCCTGCAGGAAACCTGCCTTCATACACTCTCATTAAAAAGATGTTGTCTAAGAAACAGACTCACAGACATGGAAAACAGACTTGTGGTTACTGGGGGGGTGGGGGCTAGGGGAGGGATGGATTCCTTACTAAGGTAACTGCCACCCTCTCCACTATACACTACATAATCTTTATTCCATTGTATATTAGGTAATTGCAGCCCTGAAGTTTTACCCAAGCAGATATGTGCAAAGCAATCTACACTCCCACTGTGTTACAACCTTCTCACTCTTCTTCCTATACTGAAGATTTGACATAAATATAAAATGCAGATTTAAAATGTTTTTTCTTTTAGTTTATCTGAATCAAATTGTACCAAGAAAAGTCCATTCTATGAGGAAAATATTTAACTAAATAACTTCAGTGGTTTAACAGTTCAATTAACTGTTGCTTATTTTCCATTTTTTTAATAAAAGAAAATGAAATTACTTATATGTAACTTTATTATCTCTTTCAACCCATTAAATATTCATTATTTTAAGTATTACTAATGTGACCCAAAATCTAATAGACTTCTTATGGTAATAAGTGGATATATAATTAATAAATAAGAAAATTATGTTATTTAACTTACAAAATTATTAATATTATTTTATATGAAATATATAAATGTGTATTTTAAATACATACATATATAGTATTTTATATTAATTTTTATATGAACTGTATAAGGTCATAACACATTTAGCTAGTAATTATTATACATCTATTTAGAAGAGAAGAAAAGTAAAATTTAAGTATCTGTTTGGTTATTCAAATAAAAAATCCTATATACTCACAGCCTTAATGGGTTTGTCTTTTTCATTGTTTTGGTTTTGCAGTACTTAACACCCTTCCTATACTGGGGACATTTCCTATCCTTGTTGGGGAGGGGAGTTCACCTACTAAATATAGCTGATGAAATTGCCATTTATTTGATTTCCCATCTCCTCTTGCATCCAGAGTGAAGACAATTAACCTGGTCCCAGCCTACAGAACACATCCACAATATTAGCAGTTTGTAATACAAAGAAGAATATAGAAATATCCACTCTGAGAAAAGACAGTAACAGTTACACAGCAACATCTGGAGTGCAGACACCAGAAACAGTAGAAGCAGTTTACAGCACCTTCTATTTGTTGTGTTGGCAGCCATAATGGTAAACAGAGTTCTGCAAAGACAGCAGAAATGATTTCAAGAGACAAATTTTGGGGTGCCATTTTGGTTGAGACTCTAGCAGTCCTGCACCTGACCTTAGTTCTTTAATTTGGACACACCTAAATTCCTTTTCCATTTCATTAGCCAGAATTTCCTTCTTTTAGTTGCAGACTAAGAACCAGAGTCTATAGTCAACAGGACTACATTTTTTCAATGGACAAAGTCTTTGATTTCATATGAATATGGAGATTCTACTTTATTTATGTTGGTTTACAGTTGAGACAGAGTGTACTTCAACTATTTTCACATACTTTTGTTTTTTTCCTAAAGTTCTTTCTTTATGGCAAAGTTGCATCAAATGCTTTCTTTCATATTACATTGTAAAAATGTACATACACATAAAAATGTATACATATGTATCTACTTTAAACATATTTTGTTTTATTTAGCTGTTAAATCAATATCCTTGTTTTCATTTTAAAAGGTAGTAACCTTTTAAAGACCTAATATTAGACATTTATATGAAGCTAAAGTGTTAAAAAAAATATCGAATCAACAAAAAAATTGAAGTGGTTTTGACAAATTAAAATTATTTTAAAATTATAGTTTTATTCAAATAGAAAACAGAATGTTAGTTCACAAATTCATTTGAAATAAGTATATATTTGGTAAAATATGGGGAAGAGGAAGTAGTTTAAATGGATTAAGGGAAAGAAATATGTTTCCTAATTCAACATAAAAATTTACCTTGGAAACATGAAACTATCTTGTCAAGATTTCTATCAGTGTATACGTTGTAGCCATTCTCATCTTCCTCTGTGTTCACTTAACAGTTAGCTGCTTGTTTTAGAAATGTTATATTTTCCCTGCTAGTCACCTGCCTACCTTCTTCACCCTGCTCTTCATCTGGAGAGGCTGACTTTTAAGGATTACATAAACAGAGTCCTTTGCCCTTTTTCTTCTGATTGGTTTGGCCAAGGGGAAAACACCAGCAACAGATGAACTGAGCAAGAAGAGAATGAGGTTGTGGTATTTCTTTCTTTTTTTTTTTTAATTTAAATAATAGATTTTATTTAACCCAGTTATCTACAATCTTGTCATTTCAATATGTAATCACTCTAAAAGTTATCAATGAGATATTTACATCCTTATTTTCATGCTAAATCATCAAAGTCTGGTGTGCACTTTGTGCTTACAGTACACCTCAGTTTGGATGCACCACATTCCCAGTGTCCTACAGCCACTTGTGGCTGTTGGCTACTATATTGGATCACGATGATAGAGCAATCACTGGAAAGCAGCTGTGTTCTCAGGGACTTTATTTCCTGGCTACTTGGCATCTAGGAAGGGCCAGGTGAGTAGGTATTGCCAACAGTTTGGGATTAGAAGTTATGTATGTCACTTCTAAACCAAGGTGGTTAAGAAGCAGGTGTGGCTTCTTCACCCTCTGTCCCCTTTCACCAGCTTGATGCAAATGGACCTGCAGCCTGTTAAAGATAGCACAAGAAGGAAGGAGTATGGGTCTTTGAATCATCACTTTGAGGAAAGCCTGCCATCAATCAAAAATATTTGCTTTGGATATTACATAAATAATAAATACACTACTTTTTTTGTTTGAACAGCTGTAAATATTGGGGTTTATTTGTTTAGCCATTAGCTTACCCTATCTAATATGCCCATATTTTCCTATACTGGCATTAATTGCATTTTCTATTTCTTTTTAAATTTTTATTGGAGTATAGTTGATTTACAATATTGTGTTAGTTTCTGCTGTACAGCAAAATGAATCAGTTATACATATGCATATATCCATTTTTTAAAAATTATTTTCCCATATAGGTCATTACAGAGTATTGAGAAGACTTCTCTGTGCTATACAGTAGGTCCTTGGTATTGATTTCTGAGCTCCCTCCTTGGGCATTCATGTTGGGTGGCTACATCCTTTTACCAAAGGCCACAGCTCTTACCAGGTTGTTGACTCAATACGTTACCCTGTTGGGCTATGCTGACTTCTCTCTCTTCTTGCTTTTTGAGATCTACAGTGAAAACAGTTTCTAGCTACTGCTAGCTCTGAGATCCTACACTTTCATTTGCTGGTTGCCCTGAACTCTGCTTACAACTTTGTAAATAGTCCCTCAAATTACCAGTTTGAATGTGCTTTATACTTTATTATCAAGACCCTGACTGATGTAACACTGTTGTTTCCAAGGGAAATGTATTATCATTAATGTATATTGAGAAAGAAGAACAGTTGAGGTTCATTACTATAAAGGCTCAGGTAATTGAATACAATGCACTTTATATGGCATTATTGTTTTCATCATTGTCTTACCATTATTGAGAAATTAGCAAACTTTTACTTTTTATTGAGGTATAGTTGATGTACAATATTACATAAGTTTCAAGTGTACAACATAGTGATTCACAAATTTTAAAGGTTACACTTCGTTTATAGCTATTATAAAATATTGGCTATATTCTCTGCATTGTACAATATATCCTTGTAGCTTTTGTTCTTTTTAATCCCCTTCTCCTATCTTGCCTCTCCCTCCTTCTCTCTCCTCACTGGTAACCACTAGTTTCTTCTCTATAACTGTGAGTCTGTTTCTTTTTTTGTTATATTTACTAGCTTGTTGTATTTTTTAGATTCTACATGTAAGTGATATAATACAGTATGTGTCTTTCTTTGTCTGACTTATTTCACAAAGTATAATATGCTTCAAGTCCATCCATGCTGTTGCAAATGGCAAAATTTCATTTTTTATGGCTGAATAGCATTCCATTGTTTATATACACCATATCTTCATCCATTCACATGTTGATGGATGCTTAAGTTGCTTCTATATCTTGGCTATTGTAAATAATGCTGCTATGAACATTGGGATGCATGTATCTTTTCAAATTAGTATTTTTGTTTTCTTTGGATATATACCTAGGAGTGGAATTGCTGGATCATATGGTAGTTTTATATTTAGTTTTTTGAGGAATCTCCATACTGTTTTCCACAGTGGTTGCACCAATTTACATTCCCACCAAAAGTTTACAAAAATAAACTATAACTCTTTAATTGCACTAAGAATTATAATACCAAATTTGTTGATTCCCATACAGTTCACACTGTCTCTGTGTATAAAGATCTACATGAAAAGTCAAATTATCATCCTGTCAAATTACTCAACAGGGAATAAGAATGGAAGGCATTAATAACAATAATGTGTGACTAGTAATAATAAACACACTTCAGAATTGATAGTCTGAAGTGAACTTAAATTTATGAATATTTCCAAATGATTAAATAAACATAATGAAGTTCATAGGTAGGATAATAGAGGATTTTGTAAAGAAAAGAGAGAAATATTTCTCTCTTATTTTCTAATCCTGCCACACTCTTCTCCCTCATTCTCTCTCCTTATTTAATGATTTATAACCTTCCTAGTTTTAGAAATAATTAATAAGAAAAATCTAGCAGTGCTAACTATGAATATATCAGCTCTATGTTTCAGCAATGTAGCTTGAGTTTCTGAGGCAAAATATTTTCTTTTAGGAGGGGAAAATTGTTTTACCCTTATATATACTCTTATCTACATTAGATTATATTCTTAAAAATTGTGTCTTTGGCCAAGAAATCATAAAAGATTGGGCAAAGTTTCTATAAATGAATCTTTTGGATATCTTTTGTAACTGACACTGATTAATTGAAGCAGGTAAATTAATTTACAGGAATGGTCCTGAAGAGCTCACCAGTCACAGTGGGAAATGAAAAATAGGGCCTCCAGAACAACAGGAATAAGGAAATCTCCAGAGATTTAAGAAATGGCAACTTGAAGACATTTTCTCAAGGACACTGGCATCAAAAAATCCCCTGATAGAGCTGATGCAAACTCCAACTACCTCCATGCTAAAGTGACTTAACTCATGAAAACAATTCCAGTAGAGATTACATGCTCACCACCACCCTGCTTATGGTGGAAAGAGACTATGCTTTTCCAGGGGTGGTAATTTCACCATAATTATAAGGATGAGTAAGGGACAGTTTTTGAAGAGAGGGCAAAAATAACAGGTTTTCAGGAAAATAAATATTAATGCCAGAGGAAAATGTCTCTTTCTTCGAGCGGTAATCATTTCACAAGAAAATTCTTACATTTTCTGTGTTAATTTCCCTACACATAACAATTGACTTTTTTAAAAAAGTACTTCACATAATTATAAAGGTCATATTTTTATTACTACTATGTTTGATTTTTATCATATTGGCAGCTAATGCTAATACTAAATTTTATAGTGGGTTAAAGTAGATGAAAGATAAGTAAGAAAATCTTTCTTGATAGAGTTTTCAAAATGATCTTTTAATAAATTTTGGATGCTGAGTAATTTTATCAAATTTATTGAAGACACCATAAAATAAAAGATACATTAGTGGAGACAACATGTAAATTTCCTAAAGCTTATAATGATAATAATTTGGTTAATTACCTGTACTAGTCACTTTCTCAAGAACTTTACATACGTTGAGGAATGAAAATTAATTGTAAAAATAATCTTATGAAGAAAGTGTTACTGTTATCTTCTTCACTATATGAGGAAACTCAGGCATGGAGATAGTATACACATTCCCCAGGATCCTACAGATTCCTAAGCCTGCATTCTTAGATACCATCACCTGTACATCCTTTCTCTTGGATAAAATATTTCCAATATAAATGTCTAAATATTAAATGCAAAAAAAAAAATTAGGCTGAAACTTAGAAAAATGGAGAAAAATATTACTATTTTACTCAAATATATAAAAATATAAATATATATTATTTGATGCTCATATTTTATATAATTATATTTATTATTATTAGTGATATTGGTAGTAGTAGTGTGGTCATAGTGGGACTATTAAGAGTAATCATGAGAGTAGTAGTAGTAGCAATAGAAATAATGGTACTGGTAGTATTAAGAGTAGTAGCAGTGATAATTCATAGACAGAATCCAGTTGATGTTGTACTGAGTACTTACATATGTTAAGCTGTAAGAATTCAACCTTCTTTGATCAGCAGACTCCTATGACAGTTTTGCCTGGGCTCTCTCACATATCTGGGACTGGTATTGTACTACCATGCTAACTCTGTCCCTGATTTTCTCTCATCACTGCACAAACCAGTAATTTTTTGTTCACTTGATAGATGGGCAGATTCCAAGAGAGGGAGGCTAGATATGGCACTGGAAAGTACTGCTGCCACATTTGGCAAAGGATGGTCAGAAGTCCATTCCAAATATAAAAGGAGAAGAGGATTTCAATTATTGATGGTAACTAGTCAAAAGTCAGGCATATACAGTGGGTCCTTGGCATCTGCATATTCACCCAGCCATGTTGAATCCGCAGGTGCTGAGCTCAGATACAGAGGGACAACTGTACTATGCCATTTTGTATAAAGGGCTTGCATGGATTTTTGAGCATGAGCAGATTTTGGTGTGGTGGGGAGCCCTAGAATCAATCCCCTCATTGGATACTGAAGGATGACTGTAATAGGGCTAAGCTGCGACCAGAATTGCCCAGCTAAACCCAACCCAAATGCAAACTGTAGTGAAATTTAAAGGTGGTTGTTATTTTAAGCCACAAAGTTTAAAGGTTGTTTATTATGCAGCAAAAACTGTTCTCATGCCTGAACTTAATTTCAGTAGAGGTTGGGAAGTACAATCCAGCTGTGTGATCCAAGAAGGAAAATAAAGTAATTTTGGATGAACAGTTTTCAGTCTACTGTCTTAGGATAGGCACTAAAGTAGTCAGTTGTGTTATTCATGAAGTTTTTATCCTAATCCTTACAAATATGCTATAATTTAGACACAATTATCTTCTTTTTATGACTGGAAAAGTGTGATTCAGAAGTTTAAACTCAGACTTCCCTGGTGGCGCAGTGGTTGAGGGTACGCCCGCTGATGCAGGGGACATGGGTTTGTGCCCCAGTCTGGGAAGATCCCACATGACGTGGAGCGGCTGGGCCCGTGAGCCATGGCCGCTGAGCCTGTGCGTCCGGTTTAAACTCACTGAAAAATGTTAATTTGGGGGGCAAATTTTCACAATAGGCCATGGGCAGACCCAGCTTCAAATTCTGGCTGTGTTACCTGTTTTCCCAGCATCCTGCCTTCACCCTTCACAGTTTACTTATATTTTATTGCTCTGTTTTCCATATAAAAGTAATTTCGGAAAATAAAACCCCTAAAATAAGCTCATACCCACATCATGCAGAGAAAATTGTGATTAACGTTTTGACATGCTCCCTTATAGTAATTTCTCTAGGTATGTGTATTTATCTCACATAGTTTGATCATACAATGAGTAAACTTTTGTGCCCTGTTGTTGTTTTTTCCAGTTAAGTCTGGCTAATAGTATTTTTATTACATCACTAAAATACTTATTTAAAAAAGAATGCTGTTAATTCCTTTCTATTCATCATTGCCTTAATTTTGACCTAACATAATGTTTTACATTTTATTATTATATATATTTTTACCATATTAATCTGAATTTATTTTTCATGTGTATATCAATTCCTTTTATTTTTTTAAATTAACTAATTATTTAATTTTATTTTTGGCTGCATTGGGTTTTCATTGTTGCATGCGAGCTTTCTCTAGTTGCAGTGAGGGGGGGCTCCTCTTCCCTGCGGTGTGCTGGCTTCTCATGGCGGTGGCTTCTGTTTGTTGCGGAACACGGGCTCTAGGCACGAGGGCTTCAGTAATTGTGGCTCATGGGCTCTAGAGCGGAGGCTCAGTAGTGGTGGCGCATGGACTTAGTTGCTCTGCGGCATGTGGGTTCTCCTGGACCAGGGCTCGAACCCATGTCGCCTGCCTTGGCAGGCAGATTCTTAAGCACTGCACCACCAAGGAAACCCTTAACCTGAATTTAGAGTTGTTATTGCATATTGATTACTTCCTGTATGACAAACCTATATGATAAATATTCCCTATACATAATTTCAATTAATCTTGAACAAAATCTTGAAAAAAATCTTGAAAAAATCTTGAAAAAAAATCTTGAAAAAAACCACCCTGTGCAGTAGGAATTATAATTCTTACTCATAAAAGAGATAAAATCTCTGTGGAGCATCCAAGTCCCTTTATTCTAAAACTCAAGTGATTCTTGTTTCTTTCTTGGAGCAGACATTTCTAAATAATGTATTTAATATTTATTCTCAGATATAACATTTCTGGATCAGATTTCTATAAAATTTTAAGGCTTAGATAATATTATTTAAATATTTATGAGAAGTTACTATAAAATTTCTGGCCTCCCATGGATCCAAAACTTTTATTATAAAATTTACTTTAAAATTTCTGAATAAAATATGGCCTGACCATGTTAAGTAGCTGATAAGTTAGGCTTCCCATAATGACCTAGGACTATGTGAAATTTTTAGTAATCACAAATGTCCTGGGAATTTACCATATATTGAAGAAAGTAACCAATATACTATAGCTTGTTGGTTCAACACTTTTATTTCCTATTTCTTTAGGTCTATTGTGTATTTAATATTATTGAACTCTTTTTTTTTTAACTTCAGAATATTTAACTTTAGTTCATGGAAATATATGCATGTGAATAATCTTTTAATTTTAATTTATTTCCTAGGTTCACCACAGATCATTTAATACTTTATTGATTTATTTTTTTAACATCTTTATTACAGTATAATTGTTTTACAATGATGTGTCAGTTTCTGCTTTATAACAAAGTGAATCAGTTATACATATACCTATGTCCCCATATCTCTTCCCTCCTGCGTCTCCCTCCCTCCCACCCTCCCTAACCCACCCCTCAAGGTGGTCACAAAGCACTGAGCTGATCTCCCTGTGCTATGTGGCTGCTTCCCACTAGCTATCCATTTTATATTTGGTAGTGTATACATGTCCATGCCAGTCTCTCACTTTGTCCCAGCTTACTGCTCCCCCTCCCCGTATCCCCAAGTCCGTTCTTCAGTAGGTCTGCGTCTTTATTCCCATCTCGCCCCTAGGTTCTTCTGACCATTTTCTTTTTTTTTTTCTTTTTTTTTAGATTCTATATATATGTGTTAGCATACGGTATTTGTTTTTCTCTTTCTGACTTACTTCACTCTGTACGACATACTCTAGATCCATCCACCTTACTACAAATAACTCAATTTCGTTCCATTTTATGGCTGAGTAATATTCCATTGTATATATGGGCCACATCTTCTTTATCCATTCATCTGTTGATGGACACTTAATTTGCTTCCATGTCCTGGCTATTGTAAATAGAGATGCAATGAACATTTTGGTACATGACTCTTTTTGAATTATGGTTTTTCTCAGGATATATGCCCAGTAGTGGGATTGCTGGGTCATATGGTAGTTCTATGTTTAGTTTTTTAAGGAACCTCCATAATGGCTGTATCTCCATAGTGGCTGTATCAATCTACATTATCACTAACAGTGCAAGAGGGTTCCCTTTTCTCCACACACTCTCCAGCATTTATTGTTTGTAGATTTTTTGATGATGGCTATTCTGACTGGTGTGAGAAGATATCTCATGTAGTTTTGATTTGCATTTCTCAAATTACTAATGATGTTGAGCATTCTTTCATGTGTTTGTTGGAAATCTGTGTATCTTCTATGGAGAAATGTCTATTTAGGCCTTCTGCCCATTTTTGGATTAGGTTTTTTGTTTTTTTGATATTGAGCTGCATGAGCTGATTGAATGTTTTGGAGATTAATCCTTTGTCAGTTGCTTCATTTGCAAATATTTTCTCCCATTCTGAGGGTTGTGTTTTCGTCTTGTTTAGGGTTTCCTTTGCTCTGCAAAAGCTTTTAAGTTTCATTAGATCTCATTTGTTTATTTTTGTTTTTAGTTCCGTTTCCCTAGGAGGTGGGTCAAAAAGGATCTTTCTGTGTTTTATGTCATAGAGGGTTCTGCCTATGTTTTCCTCTAAGAGTTTGATGGTGTCTGGTCTTACATTTAGGTCTTTAATCCATTTTGAGTTTATTTTTGTGTATGGTGTTAGGGAGTGTTCTAATTTCATTCTTTTACATATAGCTGTCCAGTTTTCCCAGAACCACATATTGAAAACACTGTCTTTTCTCCATTGTATATTCTTGCCTCCTTTATCAAAGAAGAGGTGACCATATGTGTGTGGGTTTATCTCTGGGCTTTCTATCCTGTTCCATTGATCTTTAGTTCTGTTTTTGTGCCAGTACCATACTGTCTTGATTACTGTAGCTGTGTACTATAGTCTGAAGTCAGGGAGCCTGATTCCTCCAGCTCCGTTTTTCTTTCTCAAGATTGCTTTGGCTATTCGGAGTCTTTGTGTTTCCATGCAAATTGTGAAATTTTTTGTTATAGTTCTGTGAAAAAGGCCAGTGATAGTTTGATAGGGATTGCATTGAATCTATAGACTGTTTTAGGTAGTAGTGTCATTTTCACAGTGGTGCTTCTTCCAATCCAAAAACATGGTATATCTCTCCATCTATTTGTATCATCTTTAATTTCTTTCATCAGTGTCTTATAATCTTCTGCATACACGTCTTTTGTCTCCTTAGGTAGGTTTATTCCTAGGTATTTTAAACTTTTTCTTGCAATGGTAAATGGGAGTGTTTTCTTAATTTCACTTTCAGATTTTTCATCATTAGTGTATAGGAATGCAAGAGATTTCTGTACATTAATTTTGTATCCTGCTACTTTACCAAATTCATTGATTAGCTCTAGTAGTTTTCTGGTAGCATCTTTAGGATTCTCTATGTATAGTAACATGTCATCTGCAAACAATGACAGCTTTACTTCTTTTCTGATTTGGATTTCTTTATTTCTTTTTATTCTCTGATTGCTGTGTCTAAAACTTCCAAAACTATGTTGAATAATAGTGGTGAGAGTAGGCACCCTTGTCTTTTCCTGATCATAGTGGAAATGGTTTCAAATTTCACCATTGAGGATGATGTTGGCTGTGGGTTTCTCATAAATGGCCTTCATTATGTTGAGGAAAGTTCCCTCTATGCCACTTTCTGCAGGGTTTTTATCATAAAATGGTGTTGAATTTTGTCAAAAGCTTTCTCTGCATCTATTGAGATGATCATATGTTTTTTCTAGTTCAATTTGTTAATATGGTGTATCATGTTGATTGATTTGCATATATTGAAGAATCCTTGCATTCCTGGGATAAACCCCACTTGATCATAGTGTATGATCCTTTAATTGTGCTGTTGGATTCTGTTTGCTAGTATTTTGTTGAGGATTTTTGCATCTATGTTCATCAGTGATGTTGACCTGTAGTTTTCTTTCTTTGTGACACCTTTGTCTGGTTTTGGTATCAGAGTGATGGAGACCTCGTAGAATGAGTTTGGGAGTGTTCCTCCCTCTATTATATTTTGGAAGAGTTTGAGAAAGATAGGTGTTAGCTCTTCTCTAAATATTTGATGGAATTCGCCTGTGAAGCCATCTGGCCCTGGGCTTTTGTTTGTTGGAAGATTTTTTTTTTTTCCCTGTACGTGGGCCTCTCACTGTTGTGGCCAATCCCACTGCGGAGCAAAGGCTCCAGATGTGCAGGCTCAGCAGACATGGCTCACGGGCCCAGCTGCCCTGTGGCACGTGGGATCTTCCCAGACTGGGGCACGAACCCACATCCCCTGCATCGGCAGGTGAACTCTCAACCACTGCACCACCAGGGAAGATCTGCTGGAAAATTTTTAATCACAGTTTCAATTTCAGTACTTGTGATTGGTCTGTTCATATTTTCTATTTCTTCCTGGTTCAGTCTTGGCAGGTTGTACATTTTGAAGAATTTGTCCATTTCTTCCAGGTTGTCCATTTTATTGGCATAGAGTTGCTTGTAGTAATTTCTCATGATCCTTTGTATTTTTGCAGCATCAGTTGTTACTTCTCCTCTTTCATTTCTAATTCTATTGATTTGAGTCTTCCCCCTTTTGTTCTTGATGAGTCTGGCTAATGGTTTATCAATTTTGTTTATCTTCTCAAAAAAACAGATTTTAGTTTTATTGAACTTTGCTATAATTTCCTTCATTTCTTTTTCCTTTAATTGCACATGATCTTTATGATTTCTTTCCTTCTGCTAATTTAGTTTTTTTTTGTTCTTCTTTCTCTAATTGCTTTAGGTGTAAGGTAAGGTTGTTTATTTGAGAATTTTCTTGTTTCTTAAGGTAGGCTTGTATAGCTATAAACTTCCCTCTTATAACTGTCTTTGCTGTATCCCATAGGTTTTGAGTCATTGTGTTTTAATTGCCATTTGTTTCTAGGTATTTTTTGATTTCCTCTTTGATTTCTTCAGCGATCTCTTGGTTATTAAGTAGTGTGTACTTTAGCCTCCATGTGTTTGTATTTCTTTCTGATTTTTTCCTGTAATTGATATCTAGTCTCATAGCGTTGTGGTTGGAAAAGATACTTGATACAATTTCAATTTTCTTAAATATACCAAGGCTTGATTCTTGACCCAAGATATGACCTATCCTGGAGAATGTTCCATGAGCACTGGAGAAGAAAGTGTATTCTGTTGTTTTTTGATGGAATGTTCTATAAATATCAATTAAGTCCATCTTGTTTAAAGTATCACTTAAAGCTTGTGTTTGCTTAATTATTTTCATTTTGGATGACCTGTCCATTGGTGAAGGTGGGGTGTTAAAGTCCCCTACTATGATTGTGTTAGTGTCGATTTCCCATTTTGTGGCTGTTAGTATTTGTCTTATGTGTTGATGTGCTCCTATGTTGGGTCCATAAATATTTACAATTCTTATATCAGCTTCTTGGATTGATCCCTTGACCATTATATAGTGTCCATCTTTGCTTCTTGTAATAGTTTCTGTTTTAAAGTCTATTTTGTCTGATATGAGAGCTGCTACTCCAGCTATCTTTTGATTTCTATTTGCATGGAATATCTTTTTCCATCCCCTCACTTTCAGTCTGTATGTGTCCCTAGGTCTGAAGTGGGTCTCTTGTAGACAGCATATATATGGGTCTTGTTTTTGTATCCATTCAACCAGTTTATGTCTTTTGGTTGGAGCATTTAATCCATTTACATTTAAGGTAATTATCGATATGTATGTTCCTATTAGCATTTTCTTAATTGTTTTTGGTTTGTTTTTGTTGGTCTTTTCCTTCTCTTGTGTTTCCTGCCTAGAGAAGTTCCTTGAGCATTTGTTTTAAAGCTGGTTTGGTGGTGCTGAATTCTCTTAGCTTTTGCTTGTCTGTAAAGCTTTTAATTTCTCCATCAAATCTGAATGAGATCCTTGCTGGTTAGAGTAATCTTGGCTGTAGGGTTTTCTTTTTCATCACTTTAAATATGTCCTGCCACTCTCTTCTGGCTTTCAGAGTTTCTGCTGAAAAATCAGCTGTTAACCTTATGCGGATTCCCTTATGTGTTACTTGTTGTTTTTCCCTTGCCACTTTTAATATTTGTTCTTTGTATTTAATTTTTGATAGTTTGATTAATATGTGACTTGGTATGTTTCTCCTTAGATTTATCCTGTATGGGACTCTCTGTGCTTCCTGGACTTGATTAACTATTTCCTTTCCTATAGTAGGGAAGTTTTCAACTATAATCTCTTCAAATATTTTCTCAGTCCCTTTCTTTTTCTTTTCTTCTTCTGGGACCCCTATAATTCAAATGTTGTTGGGCTTAATTTTGTCCCTGAAGTCTCTAAGACTGTCCTCAATTCTTTTCTCTCTTGTTTCTTTATTTTGCTCTGCAGCAATTATTTCCACTATTTTATCTTCCAGGTCACTTATCTGTTCTTCTGCCTCAGTTTTTCTGCTATTGATCCCTAATAGGGAATTTTTGATTTCAGTTATTGTGTTCATCTCTGTTGGTTTGCTCTTTAGTTCTTCTAGGTCCTTGTTTAACGTTGTTGTATTTTCTCTATTCTATTTCCAAGATTTTGGATTATCTTTACTACCATTATTCTGAAATCTTTTTCAAGTAGACTACCTATTTCCTCCTCATTTGTTATGTCTGGTGGGTTTTTACCTTGCTCCTTCATCTGCTGTGTGTTTCTCTGTCTTCTCATTTTGCTTAACTTACTGTGTTTGGGGTCTCCTTTTCGTAGGCTGCACATTTGTAGTTTCTGTTGTTTTTGATGTCTGTCCCCAGTGGCTAAGTTTGGTTCAGTGGGTTGTGTAGGCTTGCTGGTGGAGGGGCTAGTGCCTGTGTTCTGGTGGATGAGGCTGGATCTTGTCTTTCTGGTGGGCAGTTCCATGTCTGTTGGTGGTATTTTCATGCCTGTGGCCTTATTGTGATTTTGGGCAGCCTCTGTGCAAATGGATGGGTTTGTGTTCCTGTCTTGCTAGTTGTTTGGCGTAGGGTATCCTGCACTGTAACTTGCTGGTCGTTGAGTGGAACTGGGTCTTGGAGTTGAGATGCAGATCTCTGGGAGACTTTCACTGTTTGATATTACATAGAGCTGGGAGGTCTCTTGTGGACCAGTATCCTGAACTTGGCTCTCCCACCTCAGTGGCACAGCCGTGATGCCTGTCTGGACCACCAAGAGACTATCCTCTACATGGCTCAGAATAAATGGGAGAAAAAAAGAAGAAGATAAAATAAAATAAGTTTATTAAAATAAAAAATAATTATTAAGAAAAAAAAATTATGTAATAAAAAATAAAGAACAAACAGAACTCTAGGACAAATGGTAAAAGCAAAGCTATATAGACAAAATCACACACAGAAGCATACAAATACACACTCACAAAAAGAGAAAAAGGTAAAATAACATATATATATATATCATTGCTCCCAAAGCCCACCTCCTCAATTTGGGATGATTCATGGTCTATTCAGATATTCCACAGAGGTAAGGTTCAAGTTGATTGTGAAGATTTAATCTGCTGCTCCTGAGACTGCCTGGAGAAGTTTCCATTTCTCTTCTTTGTTCGCACAGCTCCCAGGGTTCAGATTTGAATTTGGACCATCCTCTGCGTGTAGGTCGCCTGAGGGTGTCTGTTCTTCACTCAGACAGGACAGGATTAAAGGAGCAGCTGATTTGGGGGCTCCGCCTCACTGAGGCCGGGGGGATGGAAAGGTATGGATGTGGGTCGAGCAGCAGCAGAGGCCAGCGTGACGTTGCAGCAGCCTGAGGCATGCTGTGCGTTCTCCTGGGGAAGTTGTCCCTGTATCATGGGACCCTTGCAGTGGCAGGTTGCACAGGCTCCTGGGAGGGGAGGTGTGGACAGGCCCATCTCTGGGGTCCGCACTGATAGCTGCGGCTCACGCCCGTCTCTGGAGCTCCTTTGAGTGGCACTCTTAATCTCCTCTCCTTGCACACCAGGAAACAAAGAGGCAAGAAAACGTCTCTTGTCTCTTTGGCAGCTCCAGACATTTTTCCAGACTCCCTCCCGGGAAGCTGTGGTGCACTAGCCCCCTTCAGGCTGTGTTCACGCAGCCAACTCTAGTCCTCTCCCTGAGATACGACCTTTGAAGCCCGAGCCTCAGCTCCCAGCCCCGCCCGCCCCGGTGGGTGAGCAAACAAGCCTCTTGGGCTGGTGAGTGCTGGTCGGCACCGCTCCTAAGTGCGGGAATCTCTCCGCTCTGCCCTCCGCACCCTTGTTGCTGGGTTCTCCTCCATGGTTCTGAAGCTTTCCCCGCCTCCGTTACCGGCAGTCTCCGCCCGCGAAGGGGCTCCCTAGTGTGTGGGAACCGTTCCTCCTTCACAGCTCCCTCCCACTGGGGCAGGTCCCGTCCCTATCCTTTTGTCTCTGTTTATTCTTTTTTCTTTTGCCCTACCCAGGTACGTGGGGGAGTTTATTGCCTTTTGGGAGGTCTGAGGTGTTCTGCCAGCATTCAGTAGGTGTTCTGCAGGAGTTGTTCCACGTGTAGATGTACTTCTGATGTATTTGTGGGGAGGGAGTTGATCTCCGCGTCTTACTCTCTGCCATCTTGAAGCTCTGCCTATTGAACTCTTTAACTTTTAAAAATCTAAGGATTTTTTTTCCAGAATTCTTGTCACTTCCAATTACTCTAAATTGATATAAATGGATTGGTTTGTCTCTCAGATGAGCAATTTATTAGATATAATGCTATTGCAGGATAAGAATTCCAGAAGAATATGTATATGTATGTATATTTGCTTTTTCAATATTTCAGTATTTTGTGTTCCTGTATTAGGTTTTTTATCTGTTTCTGGGCTGAATTATATGCATTCTCCTTTTTTCAGCCAATGTGTAATGTTATCATACAACTATATTGCTTCTTTCCCTCTCATCTTTCTTCACCAGTATATCTCTTACAGAGATTTCATCCCTAGGATAATAGAATTCCAGACAGGTTTATTATATCTTCTTAATGTAAAATGAAACTCCACTTTACCTAAAAGCTTGTTAGTGATTTTGAACAGGATTTCTTTTTCCACATAGTAAACAGAGGCATGAGAATGATATTGCCACATCTATGGATTCTTATCCTGTTAAAATAGCAAGGTAACTTTATTTTCCATTTTCATGTTTGCTGCTGAATCATTAAATAACCTTTATCATCTTTCTCTTTTTTGAATTAATACAAAACTTATGTATTAATCTAATTTCTATAGTAGAGGAAATGGCTTCTATAATATTAATTTGTACATTTTTACACGGATCTTTTTTCCTTTGGAATCAGTTTTACACGGGTTCTTCCAATTTCAGTTTCAGTTCTCTTTGATCAGGTCAGCAAACCTTCGACAAAAATTGTCCTTTCTTCTTTTTGTATGATGAATTCCATCCACACGTAGCATTTAATACATAAATATAAAATATGCTATTGATCATATCAGTATAATCAGTTACACATATATGCCTATCTTTTCCAAAGTAAAATCTCGCAAATTGAAAAAAATAAAACTCTAATTTAACTTCAACTTCTGTGGTTTTAACTGTTTGTTTTGTTCATCCATGTATTCATTCCTGCATGTATGAATGAATGCATTTCAAATTCACTAATGCACTAGTTTAGTAACTCAATATTTTTCAACATGTTAAGTATCAATGTCTTGCTATGTGAAAAATTTCATCATGTTCTTTCTAACTTTTTTTTGCAGAATATTTCATTCACATATTAATTAACATATTTATACATTATTTGTGGTATAATTTTTTAATTACAAATATTTTTTAATTTAAAAAAAACTAATTTTCTGTAATTGATTTTGACTCTCCATTCATAAATCGTCAGTTATTTTTTCCAATACTATAATTTTAAAAGAGTTGATGATGTTTAGAGAACAAGAGTCTGGGAATAGTTTAGCAGAATATGGTATCATGAGATTGAATTTTCTGGCTAAGAATTATATGAATAATGGTAAAAGTTCACAACTTAAAGATTCTCTTTAGTATATATATATATATATATATATATATATATATATATATATATACACACACACACGCACATTCCCCATAAGCAGAGTTATATAGAAATACATGTCAAAAAGATAAAAAAAAGGAAGTGGGTTCTTGGGAAATATGCAATGAGCAGCATTCATTAGTAAAAACACATGAAGAAAAATACTTAATAGTTCATTAAGATTATTTATAGAATATGAAGTAATTACAAGTGATATTTTGAACATATTTATAAAAATACCAAATATAAAATAAAACACATAGACATGTTAATGTTAACATTTTGCTTTATAGTAGTATGGGAATTAGATATTGACATCAATAATACAACCATATGGTTGATGAACTTTATATTATGGTAATTATGAAATGACAAAGATAAAATGAGAACCAAAATTTGTAGCAATATGTGTTGTCAAAAGAAAAGTATGATCTGTTTTGAAGCACTAAATCATAATAAATTTTGTTTTCTTTCACATTACCTTGTTGAACCTGATAGCAACAATTGTTTTCTTATGTCATTTTTTCAATTTTATTTGTTATAGCTATGAGTTTCAGCAGTCCTCCAATATGTGTATTGATTCTGAAGCTTTGCCAGTGCTTTTGGCTTTTGTTACTATGCAAAGAAGTACATGTTAACATTTCAGATTATTGATCATTTGAAGAAAGCAAGAGAGAAACATGTTTTTATTTAGTGTTAATGTAAGATTATCATAACATTTTTCTGACATTTGTTCACAGTTTAAAGTCAGTATACAAGCATCAGGCAAAATCATCAAAAATGTGGATATGTTAGGTTCCCATAAATGTATTTCCTCTATGTCTCTGTTACTCATGTGTTTACAAGACGTACTCATTTTTAGCAAATTCTATAGTAAATGAACACTGAGTTCTTCAAATATTCATATTGTAAATGTCATTCAATTGAATCAAACCAATAATTTATTGAGCACAAATATTTACCAGGCATTATGCTTAGAGATGATAAGAAAATCCTACCTAAATGCACATAGTCCTTGACTTAACAGACCTTAATAGTAATCCATTACTATAGATCTGTATACTTGTGTTTTTATGCTTAAAATCCTTCACAAAAGCATTGTCCTGAGGGTGCAAATGCAAGATGATTTTAAGCAGGCATACAATAAGAAAAGATTAGAAAAATATTAAGAAATTATGTCAATTAAAACTCTGGTTGCAAATAATAGAAAGCTGTTGCAAGTTTGCTTCTGGAAAAAAGAAAATCTGGGTTAATAGATAGAACACCAGAACAATAACAGTTGATTCTTACTGGGACCATAAAGTACAAGGTAGAAGCCATTAATAATCATGTCAGATATAATTTTCATCACATGATCTCTTGTAGCTACATTATTTTTCTGCATGTCTGCTTCATTTTCTTTCTCTGTAGCATGTCTTTTCCCCTCCTTACAGTTGGTTGTTTCAGAGCACTAGTGTTGCAATCTGGGCTGAATTCTCCTCTCCCTAAACTACCCTGAAGCATTGGCTTTCCCCTTGGGCTTGTCATCATCTGTTATGATTGTGAATACTTAGGGTTGGGGGAAAGGATGTAAAGTAGAGGCAGGGAGTATTTGGAGGATGACCAATCAGCTTGCATTAGTTATTTCCTATCTAGGTTTCCTTAATTGCATGATACAATCAAGAAAGTGTTCATTAATATTGTCTTTATTTTACAGAATAATACATTGATGTTTCCATAGATTAAGTGATTTTCAAAAACTGTGCCATTAGGAAGTGGCAGAGCCTAGTTGATCTGACTCTATTATTAACCACTGTATTCTGCCAGCTCCCTAGAAATAGAGACATGAAGTAAGTGCTAGAGCTTAATTCTGGAGGTGAAACCCTGGACAGTGAGGATGAAGAGGGGGAGCAAAGTCAGAGAGTTTGAGGAAAATGCAAGATACCAAGTTAGAGAGCTGGTCACTTCTTTACAATGAGCCAGAAAGGGGATGACTCAGCAGGTGCAATTTTACAAGTCTCTGGACAAATGCCATAGAGAATCTCTTCCTTGGAACACTTCAAGGAAAAAATGTAACTTCCTTTTCGGCTCTTTTCCATTTTCTGTCTCCTATAGGACAATGTTCCTTAACTCCAAACTTTTGGAAGATCCTTAGGAAGGCAGATATAAGACCCTGTGATATGGATTCTCCATGGAGTTGGGAAGTGGAAGGAGAATGTAAGAGATAAAATATGTTTTTGTATCATTTAATGTTGAGGGAACATGTGGGCCTGTCCAGAGGAGATCTGCTGTGGTAGTGACTGAGGTAAAGAAACAGACTTTAGTCTAATAAAGATACTAAATCAGTGTTCCAATAAAGAAAACTCTAGAACTCGATAGATGCACTGGTGAATTCTACCAGACATTTAAAGAAGAGTTAATATATATCCTTCTCAAACTCCTCCAAGAGACAGAATAGGAGGAAACACTTCCAAACTCATTTTACAAGCCTAGCAGTACACTGATATCAAAAAGTCAGACAAAGTTAAGTACAAGAAAAGAAAATTATGGGCTGGTATCATGAATAAAAGTGATATAAATACCCTCAAAAATACTAGCAAACTACACACATTACAACACAATAATCAATAGCACATTAAAAGGATCATACACCATGATTAAGTGGTATTCATTCCAGTTATGCAAGAATGACTGAAGATCCAATAATCAAAATGGGACATATCACATTAACAAAATGAAGGAAAAAAATCATATGATCATCTCAATAGATACAGGAAAATAATTTGCAGGATTCAATATCCAGTCATGATAAAAATTCTCAACTAAGTAAGTGTAGAGAGATGTACCTCAACAAAATAAAAGCCACGTATGACAAGCCCATAGCTAACATCATACTCAATGGTAAAAAGCTGAAAGCTTTTCCTCTAAGATCAGAAAAAAGATGAGGGTGCCCACTCTCATCACTTTTATTCAATAGTGCTGAAAGTCCTAGCCAGAGCAATTAGGCAAGAAAAATAAATAAAATTCATCCAAACTAGAAAGGAAGAAGTAAAATTAGTTCTATTTGCAGATAACACAAAAGCATAAATAAAAAATAAAATCTAATTATTCCACAAAAATACTGGTTAGAACTAAAAAAACAAGATCAGTAAAGTTTCAGGATACAAATCAATATAGCAAAAATCAGTCATGTTTTTATGCACTAATAACTATCAGAAAAAGAAATTGAAGTGGAGAAGGATAAATTGAGAATTTGGGAGTAACAGATATATACTATTATATATAAAATGGACAAGCAACAAGAGCCTACTGCATAGCACAGGGAACTATATTTAATATCTAGTAATAACCTATAATGGAAAAGAATCTGAAAAGAATATATATATATATCGATATAAATATCCATATCTATATATAACTGAATCACTTTGCTGTACACCTAAAACATTGTAAATCAACTATATTTCAATTTAAAAATAAATAAAATTTTAAAAAAGAGAATTTAGAAAACATTCCCATTTACAATAGCAACAATAAGAATAAAATACTTAGGAATAAATTTAACTGAGGTGGTCAGAGATTTATACATTGAACATTATAAAACACTGATGCAAAATTGAAAACATGTAAAAAATGGAAAGATATTCTATGTTCACAGATTGGAAAAAATAATACTGCTGAAATGTCCATACTACCCAAAGTGATCTACGGGTTAAATGTAATCCCTATCAAAATCCCAGTGACATTTTTCACAGAAATGGAAAAATAATTCTAAAATTTATATGTATCCACAAAAGAATCTGAATTGCCAAAGCAATCTTGAGGAAGAAGAATAAAGCTGGAGGCATCACACTTCCTGTTTTCAAACTGTATCACAAAGCTAAAGCAATCAAAGCAATATGGTATTGGCATAAAAATAGACATGTTATTCAATTAAAGTAAATAGGGAGCCTAGAAATAAGCCCAGATATATAGGGTCAATTAATTTTCAACAAAGCAGCCAAGAATACACAACAGGGAAAGGATAGTCTCTTCAGTACATGGTGTTAGGAAAAGTGAATAGTCATATTTAAAAAATAAAACTGGACCCCTCTCTTTCACCATAACAAACATCAACTCAAAATGTGTTAGAATGAACATAAGATCTGAAACCATAAAAGTCCTAGAAGAAAATATAAAAGGGAAACTCCTTGACATTAGTCTTGGCAATGATTTTTTTTCAACTCAACACTAAAAGCAAAGGCAACAAAAGCAAAAATAAACAAGCGGAGATACATCAAACTAAAAATATACTGCTCATCAAATAAAACCATCAACAAAATGCAAGGACAAGCTCTGTAATGTGAGACGGTATTGGTAAACCACATATCTATTACAGGGTTAGTGTCCACAATATATAAGGTACTCATACACCATAAGAGCAAAAATAAAACAAACAAATAAGACAATTAAAAAACAAATGACCTGAATTGACATTTTCCACGAGAAGACACAAACACATGACCAATAGGTATATGAAAAGTTGCTCAACATCAGTAATTATCAGGGAAATGCAAATCAAAACCACAATGAGATATCACCTGTTAGTATGGCTATTCTCAAAAAGACAAGAGATAACAAATCCTGGTGGGGATGTGGAAAAGGGAGCCCTTGTGCACTGTTTTGTGAGAATGTAAATTGGTATAAAACTATGGAAAACAGTATGGAAGTTCCTCAAGAAATTAAAAAAAATAGAAATACTATATGATCCAGCAATCCCAATTTTGGTTATATATCCAAAAAAAATTAAACCATTATTTCAAAGAGATAGCCATGCTCTCATGTTCATTGACGTATTAATCACAAATGCACAGATATGGAAACAACCTATATTTCTGTCAGCAGATGAATGGATCAAGAACTTGTGATATATAAATACAATGGCATATTATTCAGCCTTACAAAAAAGTAAAAAAGCAAACTTTGCCATTTGCTAATACATGGATGAATCTGGAAGGCATTATACTAAGTGAAATCAGCCAGAAGAGAAAGGCAAATACTGTATCACTTATATGTGGACCCTAAGACAAAACAAAAGAAAAGAAATGTTGAACTCATAGAAACAGAGAATAGGAAAGTGGTTGCTTGGGGTTGGTGGTTGACAGAAATCGGGAGAGGTTGGTAAAGTGTATAAACTTTCAATTATAAGATGAATAAAATCTGAGAATCTAATGTATAACAGAGTGACTCTACATGATAACACTGTTTTATGTAATAGAAATTTGCTAAGAGTAGAACTTAAACAGTCTCACCAAAAAGAAAAAAGGTAAATATGTGAGGAGATGGCTTTGCTAATTAACTTTATGGAGGGAATCCTGTCACAATGAATACATATATCAAATAATCACATTGTACACTTTAAATATCTTACAATTTTATTTGACAAATAATACCTCAGCAAATAGGAAGGAAAGAAAGAAAGAAAGAAAGAAAGAAAGAAAGAAAGAAAGAAAGAAAGAGAGAGAGGAAGGAAGGAAGGGAGGAAGGAAGGGAGGAAGGAAGGAAGAAAGAAAATGTAAGGGAGGGCCAGTTCATTTGAAGATTGAATGCTTGGCAAGGTTGAATGACTGAGAGTACATCTGATGTGTTCAAAACTAATTCAGAACATGAGAAAATACATTTTAAATTTAAAAAAGATGATTTTGATCTTTAAGATATTTGAGTGTGATATGTGTGCAGGGCATTTGCAGGAATATTTGAACTAACAATTTTTTAGAGATATGGAAATGGACTTTGGGGGAAATCCCAGATTCAAGAATTGGAATGAAAAGGAAAAAAAAGCCCATAGAATAAATTTATGTAACAGACTCACTCCTTCCCTACTGACCAGGACATTAGAGAAGGGAATGAATAGCCTTGATCAGACTTCCTTGTAAATGTCCTAACTTTATTACTAATGGAAAATTAACTAAATGCCTTTCTAAAAACTACTTTTTATTAGTATATATTTAATCCACCTGGAATACCTGTTGTTATTAAAATTACAAATTTATGGGGCTTGGCTGGCTGAGGAAAAGGGATTTTCTCTATGAGTATTAAATTGAGGAGCTCAAAACCAAAACAATTTTCTTTGCGAAAAATGCAGTAGTCTCCCCTTATCTTCTGGATGGAGAGTGTATATCAATAAATTCTAAGAGCCTCAGTGGATGCCTGAAACCACAGAAAATAGCAAACCTTATACATACTATGTTTTTTCCTATACATACATACCTATGATGAAATATAATTTATGAATTAGACACAGTAAGGGGTTAACAATGATCTCTTGAATGCAATGCTTGAAGGCAAGCACTGCAGTACTGCAAAAATTGACCTGATAACGAAGACAGCTACTAAGTGACTAAGAATGGGTAACACATATACAGCATGGATACACTGGACAAAGGGATGATTCATGTCCTAGAGAGGAAGGAACTTTATGGTGCAAGATTTCATCACACTACTTAGAATGGCTAGCAATTTAAAACTAATGAATTTTTTCTTTCAAACCATGGTTGACCACTGATAACTGAAATCATGAAAAGTAAAACCTGGGATAAAGGGGGCATCTACTGTAGTTTTGTACACATTGTTCAGAACTCTTCCATTGTTCTGAAACCAATCTGGAAGCTGTGCCTAATAGATATGAACCTCTACAGAAGGAAAATCTGCATTTGGAGTTTTACATTATTGATATAGTTTGATATTCAGTATTATCTATGATTTGCGTGATTCTGCCATGACAATCCAACACTTTTGGCAAAACTATAACATATTTAGGTCACTAGAGTTCCACTGAATATGAGGGAAGAGTGATAAAGATCTGAACATATTGATGAAGTGGAAGAAAGTTGGAGGATGGGCAGATCTTGGAGGAAAAAATTAAGGGTTAAAATGTCAATTGTCAAATTCTGGAGTGATTTCTGAGGAAGAAGACAGAGAAAAGTTTAAACATGGTAAAAATATTCTATATGCTTATGCTAACTAACACAATTATTTGCCAGCCAATATATTTTACTTGGATTATCTCATTACATTGCTTTCACCAGCTTTATATAGTAACTACTGTAATTAATCCATTTTCAAAGTTCAAGAAATTGTTTCGAAAATCATATAACTGCCCAAGATTACAAACATTACATATTTTAGAGCTAGACTCAAAACCCAGACATTCTGTCTACAAAGTCTTCAGTCTCACACCTGATGCAATATAGGCAGAACACCACTGAAATTTTGTTTGTCATTTGGACTTACAAAGAAGGGAAGATAAATCAGAAGACTGCTTATCAACAGAGAAGATAGGTTGATAAAGTGCAAATAATCTGCTAGATGGGAGTTAGAAGTGAGAAAAATGAAAGTATACATGATTTTGATCAGAAAATAAATTTCACAACTCAAGTCACAGAATCTTTTGAAAAGTTTAAGCAATAACTAGGTTGGGTTGATTATTGAGGAGGAGTCAGTGCAAATTCATAAACCTTGCTTTAACCAGTTCAAATACTGCATACACTTGAGAAATATATCAACCAAGTGAGGCTAACTGTAGTAACAAGTGGTTGGGCATAGAAGTTTATATCCAATGGTTTTAAAGATTGTATAAAAAAGGAAGGGAAAATAATATTAAAATGGGTTTATCAGTTGGCTTCCTTATAAGTATGGATTTTGGAAATATTCTCTGGCACAACTGCACTGAAAGTCACTACTAAAGAAAGATTTGGATGCATTAGATTGGAGTTTGTCTTAGCTGTGAATTGCTATTAAAAAATACCACAGACTGGGTAGCTATTAAACTGGAGGAATTACTTCTCACGGTTTTGGAGGCTGGAAGTCCAGGATCATGGTGCCAACATGGTTAGATGAGGACCCTCTTCCTGGTTCATTGCTGATACCTTGCTGTGCTCCACATGGTAGAAGTGGCTAGGGATCTATCTGGAACCTATTTTATACGGCACTAATCTCATTCATGAGAACCCAACCCTCATGGCTTAAGTACCTTCCAAAGGCTCTACCTCCTACCATCTTTGGGAGTTAGAATTTCAACATAGGAATTTTGTAGGGACACAGTCAGACCCTCTCAGCAATTAAGAGTAATTCATACAGGCTGGGCTCTTTTGTCCTTGCATTTCCTGTAACTTGCCGTGATGTTGGTTATTAAACTCTTGTAGCATTATTTTCTTAAATATTAAACATTGGGATTAAAAAGAAAAAACTATGACAAAAGACTTGTGAGTATTAAAAGAAAAATTATATACAACTTTATCACACATTGCCTGATACATTCTATCTTTAGTACACTGTAGTATTAATATTATTATTGAAGATATTTTAAATAAAAATATTATATCTAACTTCTCATTCACTTTTAAAAAACCTTTGTTTTTAAAATAATTTTTATGCTATCATGCCTGAATTCAAAGCACAGAAAAGCATTTGTTCACAATAATTTTATCCTATTATATTAGATTTCCCTATACTATCCATCCCTTTCTCCTTTACTTTTCTTAAGGGGCAATTACCATATCAGGAGCCATTAAGATGTCAATACACCTGCTTTAACCTTGTTTTGATTGTTTCATATAGGGTAGCTATTAGTACTAACTGCTCAGCAATTGAAATGACTTGTTATTTTTAAATGCAGTTGTTTGTTTAAAAAAATGTAACGCAAGTAAAAGAATTGAATTTGAAAAGCGGAGAACAGAATGTGAAAATATTACTTTCATATTGAGGCAAATTTAAAAAGAGAGTGCATTTACTTATTGTGCCTGGAATTCTCTATATAATTGCATTGTATTTCCTGCCTCCTATTTGTGTATGAATAAAGTCTCACGCTCACTCCACAGACCCTCCTCTCTCCTATTAGAACTAGGCTTTGAGTTATAATAGATTTAAGTTTTAACTGCAGACATAAAGCTGCCTCCCTATCTGAAAGTGTAGCTTTATGCGTCCACAGTTTCACCCTGCAGCCTTCAGTACCTCTTTATGCTTCAATTTTCCTTTTTTCTAGAGGTGCTTGAATGTGATTGTATGAGGTATATTTGGTCAGTGAGGCATGTAATGCTTTTATAAATTACATAGTCAAGATTTTGCATAGAAAAACTCTAGGCTTTATTCACAGTACTTCAAAAAACCACACTGTTTGTCATAAAATAAGATCCGGATGAAATTACAAAATAGAAGAAATAGCATTGAAACTAGTTGAAAACCATGGATCTTTGTATTCTGTTCTCTTATTTATCTCTGATAGCAGTACCTAACCTTAAGCCTGATTATGTATGTTCTTTGTGCCATTGAGAAAAACATAAAAAGTCACTTAAGAAATTTTTGTGGTGGTGGATGGGTGGAGAGTATAATAACAAACACAGTTAAGTGCTTTATGTTATTTCACTTCATTCTTACAACAACCTGTTAAGATAAATACTAGTATTATTACCCCTATTTTATAGATAAGAAAAGTGATGTTTAAGGAACTTGACAAAATATGTTTATTCAGTAAGTAGCTATCTAGATACAAACTCAGGTAGTCAGGTCTGGAGCTCACACACTTAACCAACAAGTGTGGTGCTACATTTCCAGTAGAAGTAATGATAATATGCATTTCAGAGTCTATGGTGTGCCAATCAGTTATATTATTTTACTTAATCTTTACAATTATCTTAGAGTGGATATATCATCTACAAATAAAATCCTCAGAGGGCTTAACTAGTCACATCATTACAAACAGACAGAACTCCCATTTAAGTCTCATTATTTTCCACTCCAAAGAGAGTAGCCTATTTATGCCTTTTGTAATGAATGGAAAACCCCTGGATATGTATGTGCTTGACCAGTAAAGGAGATCTCTTTGGGACATGTGGTCTAAAGAAGGTAAGAATACAGATATGAGAAAATCAACAAGAAAGTGCTTTTAGTTATGCCCAGCTGTTCCAATTCTCTTTATTTTTTTTAATCCAGAAATGGATTTTTTTGTACATTACACTTCAGTGTACAGAAATATCTTTCCTTGTCTGCCAAGCATGGCTGGGTCAGGGAAAAGTTCTTGAGAATGGATTGATTTTATGTTAAGCCATCTCAGATAAATTGACAGTGAGTTTGAGAAAGGATTTTCTTTGCTGCAGAGTTCCAGAAAGCTAGTTATTTTATCTTGGAGAGTGTATATGGTGATTAAAGAGTAAACTTGCAATAAAGGAACAAAATTATATTTAATATAAACAAACATAGCAATGTGAATTCAAGGTCTGTATTACAGTCCTTCTGTATCTCTGAGTAATCCTGTGAATGAAAGGAGAACTTAACCTCTCTGAAACTCCATTTTCTCATCCATAACATGGGATAATGAAATGCTGGTCTCTAAGAAAACTATCAGCTCTATAATCTATAAAATCATGGTAGCAGATGAAACTAAGCATACTATTTTTAGAAGAAAATATTGAATATGAAATTAGACATAAGAAACAAGCTAATGAATATATTTATTAAATCAAGTCAGCAAAATTCCTTCAGTTGACACTCATACTTGCTGAGGAGCAAAGATGTCAAGTGTTCAGAAAATATAACAAAAAAGAAGACAAAAATCCTAGTCTTTAATTTGGGAGTGTTTTTCTGGAAAATAAATTCTCTGTCATCCAGTCAGAAAACTTCAGCATGAAAAACACATTAAAATAAGTGTCACTGTCCAAGGTAAGTTTTCAATATTTATCACGCCAAGAGGCGTCATTTCTATGATTTTATATTTTATAAGCATATACAGTCATCAGCATATACAGTCACTTCTGCTATAAAGCTTGTTTTGAAAAAAATAAAACTTTCCATTTCATGCAATTGATATATTAGTGAGCAATTTGAATATAATGGAAATTTTATGTCTGCTTATGCATAATTTTGTTCCTGAGAAACATGAGGTGAACACAGATAACCACATCCAGCTGAATTGTGCTTTGTAGGAATACACAAAACACACACATGCATAGACCTCAAACATCTACCAGCAGCCTTGGTCTGCTTCACTGTGTGTTATTCAACTAGGTTGTATTTTGCTATTTTCTCACATTTTTGAGAATATATATATATATATATATATATATATATATATATATCACACCATTAAACATTCCAAACATGAATAATCCTTCTCACCCCAAAACACCAAAAAGGAAATCTTTAGGTATTGAGAAGATAGAAATAATAAAATGTTTTGGAAGAAACTATAGAATATTTGATATCTCTTCAGCTATAAAGACATCTATATTGTAGAACATCATAAACAATGACAAAAACTAAAAGAAAAACTTCAAGTTCTTCAAAGTCATAAAACATGGTCTTAAGAAAAAATGAGAAGAATTATTGAGCATTTAGATTGAAGAATAAATGGCAAAAGTTCAAAAAACAACCTGTTGTATAATCAAAAAGAAAGCATTATTTGTATGTGAAGATGTTATTTCCATATCTTGTAGAAGTGGCTCATTTTAATGCTTCAGTGGCTGGTTTAGTGATTTCAAATGTTGCAATTTCTAGTCTTCAGCTATTGGGCGAAGCCACTAGTGCATATTAGAAATTTGAGGGGAAATTTTTTCCCAGCCAGGACATAGAAACTATTTGAAATAGAATATTATACATTAGATGGATTTTTCAATTTTGATTAAAGAGGTATCTATTGGAAACACATCCTTCAAAGCATTTACACTTCAAAGGATGAAAAAATATCTCAGGATTAAGTATGAGATTGATTTGTAACTCTTATGTTTGGTGCCGACGTGGTGAGGAAGACACTGAGCCACACCCATTCACATCTGGCATTATAGCTTTACATCCAACTTCAGATATTGCTCCTTCTAACACTTGACAAGCTGCCTGATGCTGACACTCATCCTAGAAGTAAACGTCAAGTCTTTTTCAGGACAAGCTGACATTTATTATAATATTTATGTATTTCTTAACCATTTGCTATAGGTAAAAGTGTGCTACCATTTTTATTAGGTTTCTATCTGTTTTAGAAGTCTGTCAGTATGGAAATTTTTGAGGGTTGTTTCCCCATATTTTCATAACCCCCATGGTTTTTATTGTGAAATTTTGCATAGTGAGGCAATTTAAAACATGCATATATCACATTATGGCAGAACTGACTGTATATTCAATCAAGGGTAAGATGGCCCATCTGCTCTTTTGTTTTTTTCTTTCTACTTTTTCTCTTCATTTATCTTCTTCCTCAATTATAAAATTAATTTGCTTGTTAAATTTTTTTTTAAATAATAGAAAATTGTGTAAAGGTAAAGAATAAAGAAAAATTTAAAAGAAAGAAATTCACCACAACATTTTCACCCCTTAGGCCTTTGGACTGTTATCACAAAACTGGATTAAATTATAAAAATCAAAGTACATTAATTGTTAGTTCAGGTTTAACCCCATTGTACATGCAAGCAAAATCAGCTGTAATGTCATAAGTAGCTAAAGAAATAAGCTACTCAACACCAATTGAAAATTTGATAGACATACTAATTCTCTGGCCAAATTGACTGATTGAAAATCTCTGGGAGTGGGCCCAACAATCTGTGTTTTAATAAGGTTTCCATACAAATCCAATACATGTTTATGCTCATATGTGATAACCACTGGATTAAACACTGTCAATGGTAATTTAGGAATAGAAACTCTGAGACCAGATTACCTGGATTCAGAATCTAGTTCTGGTACTTTCTGATAATCATATAACCTGTTCAAGTTACTTTAAATGCCATATGTCTCTTTGCTCAACTCTCTGAGGACTACATGGAATAATTAGTACCAACAGAATACTTAGAACAAAGCCTAGACCATAATAAGGACTAAACAAATGTAACATAACATTTTAATCTCATTCTAAGCATCTTATCTTGTGAGCATTTAATAGGCTAAATAAAGAAATGCTCATTTTATATGATTATGATCTTAATTATATTAATAGTATTTGAGTCATAAGTGGTCTTGAATAATAAAATAGAATTCAGTGATTGAGAATGCAAAAGGAACAAAAAAATCTTACCAAGTATCACAAGTTGGGTTTGCTGGAAAAAATACTGAGATACACTCTGTGATTTATCAACACTTGTGGAAGGGAGAGGCAGGAAGTAGCATCTGACAATAGGAGTAGTTATATCCTGATATTGACCTGAAGACAACCTCAACCAACTTCATGCGAAAGTTCAAGCTAAAACAACCTGTTACGATTGTTCTCCCTGTGCCAAAATGATCTGACATTTACACACCTTCCTCCATCAGTTGTTTGATATGAGCTCCCTGAAAGGCATGACCTCTCAGTCCTCTGATTAAACTTATTCTTTGGCTAAAGTTTTTCTACAGACAAAAAGCAGGCTGAGGACATGGGTGAAGAAGGACCATGGGGTCCTGCTCCATTCACTACCATAAATGGAATTTTTCCCAATAAGTCAAACACTGTAGTAAAGATTTACACTATCTCTTTCTATTTCAAGAAAATGAGCTATTTCTCAGAAGTGACGTTTTGATTACATGAAGAGAGGGAAATCAGGATAATATTTTACTAGATATTAAACAGTATAAAATACAGAAAAAGATAAAATTTCTTCCAAAATACAGTTCTTTAATTTAAAAAAGTTTAAATGTCTATGGCTTAGTAAGTTTAGGTTTATGTAATAAAATTTAAAGTTAGGGAAAATCATATTTATGTATTCTAGGCACTTAGCTGTCAGCTGTCTTATAGACTATGGTCTTTATCAACATCTTGACCCAGAGCTTAAAGGTCAGAGGGTTACATATTACGTTTGTATTCCCAATACCCAGAGAACAATTCTCTGACCATTATGATCTAACCCATATAGAACATAGACATGAATTTCTGAATAATTCCACTATAAGTTAATCTTGGTGCTTTTGATTAGATGTTGCTGTGAAAAGGTTATCTTATCAAACTAATAAGTGAACTGCTGAACAAGCTGACAGATTGTGGCTGGAAATGGCTTTTGTCCCATGGTTCAATTACAAACCAGCCAACAGGAAGGCAGAAAAGAGCACTAAAGGTGGTTAGTTGATTGCAATGTCACAGTGAACAAGTTAACTCTCACTACCCTAAATGTAAGTTGACACTATAAATGAGAATAGGGGAGAAACAAAACAGGATGAAAGCTATCAGAGTACAACAGAGAACCATTGAGAAACAAGTAGGGGCTCAATTAAAGAGAATAAGGACATGCTTCCAAAGGAATACATTTCCCTGTATTGATCCCTCCATTTCTCTGTGTTTTCTATTTATAGAATTTCTAGCATACTAAGAAATAGATTTCCCAAAGAAAATTATTTGAAAAATAAATCCAGAAACGTTTGAGTTATTGAATGAATTTTTATGGGTCTAAAAAAATCTTACGGGCAAAATTATAACTGTCAGGTTATGAAGAGATAGCTCTTTCTCATCAAGTCCAAAAAGGAAGAAGGATCTGGAAGCAGTAGTCCAAAAAGGAAGAAGGATCTGGAAGCAGCAGCCTTTTGTTCTATAAAAGGTGTCCTTCTTCAGACATTCCTATTTCTCTATTTAAAATGAAATCTGCTTTCCAAACAGTAGCCAGATCAATGCAATGTGAACTGCTTACTGAGTAATCTGGTGTCAGTGTAAGGAGACATTTGGAATGAAAACCTAAAGTGAAAAAATAAAAGGAAGAGAAATGAGAAGAAAGGGAAGAAAAGGGATCAAAGCAAGGTTAGAATGCTGTGAAAAGTAAAATGGAGAGGGGATGTGTTAAAAGCCATTTATAATAGGAAGATTTTTTTTACAACCTGAACAGAATGGGAAGGAAGCTGCCAAAGAAACTACAAAAGCTGGTGACAATGACAAAAAAGAAAAAGAGAAAGATTTAAAGCCTCTTCAAAATACAAAGACAAGGAGGACAACCTGAGTACAAAAATTCAAGCTCGTATTATATGAATTGCATGGAACTCATGTTGTTCCTTCTTCTGATATCCATATATCAGCTCAGGTTATGACAATGGGAAGTAGAACAAAAAAAAGGAAATAAACTATCCACATTGTGATAAATATATACAGATCTAAGTTCCCGAGAGCATAAGACTCTCTGCAAACATTTATCAGGCACCAGCTTTGTTAGGAAGTGAAAAAGAATCAAACCACTTCTTTAATCCAGAGCCAGTGAAAAATTAAGGAGACTCTTGGGTAGGAAGACTAAGGAAGAAAGAAATTTGGTTTGGATGTAACTTTGTTTAAAGGTTCAGTGGAAAAGTAACCTTATCCATAATTAATACCAGACATACTTTAAACCCTTTTGTGAACCCACAGCTGGTTATCTATTTTAAAACCAATATAATTTAAACTAGCCATATTATTCATATTAATCTAAACTATGTAAAATATTGGGGAACAATAAGACGCTGATGTAATGTGTTTCTTCCCTAATGCTGAGGATTACCATTTATTGTGCATAGTCTGAACAATCAGGATTTTATTTTGTCCATCTTCCATTCAGTTAGTACGTAAACATGCTTTTGTCAAAAGGCATTTTTCAAGCAAATTTTCATTTTATTGCAATGTGGTTATTAATTTAGTAAGATGTGATGTTTAGAATAATATACAATGATGAAAATTATTCTAAAGATTGAGGAATATTAACAAATGCTTGTACCATATGTTATTATATTAATATGTTGAACACATTATAATTTTTAAGTGAATATTTTCATATTATTTATATGTAATCTGCCCTAAACTATTGCAGAAAAAGAAGATGGAGTTTTAAATTAAGCAAAGAAATTAACCATTTTATCTCAGAAACCTTTTATTGTAGTAAATAAGGACAATGAACTGTGTGGAATTCATGTACAATATAGTTTTATGAATAACCACTTTTCAAGATAATTTATCTATTCATTACATAGTGCAAGAAGAAGAAACCACATATAGACTCATTAGTGACTTTTTTGATAATATGTTGCATATATAAGATTTTTATTTACCAAAGAAAATTTAAATTTGCCATATGTAGTGCTACATTTATAAATGTTTTAACAAAACAGAAAGGCAACAACTACTAGATTATTTTAAGATTACTGTTTAAGGTCAATTCATAATATAGTTATTCAATCAAAGATAGTGTATATAAAAGTGGAAAAGTCAACGTGTCTTCCTTTGCTTCTCCATCTTATTAATAATTTGTTAAGGTGTCGGTGAATAATCGCAAATAAAGAATTATCATGAAGTAAAAAAAAAAATGAAAGCATTCAAATACCCTAGTCAATAGATAGATATAGATATAGATATATCACAAAACATATATCTGATAAGGAGTTAATATCTAAATTATATAAGGAACTCAATAACAAAAATACAAGTAAATCAATTAAAAAATTGGCAAAGGACCTAAATAAGCATTTTTTCAAAGAAGACATACAACTGGCCAACAGGTATGTGAAAAGGTGCTCAACATCACTAACAACCAGGGAAATGCAAATCAAAACTACAATGAACTATCACCTCATAAGTGTGAGGATGACCATTATCAAAAGACAAGAGATGACAAGTGTTGGTGAAGATGAGGAGAAAAGGGAACTTTGTGCACTGTTGATGGCAATGTAAATTGGTGTAGCAGCTATGGAAAACAGTATTGAGGTTCCTCAAAAATTTAAAAATTGAACTACTGTATGATCCAGCAGTCCCACATCTGGGTATACAGCAAAGGAAATAAAATAAGTATCTCAAATAGATAACTGCCCTTCTATGTTCATTTTAACATTCATTTTACAACAACCAAGATATGGAAAGCAGCTAAGAGTCCATTAAATGGATGAATGGATAAAGAAAATGTGGTGTATAAGTATTATATATATAGCATAATATTATATATATGTTGTATAAATATATATAATGGAATATTATTCAGTCATAAAAAGAAGGAAACACAGCCACTGTGACAACATGGAAACGTGGATGAACACAGATGACGTTATGCTAAGTTTAATTAAGTCTCCAGACAGAGAAAGACAAATAGTGTATGATCTAACTTATATGTGGAATTTCAAAAAGTCGAAGTCAAAGAAACAGGGTAGAATGATACTTGCCAGTAGCTGGAAGGTGGGGTAAATGGAGAAATGTTGGTCAAAGGGCACAAATTTTCACTACTAAAATGAGTAAGTTCCAGAATCCAATGTACAGCATACTTAATAACACTGTATTGTATACTTGATATCTGCTAAGAGATCTTAAATGTTCTCACCACACACACACACACACACACACACACACACACACACACACACACACACACAAGGTAACTGTGTGAAGTGATATATGTGTTAGTTAACTTGACTGGCATAATCATTTTGCAAGTATATATATATATATATACATATATATATATATATATATATATCACATCATCACATTGAACAACCTAAATCAATACAATTTTATTTGACAGTTATCCCTGAATAAAGTTGGATAATTTTTTTAATAGTATCATTTGATAGCATAACAACAAGAAAATTGGATCTTTAAAAATTCAGTAGCGGCTAAAGAGAAACTAAAGAAACTTGCCATGATCATATAGGCATAAGTTATAAAATTAGAAACTTTAAGATATGTTTTTACCTCAGTCCATTCAATTTCTTATTTTAAAGCAAATTTATATGTATTACATGTAATCACAACAGAAACAATTTTACTAATTATGTTCTAATAGAATAATACAATATTTTTATCAATGTAAGCCTCCATATTCTCAATGCATGTTTGACTTATTTATTTAACATGACCCAATAATATCAAAATAAAGTCAGAAATAGAAAGAATAGATAATTCTTTAAATTAATGTTAGAAATAGGTCTGATAGGATTTTTAAACTAAACACTCTGTTTTTGCCTCATTCAGAAATAGTTAACCCTTACTCTTATTCTAGTGTAGAATAAAAAAAAGAACATATGTACCTAATAATAACAATGTTTGTCCAGCCTCAAACTTAAAAAGTGACAAGCACTTTTTTAGGCCCTGAGATAGAGACCAAAATAAATATAAATGTTATTAAGATAGTCAATTCAACTTCAATAAAATGTAATTAGCACTCTAATACAGTAAGCATCAGATATTCTCAGGATATATAATTGTGCACACGAAACTCAGTTTTATATGATTAGAAAAACTTTTCTAGAAGTAATATTGGGGATTTTGGGAAATGAATAGGAGTTAGCAAAGTAATTTGTATGAAAACAAAAGAAACTCTGGTTCAAAGACCAGCAACATAGGAGAGTATGATACATTCCAAATGAAAATACCTTTCCACCAGACACTCAGCTCTCCACTAGGATCTAAGTTCCATGGGCAGAGATATTTTTTTCTGTATTGCCATCTACCAGGCATTTATTTAATACTCAGTAATTTACTGAATACAATTTGAAGTCAGATATCATTTAAAGTAGATATACTGTTGAGAAACAAGAAATATCTTATATTTAAACTTTGTATTTATCTAAATATGACCAACTTCCCTTTTAGTACCTCCAGAAGAGTAAATATAATAATCAGATTTTTTTATTCCCCCTTCTCCACATACTGCTAGGTCTATAGACAATATTGTCTTTAGAGCCATTGGAAAAAAATACATAACACAAAGCCGAGTTATTGGGAAAGTTTTCCTCTATTCTTATTTTGCAAACTTATTTTTCAACTCAACCTATTCAACTGTCACTTTGAGACTAAAATGATTGTCAGCTTCTGTTAACAGTACAAGGAACAAGGTAGTATCACATTGCTGTCTATCTTTCTCTGGGTACTATCTCATGTCAGTCACTGGGCTTTCCATTTGCTCTTTCACAGCTGGAATTCTGTACCTAAGCTTATCTATTTCATCCCTGAGTCATCCTTTGTTGTCTTAATGTAGCATTATGGCATGTCTTTATTCCTTTTTCCTGTTTTAATGTTATCTAGACAGCCTGCCTATAGAATGCAATGGTGAAAATATTAGTTAACATACATACTAACTTATTATATTTGTATTTTAAATATGTTATTATGAGCATGCTGCTACAGAGATAAAAATATTAAACAATATTTATTGGTAGCATAAGGGCAGTTATACTAGCTCAAAAGGGACCTAACAATATCATTTATCACCATCAAAGTCACTTGTCCATCCAATAAAAAGCAAATCTCTAAGGCACTTTCTACCTGATAAAACTCCCTCTTGAGAATAGAGCTGAATTGCCAGTGCTTCATTATAGTTTCTAATTCCAGAACTGATTTTAGTAGGCAGAGGACGGTATAGGGAATGGATCAGTTTTTCATTGCATCATTGCTTTGATGTGAGATTGACCAGAACACTGAGGATGGTGTAGGTGTGAGCTCAAATTATGTTATGGGACAGAGTGTGAGATTTAATTTCTTTATGAAAACTTATATAAATATACATATATAAGTATGTTAAAATATAAATATTTAAAATATAAATGTATAATACACACACACATATACATATATACTTAGCCTTATAGAAATGTTGATGGTGGTCACCCTTTCAATTTTTCTATATTGCCAATATGGTAATGTTCAGCCTCACTTGGAATTTATTATCTGCTTTAATTTGTTTTCCCTAATTCTCAGACTCTTAGAAGAACTAGGCCTGTATCTGAATATATATTACTGATTTCACAATCTATAGGCCATAACTGGATAAAGGCTTAGGGACCTCACTAGTGATATGAAGTAAAAGTTTGGCCAATTAGCTATAGTTTGCAAAACTTGACTGCCTTTTGTTGGCATTTTAATGTTTGTGTTACACAAATGTAGATGAGTATTTAAGAAAACACTGTCACAGTAAGGCTTATGCTTATTAGTCCTTCATCATTGTATTCCAAGGATTTTTTTTGAATTTTTATCAACTACGGCTCATAAAACAAAGGCAATAAGTTATCAATAATTAACTGATTGTCGAAGTCTTTGTTGAATTTCAAGAAAATTCATTACTAAGTCTCAAGTGGACTCCTACATGGAGACAACATCGCTTGCCTATTAATTCGATTCACATTAGAATCTGATATCAAATGCATAGATTCTACAAGAAATATTATCCCTATTATTGGAATCTGGGGAAAATGTACTTCCCTACAGCCCTTTCATTGCTTTATTAAAAGCTTATAATTCATTGACTTAAGTTGAGTCACATTGCTCTTTTTTAGTTAATCTCTGAAAACAGACAAGTTGGGACCATTCCTAAAACGGAAGGTGGAACAAATTCCCCTGAGATCTAGGGATGACACCAGGAAAGAGGGTCTATTAGGAAGGAGGAGAATGAATGTTAGGTGAGCAATCAGTAAGGTTTATTAATGTTTGATGTGGCTCAGACAATATTATATACTATGTTTTTTTAGTTCAGCATTGGAAATGGTTCCAATTATTTATATATTGACTACAACTATTTTAAGCAGGTAGTGTAGAAAATTAAAATACCTGCTGGTCATAGAATGCTGAAGTGTAAAATATATTTACTGATAGATTGTTTAATGACAATTATAAGGAAAATTGCTCCATATTATATACATTAAAATAATGCATAAATATGAACCATTAAAATATAAACTATTTTATATTTTAAATAGTAGATACATTTTATGTTCAAATGCAATATTATATATTTTTATATAAACAAAAATATTTTTTAAAACTCTTATTAACAGCTTCATATGCAGATTACTTATTACAGCTGAATGTAGACAAAAGCATTATATTGTCACATTTATGAGAAGACACAGCAAGCAGAGGGATATTTTATTAAAATATTAGAAAATAAGCCATTTTGAGGATAGTGCATTTTAAATAAATTTGGAATGAAAGCTATTATAATGTTATTAGTTTTCCTAAATAGCTAGATTTATAAAAACTTTGTATCCAAAACATTACAGGTTCTGGCATTAAGAAATAATGGTTGGGCTTCCCTGGTGGCACAGTGGTTGAGAGTCCACCTGCTGATGCAGGGGATACGGGTTCGTGCCCTGGTCTGGGAAGATTCCACATGCCGCGGAGCGGCTGGGCCCGTGAGCCACGGCCGCTGAGCCTGCGCATCCGGAGCCTGTGCTCCACAACGGGAGAGGCCACAACAGTGAGAGGCCCGTGTACCACAAAAAAAAAAAAAAGAAAAAAAAAAAAAAGAAATAATGGTTGATATGCTGAAGCTATTCTAAATCTAAAGTGTTGTTTAGCTCTCTACAAACAGGATGCATTTATATTGACACATAGATAACTGACATATTTAATAGATTGTTTCACTTCATTGTACAGCAGAAACCAGAACAACGTTGTAAAGCAATTACACTCCAATAAAAAACAATAAAAAATCAACAAAAGGGAGGGGATATGGGGATATATGTATACATATAGCTGTTTCACTTTGTTGTACAGCAGAAACTAACACAACATTGTAAAGCAATTATGCTCCAATAAAGGTATTTTAAGAAAAAGTAAGAAGTAGGAAGAATGCAATATAAGCAAAAAATTGCTTTTATCAAAGTTTAGGAAGTAGTTAAAACTGACACACTTTAAATAAGTACAAAAACACAAGAGAAGTTTTGGAAAGCAGCTACATCAATACCATTTATACATACAAATTGGAGAAGATTATTTCTTTAGCACCAAGGTGGTAGGCATTTATTAATGGACACCCAAGCAACTATTTAGTGTTTTGTTTTCAAAATTCATACCTATATTATTATGCTAGAGTCTGAACATGCACAGTTGTCATAGTTGAACATACCTATTGATACTTAACATTCCTATGTACCTACATCTAATTGCTTCCAACTGCAAGCACCTATGTCTTTGACTGAGGCCTTTCCTTAATTGCCTGACTCCACTCTGCCCTCCCATCAACTAAGTGGGAAGTACTAAGGTGTTACCCCTCTTTTGAAGTATCCATCAGCCAGCAATTAATAGGTCTTGTCTATAATTTGCGTCACCTGGTCTTCCAAAATATCACACTGAGATTAAGCACCAGTTGTCTATGTGGAAAACATCTTCAAACTTCACCTTTTATAGACTTATTTCTTCATCCCTGTAGCTGAGGTTAACAACCAGATACCAACTTGTATTCACATTGTTGTCTTAAAGTCCACTTCTGGGGGAACTCAACCAAAGATATCTACTGTTACTTTTATTTGGATAATATCTCTTTGCATTCTCTGCCTGTGATTTGGGTGGGAATAACCTTACTATCAAGTCCCAGGGTAGGTCTTCATTCAAGCAAATAGAAGTAGCACATTTTCCTGTTTACAGTAAATGGTGCAGGAATGGCCAAGGATTTTGGATAATAGGAAAAAGTGAGCATGGGCATTAGCATAAAGATATCGTAAGCAACTATCACTGATTTCTTCTCTAGTATGATCAATATGGAGATGTTTGCAGCTGCCAAAACAGTTTTATAACAAGAGAACACCCTGGAGATATCGGTAGAAATGGAGAGGAACATATGTAGCATCTGACGATAAGACTGAAAGAGTAGAAGGCAGAGTGGTGGGATGGCATTTTGATGACATTGATCCACTGGATCAAACTTCTCCTGATAATTGCATCTTCTGGTATTTAACATTAATTTTTAAAATTTTATTAGTCAATAATTACCCTATACTTTATGAAATTTGGAACTGGATTTCCTGTCTCTTGCAACTAAAGCAGTCAAGTCCAACATAGTTTATGAGAACCCTGAATAGAGTAACATAAATACTTAAACCAATAATATGAAACTAATAAATGAATTAGGTTTCCTCTAAGAGATGGTTTAATTTAGTGCTTGAAACTGAAGTTTCAAGTCTTGAAGTTGAAGTCTATGTTTCAAACTTCTCCCTCTTATTATGTTCACAAACCATTATTTGGGTCTTTACTATGGGTGAGACATAAATTAGACATGATTCTCTATAATATAGAAAAGAAAAGAAACATATAATGAGTTAAATTATGTGCCAAACATTGAAAATCACTATCTTACTAAATTTCTGAGCAAATTCCATGAAGTTTCAGTTCGAACATCACCAATATATAAGTTAAATGAGACTCAGAAAATCAAAAATGGCTTGTTTAAAATTTACCATTGTGAGAGCCCTCAGACCCTGGTAACCACCATTCTACACCCTTTTTGTTTATATATTTGGCTTTTTTAGATTTCACATATAAGTTAGGTCATACAGTACTTTTTTTCTCTTTCTGATTTATCTCACTTAGCATAATGCCCTTAAGGTTCTTCCATGTTGTTACAAATGGCAGGACTTCCTTTCTTCTCACAGCTGAATAATATTCCATTATATATTTACATATACTTTACCCATTCATCCCCTGATGGACCCTTATGGTTGTTTCCATATCTTGGTTATTGTAAATAATGCTGCAATAAACATGGGAGTCAGACATCTTTTCAATATTCTGTTTTCACTTCCTTTGTATATGTATACCCAGCAGGAGGACTGCTGGATCATATAGATCATAGTTTTAATTTTAACTTAATGAGAAACCAACATATTGTTTCCCATCATGACTGAACAAATTTACTTTCCACCAAAATGCACAATCGTTCCCTTCTCTTCACATCTTCACCAGCACTTGCTGTGTCTTGTCTTCTTGATGATAGCCAATCTAACAGGTGTGAGGTGATATCCCATTGTGGTTTTGATTTGCATTTCTCTGATTATTAGTGATGTTGCACATCTTTTCATGTACTTATTGGCCAGTTGTATGTCTTCTTTATAAAAATGTCTATTCAGCTCCTATTTCCATTTTCTAACCAGATTGTTTGTTTCTTTGTTATTGAGTTTATGAGTTTTCTTAATATATTTGGATATTAATCTCTTATCTGATGGATGGTTTGCAAATATTTTCTCTCATCCTGTAGGTTGCCTTTTTATTTTGTTTATGGTTTCTTTTCCTGTGCAGAAGCTTTCTAGTTTGATGCTTTCCCACTTGTAAATTTGTGGGATTTTTGCTTATGTCATTTTGTCTATATCCAAAAAAATCATTGCCAAGAAAAATGTCAAGAAGCTTTTTCTCTATATTTTCTTATAAGATTTTTAGAGTGTCATGTCCAGTGTATATATCTTTAATCCATTCCAAGTTAATTTTTGTGAGTGATGTAAGATAGGGATCCAATATCTTTTTTCTGCATGTGGTATCCACGTTTTTCCAACACCATTTATTGAAGAGATTATTTTATCCCTAATAAGTGTTCTTGGCTCTTGCCCAGTATTAGTTGACTATATATTCTGGGGTTTATTTCTGGACTCTCTATTCTGTTCTATTGTTCTATGTGCCTATTTTAATGGTAGTGCCATAATGCTTTAATTACTATACCTTTCTAGTATTGTTTGGAATAAAAAATTCTGATGTCACCTGTGTTGTTTCTCATGACTTTGGCTATTCAGGATCTTTTGTAGTTTCCTACAAATTTGGGTATTTTTTTTCTATTTCTGTGAAAAATATCCTATTAGAATCTTGATAGGCATTTCACTGAATTTATCAATAGCTTTGGGTAATATGGACATCTTAATAATATTGACCCTTCTGATCTATAAACAGGGGTTAGCTTTCCATTTGTTTGTGTCTTCTTCAATTTCTCTCATTAGACTTGTAGTTTTTATTGTATAGATCCTTCATTTATTTGGTTAAATTTATTTCTAAGTACTTCATTGTTTTTGATGCTGTTGTCAATGGAATAATTTCCTTTATTTTTCAGAGATTTAACTGTTAGTGTATAGAAATGTTACTGATTTTTGAATATTAATTTTATATTTTGAAACTGTACTGAATTCATTGATTAGTTCCAACAGATTTTTGGTTAAGCCTTTAGTATATTTATATATATATAATATCATATCATCTGCAAATAATTAAAAATGTACTTTTTCCTTTCCAATTTGGGTAACTTATTTCTTTGTCTTGCCTAATTGTTCTAGCTAGGACTTCCAATACTATACTATGAATGAGAGTGGTGAGAGTGGGCACACTTGCCTTTTTCTTGATCATAGAGGAAAAACTTTCAGTGTTTCATCATTAAGTATGATGTTTGCTGTGGTTTCACCTCATATGACTTTTATTATGTTAAGGTATTTTCCTCCTATACCCAGTTTGTCAAGGGTTTTTATCATGAAAAAAAGTGATATTTTGTAAGATGCTTTTGACATCTACTGTGATGATCTTAAGATTTTAATCTTTCATTTTATGAATGTGGTTATCACACTTACTGAATTGTGTATGTTGAACTATCTTTGCATTCCAGGAATAAATCCCACTTGGTGATGGTTATGATCCTTTTAATATGCTGTTGAATTTGATTTGATAGTATGTTGTTGTATTTTTGTATCTATATTCATCATGGATATTGTTCTATAGTTATTTTTTTCTTGTAGTGTCCTTATCTGACTTTGGCATCAGGGTAATGCTGGCTTTGTAAAATGAGTTTGGAAGTGATCTTTCCTCTGAAGTTTTTTGGGAGAGCTTGAGAAGGACCAGTACAAATTGTCTTTAAATATTTGGCAGAATTTGCCAATGAAGCCATCTGGTCCTGGGATTTTATCTGTTGAGGGGTTTTTGATTACTGATTCAATCTCCTTACTAGTGTTTGAACTATTCAGATTTTCTATTTCTTACTAATTCAGTCTTTGTATGTTCCTAGGAATTTATTTATTTCTTCTGGACTATCTAAATGTTGGCATACAATTGTTCACAGTACTCTTATGATCCTATGTATTTCTGTAGAGGCAGTTTTAATGTCTCTTCTTTCATTTCTGATTTTATTTGAGTCTAGCTAAAGCTTTATCAATTTTGTTTACCTTTTCAAAATGTCAGCTCTTGTTATCATTTTCATTTTTTCCAAGACAGTTTTTGATTTCCCTTTTGATTTCTTCTTTGACCCATTGGTTGTTTGAAGTGTGTAGTTAAGTTTCCCTATGCTTGTAAAATTCCCAGCTTATCTCTTGTTAATTTCTAGTTTCATACCATTGTGTTTGGGAAAGATATTTGGTATGATTTCATTTTTCTTAAATATGTTAAAACTTGTTTTGTTCTCTATAATAAGATCTATCCTGAAGAGTGTTTCATGTGCACTTGAGAGGAATGTCTATCCTGCTGCTACTAAATGGAATGTTCTATAAATGTCACTTAAGTCCATTTGGTCTAAAGTACGGTTCAAGTCCAACATTTTCTTGTTGATTTTCTGTCTGCATGATCTATCCATTGCAGAGAGTGGGCTATTGAAATTCCTTACTATTGTTATGTTTCTATTTATCTCTTTAGATATACTAGTATATGCTTGATAGATTTATGTGCTCCAATGTTGGGTGCATATAAATAATGATTGTTATATATTCTTGATAAATCTATCTTTTTATCATCATATTTGTCTTTTGTTACCATTTTTGGCTTAAGTTTATTTTGTCTGATATAAGCATAGCTACCACCTTTTTCTTTTGGTTTCTACTTGCATAGGATATATTTGTCCACTTCATCACTTTAAGCCTCTGTTTGTCTTAAAATTGAAGGGAATCTCTAATAGGCAGCTATAGTTAGGTCTTTTTCTTTTGTTTTAATCCACCCAGCCATACTGTGCTATTTGATAGGTGAATTCAATTTATTTACATTTATAGTAATTATTAATATTTAAGAACTTACCAGTGACATTTTGTCAATTACTTTCTGCCTCTTTTGTGGTTCCATTGTTTCCTTTTTTCTTATTTCTCTCTACCTTTGTAAATTGACAATTTTCTATGGTTGTTTACTCTGATTCACCTTTCTTTATCTTTTTTGAATCCTTGTTTGGCTTTTGCTTTGTGGTTACCATGAGGCTGACAAAAATATCTTATAGATAAAGCAGTCCATTTTAAATTGATAGCAACTTAACTTCAATTATACACAAAAACTCCACCTGTTTAACTTCCCTGTTTTTCATATTTTTGATGTTGTGACTTTTTTATATTGTATATTTATTAAAAATTATATTATCTATAGTTATTTTTAATATTCTTTTCCTTTAACCTTTATACTATAATTTAGTGGTTAACCAGTGTCTTATTATAGAGTTAAAGTTTTCTAAATTTGACTGTATATTCATCTTTACCAGTAAATTTTATAGGTATATATAAACCTCTTAGGTAAATATTAAAGTTGTATTATTGTATTTTTCATTTATAACTCTTCTTTTGTTTCCCATATGATTCAGAATATAATGCATACATCAATAATTATGTATACATCTGATTAATAGACACACAATAAATAAAGATATAATTTGTAGCAATTACACAGTGGAGGTGAAAGGATGGAGCTGGATTTAGGAGCAGATTTAAGGTGTGCTATTGAAGTTAAGCTGGTATCAATTCTAACTAGATTGTTATAAATTTAAGATGCCTTTAAGATCTATGGTAACTAAGAAAATGACTAAAACATATACAGAAAAGGAACAAAGAAGGAATCAAATGGTACACTAGAAAAAGTCAATCAAAAACAAAAGAAGGCAATATTAGAGAAACTGAGGAGTCAAAAATTTACTAGACATACAAAAAATAAATAGCAAACTGGAAGAAATAATTCTTTCCTTATCAGTAATTACATTACTGTAAATTTATTAAACTCACCAATTAAAAGATTGGCAGAAGTATAATGAAAAAAACTCCATCCAACCCATTTTAGGTCCTAAGATAAAAACAGATTGGAAGTAAAAGGATGAAAAAGATATTCCACCCAATTAATAACCAAAATAGAGCCATGGTGGCCAAAATGACATCATACAAAATAGATTTTAAGTAAAAAATTATTACAGGAGGCAAAGAAGGGCATTATATATTGATAAAATGTTAAATCTATCAATAAGATACAGCAATTATAAATACATATGCAGAGCCCAGAAAAAGCAATGATAGAGTTGAATGAGAAATAGATAGTTCTATAATAGTAGTTGGAGACTTAAATACACCACTTTGAGCAATGAATAGAACATATAGACAGAAGATCAAAAAGAAATAGAGATCTTGAACAACACTATAAATCAACTAGACCTAGCTGACATATAGCGGAATATGATTTTCTCTCAAGTAATCAGGTACAGTTCTCCAAGATAGACTATATGTTAAGCATAAAATAAATTCTCAAAAAAATTTAAAAAGATCAAAATTATACAAAGTGTCTTCTCCAACTACAATGGAAAAACTAGAAATCTATAATAGAAGGAAAACTGAAATATTTAAACATCAGACTAAAATGATCATATATACATTTAAAAATGGGTGTTTTGCTATGAAGCGTGTGGAAAGAATTAGAAAATATTTAAAGTAGACATTTTAAAGAGAAGATGGAAAAAGAAGATGGCTTGGGGAGAAATTTATGTAATTAAACAACTCTATTCTCAATCAGCTGTGGACAGCAAAAGAGTGGGATGATTAAAGATTAAATTTCTCACTTCAGAAACTAAGTAGATCGTGTCAACAATTGCTGGAGTTAATATGGAAAGAAGGATTTAATGAAAAATTTGAAAATTATTTTTCTAAATGTTGCATTTTAGGTATTTTTAGAGCATGTATGAAAATATCTACAATTATATATATTTGAACTAAAGTGTGGCCAAGGCTGGATGGCTGCATCACTGACTGGCAGGGGAGGAAACAAAAATTATAGCACCTTTCTTTGTCAATGTTATCAATACCTTACTTTCCACTGCTAGATCTAGCACATTTCATCCTAGTGTTAATGAATATCAAGTCCAAATATCACCTTATATTTACTGAAAAGTTGATGTTCTTGAAGATTCCTACTTCATAATCTCTTCTAGGTAAATTTCTGGATTGATTCATCCTAGCTATGGAGGATTTGGAGGATTAAAAATATGGAAAAAGGTAAAAGTCTAGGGAACACAGACATTAAAAAAACAATCCAAGAAAGCAAATTTGGTGATGGAGATTTCAAAATGATTGTCTGGGAAATAAGAAAAAACACAGAAGAGTGATTCATGTGTGGCAAAATAGTGAGAGATAGTTAGAACAATGACAGTACTCAAAATATATCAGCTGTAGCAATTGGCACAAGTAAATTAAGGTCTGGAACACGTCCTTTGGGTTGATAACTATGAGATCATTGCTCATGAGAGTTAATGGGGCTAAATAGGTAGAAAAACCAAGCAGGAGCACAGGTTTGGTTGCAGAGATTTGACAGGTTAAGGTGAACAGCTTCCCAGACTATATTTGATGTAGAGTTTCCTATTGTCCACTCATTTTCCCATAGATTAGAGCTACTTAGAGTTGTCCTGCTACATCTTGAGGCTCCTGCATCTGGCAACACTTCCAAAGGCAGCAAAGTTAAAGAATGTTGTTGGATATCCTGTTTCCTTTTCTTACTCAATCTCACAGTATATAGCTTGTATTGCCAAAAAAGGATATAAGAAATTATGGATAAACATAGTTTGGAGACATTTTAAGTCTTAGGTCTTACTTCATCGCTAACTAGTTTTAGGTTAAAGCCCTTTATATTAGAGAAAGTTTAGGAGTCCTGGTTAGGTATTCAAAATTCCAACTCAATACAGCACTTCAGGAAATAAGCTTGGATTTGGGGGAAGGTAACAGGCCTTCAACTAGTCTGATGTGTTAAACAGCTAAATCTAATCTCATAAACTGGAATGATAACAGTTGTGGAAGAAAGAGGATAGATAATGATGTAACATGAAATTTGCAATCACTTGGATACCAGGTTTACTGTTTTATGTAGTGACACCTCCAACATTTTTATATGAGTTAATTATTTTATGTGTTCTGATTGTCAGTTGAGTAATGTCTAGAATTTTATAGTATGCCCAGTGTTTTCACAAAGAATAAACAATTTTCTTGAAAAGATGCTAAAAGAAATAATATACATAAGCAATCTAATACACTTAAAATTATATCCAGGTTATCTTGTTTATTTTTATTCTGTTCTTCAGAATGTAAAATCTGAAAAGATTTCTCAAACCTGGACTTGTGACAAATTAGTTGGGATGCAATTTATTTTTTGTTAAATTCTGAATGCCAAGAGGAAAAAATTGGCAAAATCTGATGATGATTTGGAAAAAAAAGTTGATAAAATTTATTGTGAAATAAAACTTGTAGGGAAAATTAAAAAGTATGAAATTATTTAACCTGAAGAATTAATATATGTATATGTAAAGGGTTATTATTAGAAATAATTCACCAGCTCATGTAATGAGTGAGTGTACACTACAGATTAAACTGCAAGGGAAGTTGGAAACCCTATTACTCTAGTACCTTAAAAATCCAAAACTCCAAATATCTGTATTTTGTTGTTAAATGTGGTCTTGCCTGAGTGACATATCAGGTAGATAGGTTATCAGTTTCACTTAGAACTCTTAGGATACAGTTGACAGGCCACACAGTATTACAGAAATTTGAAGGAGATAAAGACTGCTAACTGAGAGATAGATATATGTGCCTTTATGAATGAGGTTTTAGAAAAGAAAGTGGTTCTTAAATGCTGAAAAACCACTAAAATAAATTTTACAACATCACTGCCATTAAACTTGTCCAACTTATGTAAATATGGGACAACAGCAGGGTTCAGAACATGTTATAAAGAAAATAAAAGAAGAAACAGTTTAATAAGCAAACTGATTTTCTTTTTAATTATTAAACCAAATAGGAGTTCATTAAAATTAAAAAGAAAGGAAGAGAGAAGAAATGAAAACACAGTTTGGGAAACTTTGCCTACTCATGGTTATCTTTTTAAATAGATACAATTAATTGGAATTAATTAAAATTCTCTTCTTGTTTCTTAATAATATAATATGAAGCATATTCCAAGTTTCCTGTGGGGAGCTGATTAAGATCATTCCATGTTTGTTAATATACAGAGTAAATATTCAGACAAATTTTAGACTTTATTCATACTGAGAGAGGAAAAGAAATTGAAGGGGCTAAAGAAAATGGGAGGTGAGAGTGGAAAAGTAATTTCGTATATGTAAAAGTTTAATACAGATTATTAAAGAAAAAAGTTATGTTTTAGTAGTAACTTGTAGTAAAAGAAAATTCCATCACTAGTCTCGTTTTCTGTCTTTAGAAAATTGAAACTTGAGAAGAGAGTCACATGAAAGAGAAGAATAGAGAAATTTTTGATGTTTTCTTTATAAGAAAAAAAGTTTCTGCATTTTAAAATATTTAACTCTTTTTACCTAGCAAATCTTCTAAACTATGGTAAAAGTTTGGATCATTAGTTCAAGCTGGAAGGAAGGAAAGTGACTTACAACCCAGCTAGGGCTACAGACCATGACTTTAAAGTGATACCAATTTACTTAAGTGTGTTGTTTTCTGTATGAAGAAACAGAGAAGGCAAATTTAGTGGTCCTGAAGAAATGTGAGGCTATTGCTTGTATGTTGCAAAAGCATAGTGTATTGGAAATGCTTTGGAAAGTTTGGTAGAGACAATTCATTTTGGGTTGAGCCAAAGTAGAGAAAAATAAATGGAGACAATAAGAGGAGATAGAGTATGAAGAAGGAGAAAAAAACAAAGGACTGGGTATCTCAGTTATGTTTATCCACCCCTGGGAGTTGGTATTTTCATTTAAAATTGGGTGGGTCAGTTATTCCAAATGATGACAAGATCCAGCATATTTTCATGGAAATAAATGATAAGTTGTAAAGACAGATAATCAAAGTGAGGATGTATATATAACTATAATGCTATGGTGTTGGGTAGATTACCCGAATAGATGTCTGAAATCACTCAGAATGGTGGCAGAACTCTAGTCTGCAACAACATCAGTAAGAAGTCAACATCTTTCAGAGTGTGGAGATGAAAAAATGGCAGTCAGAAGCTTACTTGTTTGAGCGTCACTGAATCTTTAAATAATTTTTTCCCCTTATTTAAGGTGGAAGCATAATATTCTTGAATAGGCAACAGAAACTGAGGAGAATGCTGACCAACTCTCAGTCAAAAGATGCATGTGAAATGGAAAAATAGTCTTAACTGACTTCAGAATGTGTAGTTCTAGAGAGGAGAGAAATAAGTCACATTTAATTAATCCTAGGGAAGTACACAGAAAATTAATAAATTAAAAGAGGAGGCGGAGACGTTGTGGTTAACATATACCTTAAAAATGTGTTTCCAGAGAATGACAAACAAATCTGGTAAGATGTCAGTAGCAGTTGGGTGGGCAGGAAATATGACTTGACTCTGCAAATAGAATTTCTACTCAGAAAAGTCAGTTTTTCACTTCTAAGAACATCTTCTCCCCAAAAAGGAATAGCAATAAGACAATTTTAAAACTTCAAAAACTGACTCATGTATATAACTCATGTATAAAATCCCTACAAGGGTAGTTAGTTAGACTAACCTGGAGCCTTGTCCTTTGAGTGATGCAGGCTTTGCTTGTATAGTCCAGAACTGAAGGAGAAAGTTAAATCACAGATTATCTTTGTCTAAGATTCCATTTGGATGCATGTCCATGAAATAATGTCATTCTAAGATGCTGTGTTTCAACTACTTGAATTAATACCCCAATGGACTGACTGGATGGAGTCATTTTCAGTGCGAGGATAAGAATACGATGAGAAGATGTGCCACATCTTCAAAATTATGTTAATTTGCTTATCTAAAATTTAAATTAAAATGACCCCAAATAACAATTATCCAAAGAAATACTATTGCTGTAGACAACAAAAATGAACTATGTCCTAGTTTTCATATACAGCTCAAGGGTCAAATTTAAGCAATTTAATATAAACATGTAGTCTTTGGAAACTATATTCTAATAGACATCTTTATTTTAGAATTAGAAAGCAGTGACTAGAAATATCCAGTATTAACCTTGAATGAGATTTATTCAATAAAAGATCTTTCCATTTTCCACAATGTATTCAATATTTTTTGTAGACAAATCGGTGTGGATAAAACTGAAAGGTTTAATTCTTTATCACACAAAAAAGCAGCTGGATTAAAAAGAGAATAGCAATCTAAACAAGTCACTGTACAGCGTAAGTACAAGGAAAGCTTATGTTCTGACATTCATCTTTCGAATCTGAAGCTGCATAGACATTGCATTTAATTGAATCAAATATGAAACAGCATATTCCTCAGGCTCAGATTTTAAGATAGAATGGTGCAATTTGAGGTGACTTGCTCTTTTCTCCACCCAAAAGAGTAAAACTTTTTTCAAAAGGTGTATTTCTTTAAAAGAAAGAGAGAATATTATTTTTATGATTAAATAGAAAAACATTCAGAACTTGCCAGAGACATTCAACTGAAAGGAAAGACACTAAAAAAACCTACCAACTTTCATATTTCATAATTGCAGAGGCAAACAATAAGCAATGAATCTGACTAAATTCCAGCACTCCATTTAGATATACAGCATGGCTGACAGTTTAAGAAAATTGATTTAAGCTTCTCATGGACTATATGCCAGATATGTGAATTCCTTGAATAATTTCATTTATTTACCATACCATTTTTAGGCTCCCAATTATTAAAATTCCACAGATAAGAGGAAAAGAGAAATAACAAGACACCACACCAGCTGCGCTGATCTATTTAGGCTTACACTGCTTGAATATTAAATCATCCAGAAGGTGAAACTGTGCAGTAAACATGAAAAGTATGTTCTCTCAGAGACCCAAACCGTTCTCAGAACAAATAATGATATTTCTGCACATCTCTATGGTTAATGGACAAATCCTTTCCTAGTGTAAACAACACATAGGGAGATCCATCTTTCATTGAACATGTATCACAAAAATGTTAGCTGAAGAACCAGATTCTCACAGAGCTTTAACTAGACACTGCTGTAAATTAAGAAGCTTTTGGAAGTTGTTTTTGAATCATAATGATCATCAGGGTATCAGCTTATTTAATATAAGGAAGTAATAAATTGTATTATGCTCTGATTAAATAATTGTTTTTGAAGATAGTGTGATGACCACCAGTGTGCTAAATAGGAATCTGGAGAATAGAATGAGTAAAAACATCTTCCAAAAATGTCTAATTTACAGCAAGGTAGTAGTTTAGGCACAGGAAGGTTAACTGAAATTGTAAAAAGGCAGTAGTGAAATTTCATTATGCAACTCCTTAATGGAGTGGCAGGGGTAGAATAAATAGCTCAATTAAGAACAAAATCTTTTAATAACCATGTTTGCTCGCTTTAGGATGAGTCTTATTTTACATGTCACTTTACCCTTCTATTCATATTTGTGTTCTTGTAGTTTGTAGTGCTTTGTATTCATCCTCATACTCAGCGAGAGGAAAGACTGAGGCTGGTTTAGTAGGAGACCAGTGCAGGTCAAAATGCTTCTCTCTAACCCAGTTGAAGGTGCTGACAAAAATAACAATTGGTGAAATTCTGGGTTTTCCTCAGGTGGGTCCTAAGAACAAAGAACATTAAGAAACAGAAGAATGAAGAAAAAAGGAGGAGGCTGGGGAGAATAAAGAGAAGATGAGGAAGAATCTGAATAGAACAGAGAAGGAAACAAAGAAAAGGTGAGAAAGACAAGGAAGACAAATTCAGAAAGAGGAGGAGGGAAGAGACGAAGGTTGCTAGATAGCCTGAGTTACTTTTAGATCCAGAAACAGAAAACTTCAATGAAATGGAAGGGGACAGTAAGTAGAATGTTCATAAGTGTGTTATGTCCTTAGTTTGGACAGTCCTCCCACTGAGGTCCCTGGATCACAACTATTTCACCCTTTTACCTTGGTTAACTCTTGCATACTAGGTAAATATCAGCACATAAGTTTCTTCCTCTGGAAATATTTCCTCACCCTTCAAAGATAGGATAGACGATCTTATATTCTTATTTTTTGTGCCCCAACTATATTTTATTTCCCTAAGGAAAGGGATTATGTGATTTTTAATGTTACATCCCCAGAAATTTTATACATTTCCTGGATCATACTATTTATTCATAAATGCCATTAGAATAAACAATTAAATAGAGTCTCAGAAAATCCAAATATTCTTGTAGGTCATTTGTTTTCCTGTGGATTTTGTAGAAAAATAGTCTTCTCTAGATTTATTTTTTCATTTGAAATTGCTTAATAAACTTTTAATTTTAGAATTGTTTTAGATGTACAGAAAAGTTGGTAAGATATTATGGAAAAATCCATTATACTTCAATCTTAATTGTGCCAAATGTTAGAATCTTACATTAGTATGGTACATTTGTTACAAATATTGAACCAATATTGATATATTATTAACTAAACTACATACTTTATTCAGACTCCCTTAGATTTTATGTTGTCATTTATCTATTTCAATATTTCATGCAAGATACCACATTATAGTCATCATGCCTTCTTAGGCTCCTATAGACTGTGACAATTTCTGAGACTTTTCTTGTTTCTGATGACTTTGACAGTTTTAAAGAGAATTGGTCAGGTGCTTTCGACAATATAATGCCCATGGTTTGTGGTTTGTCTGATGTTTTTCTCAGATTAAACTAAGGTTATATGTTTAGGGGAGGAAGATCATAGAGGTAAAATGTCATTTTCCTCATATATTATTAAAGGTGCATGTTATCAACATGACTTATCACTGTTGATGTTGACCTTGAGCTCCTGGCTAAGGTAGAGTTTGTCATGTTTCTCCACTCTAAAGTTACCCCTCCCATTTCAATACCGTACTATTTGGAAGGAATTCACTATGCACAGCCCACACTTAAGGAGATTCTTTTTGCTTTAGATTTTCAGGGTATTTCAATATAGTTAGCTCTGTGATAATGAATAAAGCCAATTTTATTTCTTTAATTTCCAATTTGTATAACTTTTATATATTTTCCTTGTCTTTATGCACTAGCTTGGATTTCCAGTGTGATGTTGAATAGGATAGATGAGAGAGGACATACTTGCATTGTTCCTGATGTTGCAGAAAATGAATTCAATCTCTCAACAGTAAGTACAATGTTAGGCACAGGTTTTCATAAGCTCACTTTATTAGATTAAGGGAATTCTCTTCTAATTCTAATTTTGCAAGGTTTTATCATGCAGTGGTATTGAGTTTTGTCAACTGCTTTTCTGCAGCTATTGATATGATCATATTTTTCTGTATTTATGCTCCTGAAATGATGAATTACATTAACCGTTGTTGAGCCAACATTGTTTCATTTTTTTGTAAATTTTTATTGAAGTATAACTGCTTTACAGTGGTGTGTTAGTTTCTGCTTTATAAAAAAGTGAATCAGTTATACATATACATATGTCCCCCTATCTCCTCCCTCTTGCGTCTCCCTCCCACCCTCCCTATTCCACCCCTCTAGGTGGACACAAAGCACCAAGCTGATCTCCCTGTGCTATGCAGCTGCTTCCCACTAGCTATCTATTTTATATTTGGTAGTGTATATATGTCTATGCTACTGTCACACTTTGTCCCAGCTTACTCTTCCCCCTCTGAGTTTCCTCAAGCTCATTCTCTAGTAGGTCTGCATCTTTATTCCCATCTTGCCCCTGGTTCTTCTGACCATTTTCTTTTTTTTTTCTTTTTTTTCTTTCTTTTTAAGATTCTATATATATTTGTTTTTCTCTTTCTGACTTACTTTACTCAGTATGACAATCTCTAGGTCCATCCATGTTGCTGCAATGGCATTATTTTGTTCTTTTTTATGGCTGAGTAATAATCCATTGTATTTATGGACCACATCTTCTTTATTCATTCCTCTGTTAATGGACATTTAGGTGGGTCTCACGTCCTGGCTATTGTAAATAGAGATGCAATGATTATTTTGGTACATGACTCTGAATTATGGTTTTCTCAGGCTATATGCCCAGTAGTGGGATTGCTGCATCATAGGGGAGTTCTATTTTTAGTTTTTTAAGGAACCTCCATACTGTTCTCCATAGTGGCTGTATCAATTTACATTCCCACCAACAGTGCAGGAGGGTTCCCTTTTCTCCGCACCCTCTCCAGCCTTTATTGTTTGTTGATATTTTGATGATGGCCATTCTGACTGGTGTGAGATGATATCTCACTGCAGTTTTGATTTGCATTTCTTTAATGATTAAAGATGTTGAGCATTCTTTCATGTATCTTTTGGCAATCTGTATATCTTCTTTGGAGAAATGTCTATTTAGGTCTTCAGCCGATTTTTGGATTGGGTTTTTTATTATTTTGATATTGAGCTGCATGAGTTGCTTGTATGCTTTGGAGATAATGCTTTTGTTAGTTCCTTCTTTGGAAATATTTTTTTCCCATTCTGAGGGTTGTCTTTTGGTCTTGTTCATGGTTTCCTTTGCTGTGCAAAAGCTTTTAAGTTTCATTAGGACCCATTTGTTTATTTTTGTTTTTATTTCCATTTCTCTAGGACGAGGGTCAAAAAGGGTCTTGCTGTGATTTATGTCATAGAGTGTTCTGCCTATGCTTTCCACTAAGAGTTTTATAGTGTCCAGTCTTACATTTAGGTCTCTAATCAATTTTGAGTTTATTTTGTGTATGGTGTTAGTGAGTATTCTAATTTTATTCTTTTATATGTAGCTGTCCAGTTTTCTTAGCACCATTATTGAAGAGGCTGTCTTTTCTACACTGTATATTCTTGCCTCCTTTAGCAAAGATAAGGTGACCATATGGGTATCAGTTTATCTCTTGGCTTTCTATCCTGTTCCATTGATTTATATTTCTCTTTCTGGGCCAATACCATACTGTCTGGATTACTGTAGCTTTGTAGTATAGTCTGCAGTCAGGGAGCCTGATTCCTCCAGCTCTGTTTTTCTTTCTAAAGATTGCTTTGGCTATTTGGGGTCTTTTGTGTTTCCATACAAATTGTGAAATTTTTTGTTCTAGTTCTGTGAAAACTGCCATTGGTAGTTTGTTAGGGATTGTATTGAATATGTAGATTGCTATGGGTAGTATAGTTATTTTCACAATGTTCATTCTTCCAATCCAAGAACATGGTATATCTCTCCATCTATTTGTATCATTTTTAATTTCTTTCATCAGTGTCTTATAACTTTCTGCATACAGATCTTTTGTCTCTTTATGTAGGTTTATTCCTAGATATTTTATTCTTTTTGTTGCAATGATAAATGGGAGTGTTTTCTTAATTTCACTTTCTGGTTTTTCATCATTAGTGAATAGGAACACAAGAGATTTCTGTGCATTAATTTTGTATCCTGCTACTTTACCATATTCATTGATTAGCTCTAGTAGTTTTCTGGTAACATCTTTAGGATTCTCTATGTAGAGTATCATGTCATTTAAAAACAGTGACAGCTTTACTTCTTCTTTTCCAATATGGATTCATTTTATTTCTTTTTCTTCTCTGATTGCTGAGGCTAAAACTTCCAAAAGTATGTGGAATAATAGTGGTGAGACTGGGCAACCTTGTCTTGTTCCTGATCTTAGTGGAAATCTTTTCAGTCTTTTACGATTGAGGAAGATGTGGGATGTGGTTTGTCATATATGGCCTTATTATGTTGAGGAAAGTTCCCTCTATGCCTACTTTCTGGAGGGTTTTATCATAAAAGGGTATTGAGTTTTTTCAAAAGCTTTCTCTGTATCTATTGAGATGATCATGTGTTTTTTCTTCTTCAATTTGTTAATATGGTGTATCATGTTGATTGATTTGTGTATATTGAAGAATCCTTGCATTCCTGGGATAAACCCCACTTGATCATAGTGTATGACCATTTAATGTGCTGTTGGATTCTGTTTGCTAGTATTTTGTTGAGGATTTTTACATCTATGTTCATCAGTGATATTGGCCTGTAGTTTTCTTTCTTTGTGACATCTTTGTCTGGTTTTGGTATCAGAGTGATGGAGGCCTTGTAGAATGAGTTTGGGAGTATTTCTCCCTCTCTTATATTTTGGAAGAGTTTGAGAAGGATAAGTTTTTGGTCTTCCCTAAATGTTTGATAGAATTTGCCTGTGAAGCCATCTGGCCCTGGGCTTTTGTTTGTTGGAAAATTTGTAATCACAGTCTCAGTTTCAGAGCTGGGGATTGGTCTGTTCATATTTTCAATTTTTCCTAGTTTAGTCTTGCAGGGTTCTGCATTTCTAAGAATTTGTCCATTTCTTCCAGGTTGTCTATTTTATTGGCATAGAGTTGCTTGTAGTAATCTCTCATGATCCTTTGTATTTATGCAGCATCAGTTATTACTTCTCCTTTTTCATTTCTAATTCTATTCATTTGAGTCCTCTCTCTCTTTTTCTTGATGAGTCTGGATAATGGTTTATCAATTTTGTTTAGCTTCTCAAAGAATCAGCTTTTAGTTTTAGTGATCTTTGCTATTGTTTCCTTCATTTCTTTTTCCTTTATTCCTTATCTTTATTCCTTATCCTTTCTTTCCTTATGCTAACTTTGTGGGATTTTTGTTCTTCTTTCTCTAATTGCTTTAGGTGTAAGGTTGCTTTAGGTTGTTTATTTGAGATGTTTCTTGTTTCTTGAGGTAGGATTGCATTGCTATAAACTTCCCTAATTAGAACTTCTTTTGCTGTGTCCCATAGGTTTTAGGTTGTCGTTTCATTTTCAATTGTTTCTACATATTTTTTGATTTCCTCTTTGATTTCTTTGGTGATCTCTTGGTTATTAAGTAGTGTATAGTTTAGCCTCCATGTGTTTGTATCTTTTACAGATTTTTTCCAGTAATTGATACCTAGTCTCATAGTGTTGTGGTCAGAAAAGATACTTGATATGATTTCAATTTTCTTCAATTTACCAAGCCTTGATTTGTGACCCAAGATATGATCTATCCTGGAGAATGTTCCATGATCACTTGAGAAGAATGTGTATTCTATTGTTTTTGGATGGAATGTCCTATAAATATCAATTAAGTCCATCTTGTTTAATGTATCATTTAAAGCTTGTGTTTCCTTATTTATTTTCATTTTGGATGATCTGTCCATTGGTAAATGTGGTGTGTTAAAGTCCCCTACTATGATTGTGTTAGTGTCGATTTCTCCTTTTGTGGCTGTTAGTATTTGTCTTATGTGTTGAGGTGCTCCTATGTTAGGTGCATAAATATTTGCAATTGTTATATCTTCTTCTTGGATTGATCCCTTGATCATTATGTAGTATCCTTCTTTGTTTCTTGTAATAGGCTTTGTGTTAAAGTCTATTTTGTCTGATATGAGAATTACTACTTGAGCCTTCTTTTGATTTCCATGTGCATGGAATATCTTTTTCCATACCCTCACTTTCAGTCTGTATGTGTCCCTAGGTCTGAAGTGGGTCTCTTGTAGACAGCATATATATGGGTCTTGTTTTTGTATCCATTCAGCCAGTCTGTGTCTTTTCATTGGAGTATTTAATCCATTTACATTTAAGGTAGTTATTGTTACGTATGTTCCTATTACCATTTTTTAATTGTTTTTCATTTGTTTTTGTAGGTCTTTTCCTTCTCTTGCGTTTCCTGCCTAGAGAAGTTCCTTTAGCATTTGTTGTAAAGCTGGATTAGTGGTGCTGAATTCTTTTAGCTTTTGCTTGTCTGTAAAGCTTTTAATTTCTCCATCAAATCTGAATGAGATCCATGCTGGTTAGAGTAATGTTGGTTGTAGGTTTTTCTCCTTCATCATCTTAAATATGTCCTGCCACTCCCTCATGGCTTGCAGAGTTTCTGCTGAAAGATCAGCTGTTAACCTTATGGGGAATTCCTTATGTATTATTTGTTGTTTTTCCCTTGTCTCTTTTAATATTTGTTCTTTCCATTTAATTTTTGATAGTTTGATTAATATGTGACTTGGCATGATTCTCCTTAGATTTTTCTGTATTGGACTATCTGTGCTTCCTGGACTTGATTAACTATTTCCTTTCCCATATTAGGGAAGTTTTCAATTATAATCTCTTCAAATATTTTCTCAGTCCCTTTCTTTTTCTCTTCTTCTGGGACCCCTATAATTCGAATGTTGTTGCATTTAATGTTGTCCCAGAAGTCTCTGAGACTGTCCTGAATTCTTTTCATTCTTTTTTCTTTATTCTGCTCTGCAGTAGTTATTTCCACTATTTTATCTTCCACGTCACTTATACATTTTCTGCCTCAGTTATTTTGCTATTGATCCTTTCTAGGGAATTTTTAATTTCATTTATTCTGTTCTTCATCACTGTTTGTTTGCTCTTTTGTTCTTCTAGGTCCTTTCTAAACTTTTCTTGTATTTTCTACATTCTAGTTCCAAGATTTTGGATCATCTTTACTATCATTATTCTGAATTGTTTTTCAGGTAGACTGCCTATTTTCTCTTCATTTGTTAGGTCTGGTGGGTTTTTGTCTTGCTCCTTCATCTGCTGTGTATTTCTCTGTCTTCTCATTTTACTTAACTTACTGTATTTGAGGTCTCCTTTTCACAGGCTGCAGGTTCGTAGTTTCCATTGTTTTTGTTATGTGTTCCCAGTGGCTAATGTTTGTTCAGTGCGTTGTGTAGTCTTCCTGGTGGAGGGGAGTAGTGCCTGTGTTCTGGTGGATGAGGCTTGATCTTGTCTTTCTGGTGGGCAGGTCTGGTGGGCTGTCTGTGGCCTTATTATAATTTTAGGCAGCCTCTGTGCTAATGGATAGGGTTTTGTTCCTGTTTTGCTAGTTGTTTGGCACAGGGTGTCCTGCACTGTAGCTTGCTGTCTGTTGAGTGGAGCTGGGTCTTTGTGTTGAGATGGCGATCTCTTGGAGATTTTCGCCGTTTGATATTATGTGGAGCTGGGAGGTGTCTTGTGGACAACCAGTGTCCTGAATTTGGCTCTCCCACCTCAGTGGCACTGTCCTGACGCTTGGCTGGAGAACCAAGAGCCTCTCCTCCACACGGCTCAGAATAAAAGGGAGAGAAAAAGAAAGAAAGAAAGAAAGAAAGAAAGAAAGAAAGAAAGAAAGAAAGAAAGAAAGAAAGAAAGA